>NC_042961.1:21798156-22398156 GCF_901001165.1 Salmo trutta | reverse complement strand
AGGAAGAAACTGATTTTTCTCTCTCTCAATTTTCTGTTTCAACTTAGGCCACTGAGAGACAATGTGTCCTTTCTCACGGCAGTAATGACAAACTGGTGGATATGAAAAACCTCTTTTCTGCTGATCTTTATCTTTGGGCACTGTAGAAAAGGACTGAAACCTCCTCAGTATGAGGTGACTTATCTGGATAGCTTTTTGTGTAGGGATTACTACTGGGTGCTTTGTTTGAAGGTAGTTTTATGTGTCAACACAAACTCATCTGCAAGAACTTCAGCTTTCTCGAGATATCCTTGTGCTCATAAATGTAGCTTGCAACCCTTTCATGAAGGCAATTTTTGAAAAGCGGCGTACACTTTGAGCCTTTCCCACAAGAACACTTTGGAGGAGCAGTGACCAAATATCTCGCGGCAATTTTGGGGATGTAGTAATCTACTCAAATAGAGTAAAATATACATCCACCTCTTTTTCGTTAAAAGGCGGTACCAGCCGGCTGTTCTGACCAAGATCGAACTCTGTTGAGGGTGTCAGATGGCCTGACTGGATTCAGAGTGCTTCCAGGTCCATCTCTCTTAATCGAATGGCATGTTCAGGTTCTTGATGTTTGGCTGCACGCTCATTTTGTCTTTCCCTGTGCTCAAACTCTAATTTCTGTTGTTCCAACTTTGCTTTTAGTTCTAACTCTCACAGTTGTACGTTTTACAGGACTCACCCCACTGCCCCTAGCGCCCTTTTCATTAGCCTCTCTGTCTGAGGAATTCCTCCTCCACCAAAACAGTACACAACTCTTTGACTACTGCTTTTGGATCGCCAGATGCCACTTTGAGGTCATAATGCTTTGCAATGATGAGCAGATTAGCCTTTGTACATTTATCTAGCATCTCCCATGTAGGATATTCTACATTCTTCCAACTTAAAGTCCATGGCTTTTTAAAAATGTATTATCCTGTGTGTGTATATATGCAACGTTCAAAATGATTCCACCAATCTTATAACCCCTCAGGGTGTACTGAATTTTGAACGTAAATATCTGGGCACAGCAGAGCTTCAAAGTAGTTGATTAGAGCGACTACCATACTCATGAGAAGCAAGATCCCGGACGAGCCCCCATTCTGTTACGTTCCCATACGACAAACTCCGTCTCGCTCACAACAAAGGGCACTGACAAACAAAACATAAACAGGAGGGGTTCTCAAAGACACTCATGGGGCTGTCCACCGAAAGTTGACTAGCAAGTCTGGGTCCTAAAAGTCTGGGTCCTAAAAGTCTGGGTCCTAAAAGACACCCAACATGAATGCCAGCAAAATTTGCCCAAGAAAAGGCAAACCAAAATAAAAATCTAAACCAACTTAGGGAGCTAAAAGCAAGTGGAGCAAACCCGAAAGGGGAGAACACAATACTTTTTGCTTTTATCACACTCAGAAGAAGAGTTAAACTGTGGTCAATCACTTCCAACATCTCTCATGCCCACTCTCTCGAGAACCAACTGGAGCAATAGGCCAGCCACTATTAAATATCACCTGGGCTAGCACAGGTGAAACACCTTCCGACTAATGAGATAGACAAGCCAGCACAGTTGTAACACATACTTACTAACGAGGTGACCCTAATCGATGCACCCTACGGGAAAAAACAAAACCTGTATAACAGACACGGGACCGGATTCAATGCAGGGGTTTACCGAGGCTGAAGCCCCTAGGCCCAGATCCGTGGGGGGCCCAAAGAGGCAGCAAAAAAAGTAAAATGTAAAAAACACATACAGTATATATTAGATATGTAGTATATATTTGTACTTTTTTATATATATATATATAAATATATATAAAGATATACAACATTATTGGCAGTCACATTATGCAGAGTTTCCAGGAAGAGGTGGATGCTGACTGTCTGCAGGCCATGTCTGACACTCTCGCTCACCCTCTCTCTCTTTCCTGTCTATCAGCAGCATCAGTCAATGAGGCAGTCTCACATTGTGCACATGCATTTTCACACAAAAGCCCTTTATAACATTGAGTCACTCATGATGAGTGGATTAGCATTAGATCTCTATCTGGCTGGTCCTCTTGCATTCAATTATGTCATCATATGTAGCTGAGTGTTTTCAGTACATTGCAGGGGAGGTTTGAGCTGGGGTTATGCTTGTGACCGAGTGGGAGGTTTTCTGAATATTTCAGAAGCTGAATCCAATCCCCAGTCCCATGAGTGGCAAGATTGGGTAATGTTGGAGACATGGTAGAGGGCTCAGAATAGATACAGCTGTGAGTTGCCTATCCCCAAAATGTTGGCAGAAAGTGAAAATGTATACCAGATTATTAACGCAAGTGAACCAACTAATTTAAATGTAGTTCACTTTATGGTTCAGTGAGGATTCATATAGACTAATACATATAATCTAATCATATACATATGAACTGTCCGTGTTCTCCCTCAGTGTCCGTCCAGGAGAGTCTGGAGAGGAAGTTTGGGAAGCATGGGGGAGCAATCCCAGTGGTCCCTACCTCTGAGTTCCAGGCCAGGATCGCTGTGAGTACAACCCTTTTCCCCCCTATTCTTTCAATGCCCCTGGATTACTTTCCCCTCATTCAAACAATACCCCTAAGATACAGTATTATAGACAATCAACAGGAACTGTTGATTTTGTTCCATTTTAATTGGTTGTCTCAGTATTCACAAACACACCCTCTTGTTATCCAGGAATCTTTTGAAAATGCAATGTACATATAGTAGGAAAGTAAATGTGTGCTTCGTAGGAAAATAACGCTGGTCTTTACACGTGTTCACCTAATGTGAACGCCATTGAACGCATTAACCTTGTATGGGACACCAGTAAACAATGCAACCTGATCCTGATGACAAACTATCCCCTTAAGGGATTTATCCTGGGATAAACCGCTCCCTCCCTGACGCCACAGTCAAACAGACTCCTTTAGGACAGACTTGTAAAATCAGATACGTCCTCTGCTTGCTGTTTTCCCCAGCCACCATTTTGTACATTAGTCTCAAAGATTCAAACGCATTACCTTACTGTTGATAAATGAGCCTCACTCAATGACAGACTGGAGATTAAATGCTTTGGTCCTGCAATTTCATTATAACCAAGTTTAGAGATATTTCAAAGTTGAGCTGTGTTTCTCTAGAGATGAGTAATGGTTTAGTTTAGTAGGCTAGATGTGCGCTCTGAGCCTTATTTTCGTTGTATTTTCTTTTGTTTGCTTCCAGGGCGCTTCTGAGAAGGACATTGTGCACTCAGGACTGGCCTACACCATGGAGAGGTCTGCCAGGGTAAGAGGCTGATTGCTTAAACATGATTATCTGTGCTAAACTGTTCCTCACAGGTCCAGAGGTTTTGTTCAAAGGAAATACTGTCTTGATCCAACATGATGTCCTGAGGCATCTTATTATGGGTAATGAAGTCTTGAAAGTTGAAGGCATCAAGTTCCATTTCTGTTTTATACATCTCATTACCCAAACAGCACTAAGCAGTGAAAAGGAAATATGAGCTATCATGCCACCATTTTCTTTTCCCAATGCCAGCTCATAAAAGGAATCCTTCTTGAACACGCGCACACACACACATACACACACACTCCCCCTCTCACTGGTTTGCTGTGCGTGCGAGCAGAGCCTATGGGTAACTGGAGAAGCCGAGGCTTTGTTAGTCTCGTTTGTTAAGCCCCAGCTCTGATGCTAGAGAGAGCAGAGATCATGAGGTTTCAGGCCATGACCTGCTCCTAATCACACGGACCACCCTCTACCATTAACACACCATCTATCCCACGAACACTGATGACTTTGTCACGTCTGACTGAAGATACAGCAACGGCATAATACAGGGTTGCCTATACCGCATCCCAGGAAATGTAATACTCTGTGCAGACATACTGCCTGACAGTCTGCTGGTTTATTACTTGGTTATATTTCCCTGGGGGTTATTTCTATACAAGTACACACAGATGCTTTATTATCCTGTGGAAATGGATCACTCCATTGAAAATGGAACAATAGAGGTGTATTGCTGTATGTAACAAATGGCGAAGGAGGGGAAAGTAATAAATACTTGGAAGGGACAGGGAGATTTTATATAGTTGATGTTCTTTGTTTTCTGTTCCCCTTTTAGCAAATCATGCGCACAGCTAACAAGTACAACCTGGGCCTCGACCTGAGGACGGCAGCGTACGTCAACGCCATAGAGAAGGTCTTCAAGGTGTACAACGAGGCTGGTCTTACCTTCACATAGGTGGCACCTCCACAGCCCCTGTCCATCCGAGCAGACCCAGGGCCCCGCCTCTCCCAGCCTCCAAGCAACCTTCATAAAATCTTTATATAACGTTCACGACATATCAAGCGTTTACATTTTACACATGACCGTTAGCTTTACTCTTTGCATATGTATTTCAAGCAAATCAATACACATTATTTAGCATTCTCATATTATCAAGAGACCCCATGTTCTAGCTTGCTTTAAATCCGCTGTTATGAAACTACTGTGCCTGTGGTTATTTTTTTGCCTGTAGTCATTCCATCGATTGAATTGCTGTTACTATATTATTATGCCAGGCAACACCAAAAACTCTGGTCTGCAGCTTTTACGGGCTAGTTCTTTTATGTGCTTGTTCAGTGTCTGTTACGGACATACTGTTACTTCACTGACAGAGTTGAAGAAGTTGGTTAACATAACAGAATGTAGAGCAGAGACGCACGTAAAGCCTTCATTTCTCCTGGGTTGAAATGGAGAAGGTTAATCATTTTTACCTGTACCAGAATGTTCTTTCTACTTAAGGTCACCCATTAGGAGTTCAGTCCACTTATACAGTATAAAGCAGTGTGTCTACACTTCAGGATGATATCATAAAATGTGTTAGTTAGCAGATTTATTATGTTACTCTGACATGACACTAAAATTATCAATTCCAGAAGATTGTTCTTTGTTGTTACGGTGTTTTGCTTGGGCAGCCACAGTTTGAGTGTCTTTCTCCGTATTTTTGCCTTTGTTTAATTCTTTCTCACCTCAGAATTTGATCAAGATCGGTGTGGTTTTTGTGCTGAATCCTTAGGGCTACTGGAAGGGGAGAATATGTGGGAACAAAATGTTTATTTTTCTTTATATCAGCCTTGATTGACTGCTTCAGGATTCTATGTAAGATAATTTGTATAGCCTTTTCATTAAAAATGAATTAAACTACAAAACGATTGATTGTGTTGATTCAAACCAAACTATGATTCTCTATGGGGTATGTAAAATATTTTTCCATGGAGGCAAATCCTGTTTATTTTGTATATCAACAGCTAGTTATTGGCTGCATAATCCCCACTGTACCTATTTCATCCAACATTAAAAACCTCTACGGGATCGATGTTCCTATACCGGGACGGTTGTTGCTAACGTGCGCTAATGTGACTATAATGACGTAAGTAGCAGCCAACTTTCCAGGACATAGACATGTCTTATATGGGCAGAAAGTTGAAATTCTTGTTAATCTTACTGACGTGTCTAATTTACAGTAGCTATTACAGTGAAAAATGCCATGCTATTGTTTGAGAGTGCACAACAAACTTTTATCACGGCAACTCGTTTGATACATTCACCTCTGAAGGTAAATAATGTACTTACATTCAGTATTCTTGCTCTGATTTGTCATCCTGAGGATCCCAGAGATAAAATGTAGCATAGTATTTATTTGATAAAATCAATTTTTATATTAGAATGTAGGAACTGGGTTCTACAGTTTGAACCCCTGCTGTCTCAGTTTGAAACTTTGCACATACACTGCTATCTGTTGGCCAAAATCTAAATTGCGCATAAACTCCTGTGTGATTTAATGGCCTTTCTCTTGCATTTCAAAGATCGAAGAAACAAAAAATCTAAATGCATGTTTTGTTTGTATTATCTTTTACCAGATCTAATGTGTTCTCCTACATTCATTTCACATTTCCACAAACTTCAAATGGTATCAAGAATATGCATATCCTTGCTTCAGGTCCTGAGCTACAGGCAGTTAAATAAAGGTAATAAAAAAACTAAAAAAAAATTTTTTATAAAAATTTTTATTTACTTTTCAAATATAATACAAAACATTAACATTACACAATGCATTGTGACAGTATTGGGTTGTCAATAAAATAATATTCTTCATAGGCTATAACCAGAGGTATGTCAGATTGATTATTAGGTCCTGAGTTAGATTTGGGTATGTCATTTCAGGCCAACATTTTTAAAAAAGGGTCTGATCCTTGCTCATCGGGGCATTCAACAGACTTTTGGAATAAACATTTGTATTTATTTTTCAAATATAATACAAAACATTAACATTAGACAATGCATTGTGACAGTATTGGGTTGTCAATAATATTCTTCATAGGCTATAACCAGAGGTATGTCATATTGATTAATCTGTTACCAGAATAGGCTCATCCCTAGCTCCAGTTCCTCTTATGTCCAATTCAGATCTGAGACATGCATAGAGGATGTGTATATCAGTGAAATGCCCCTGGGGAGCAGGGACATCATTGAGACATTGCTAGTGAGGAAAATACACACAGTCGAGAGAGGGATATAGGACCACTGAGATTACATTGAGAAAAAGAAACGGCTTCAGTCTGACTCAGCCAAAGAGACTTCCCAAATGATCGCACTTGGTCTGCGTTGCTGTTGTCCTTCTAGTTATGTTTCTCGCCAGATATCTCTCCTGCAATGTCTCCCAGTAGGTCGTTCAGGTCTGAGGGATAGGCAGAGTTGATTAGAATTAATAGTTCGAAAATTATACAGATGGTATTTCTTCTGGTCTCTAAGCAGCAGCAGCAACAACAACAACAAAAACAGCAGCAAAGGTTCTATCAGACGTGGAGAATATACCGGAAATACAATGGCAGTTTATTTATTTTTTTAAGGCACACCTGAATAGAATACATTAAGTTTTTACTTCATAATACTATGTCATTTGTACTTCACTGTACTATGTAGGGCATTCAATTATAACCACATTAACTTTACCTTTGTCACCTCCTCCGCTACTTGACTCTTTCTCATCCTTGCCAGAAAAGAAACTTCCAAAGCCTCCTCCCTCTTTGTCCTTGTTGCCATCCATTAATCCTCCAATACCGCCGATACCTCCACTGATATCCTTGCTGGACTCCTTCTTCTTTGAATCTTCTCCTCCAGCCATGGGCTTCACCTTCTCTTTACTACTGCTTCCCCCGCTGGACTCCTTCTTTGAGTCAAGCATAGTCTTCACCTTGACTTTGGCAGCTTTAGCTGCAAAACATCACCAAATGCACTGTTTAGAAATCTGACCAGAAACAAATGCATGAAACTAAAATGAGATTGTTATATTTGCCCCTGACATCCCTCTACCAAGTTTTAAAGTTACAAACTGTGTGATATCATATTTGAAGATTTACAGAGAAAGCAACTGTGTACGACATAAAAAGCAACATATGTGTTTTATTGCTTTGGTGCCAGATGCCAAATTCCTGATTACCGTCTATGGGTGTAGTTGTGCATAATGAACTGACAGCATCGTCCAACAACATTCCAAGCCAACATTTCTTAGGCCTACATGTTGTAAACGCCTAGGTGATTACACTGTAATGTAATTAGTTCCATGGATAGCAAAATTGAACATAAGTGGCTTAGTTTACAACACAACTCTAAAAAACAAGTGCAATATATTGCATTTGCATGCGTCATCGAGTGCTGTGTTTTGGTTAATCAGCACACATTGATGTTAATGTCTTGAGGTACCGTACCAGTTAACTTTGAATCTTAAATTATTTCTCATCTAATTAGAGTAAATGAGAAACTGAAAAGCCAGGCTCAGATTGTTTGAAAGCATGCTAACGTTTACAAAATCAAATTGTATTTGTCACATGCTTCGGAAACAACAGGTGTAACTTAGACGAACTACTTATGGGTTATTTTCCAACAATGCAGAGTTAAAGATTAAAAATAAAAATAGAAAGTGACACGACAAATAAATACACTGAATAACAATAACGATTAAAATAACATGGCTATATACAGCGAGAACCAGGACCGAGTCGATGTGCAGGGGTACGAGGTAATTGAGGTAGCTACAGTATGTACATACTGTACAAACCATACAAACCATTAGGAACACCTTCATAATATTGAGTTGCACCCCCTTTTGCCCTCAGCAGACTCTAAAAGGTGTTGAAAGTATTCAACAGGGATGCTGGCCCATGTTGACTCCAATGCCTCCCACAGTTGTGTCAAGTTGGCTGGATATTGTTGAAGTTCTTGACACACTCAAACCAGTGGCTACCATACCCCGTTCAAAGGCACTTAAATATTTTACCTTGTTCTTTCACCTGCTGAATGGCACACATACACAATCCATGTCTCAATTTTGTCAAGGCCTAAAAATCCATCTTTAACCTGTCTCCTGCCTTTCATCTACACCGATTGAAGTGGATTTAACAAGTGACATCTCTAAGGGATCATAACTTTCACCTGGATTCACCTGGTCAGTCTATGTCATGGAAAGAACAGGTGTTGGTAATGTTTTGTACACTCAGTGTATATTGGTAGGGGTAACAAAGAGGCTTGAGGAGGGATAGTTTTAAAAGACAAGGCCAGATCATTATTTACAGCTGAAAGAGGAATTCCACTGAGCTGCTTCAAAGAGAGTTAGTGCTTTTTATACACATATCTGAGCACACAGGACAAGGCAGTGGGAAAACAACACACAAAACAAGTCAGGTCTGTCCAAGCCTAGCAACCTCCCTCAAATGCGACATTTTGTATGACAGAGCCACAACTTATGCCGAAGGATTCTGGGTTTTACAAGTAAAGGTCTGAAAGTTATATGTTGTGTCTAAAAGCGTATTTCTGCCTTTAATCATTTGCAGCTGCTACCAGCCTCACTCCAGCTTATGCAAGGTATGACAGTGAAACTCTGCACAAAAGAGCCATACAGAACAGAAGTAAAACAAAGTCACCCACTTCTTCCCCTCCTCACCCAACCTTATCTGCTCCACCCTTACCCCCATCTCCACCTCAGGACTCACCTGCCGTATCCACTGCCTGGTCGACATATTTGTCCGCTGAGTTGCCCAAAATGCCTTTGAGAAAAGACATGTCTCTGAACAGTAGTCAGTAGTGTCCCTAGAGCTGGTTGTGTCGTGAGAGGATATTTCAAAGTAGTGTGTGGGGGCAGAGGTGGTCATGGAGTCTTATAGAGGTTGGCACTTTCTGTCCCTGATCCTACGCCTCTCAGGGCTCTGCTGATTGGCCAGAGAGGTCAGGGTGTATCTCAGGATGGTAGGGAGGGGGGCTGGCTAGACTGGTTACACTGGTTTGAGGATCTGATTCTGAATAGGTGATGTATTTGCCTAGTTACCTACATACTGTATGTAAATATATATACTTTTATGACTCATTCAATCTTTCCTTCTTGACTACTTTTATCCAGTGCACCAGAGGGCTTTTAACTTGCTTTTGATAGTGAATTCCCTGACTGCTTGCCTTTCCCCAGAATACAATATTATTTGTGGCTAGGTAGCTAAATCACAGTAGTGCAGTGAGTAGCCTGTGAATGTGTATGTTGGGGAGGGTGGGTCTTGGAAACTGGAAATGGAAAGGGTTGGAATGACGCTCTGTCTCCTCCCTCAGTAGGAATGCTTGAAAGAGCGGATGACTCACCATAATGATACTCTTGCTCTCACACACAGACACAGAGATGAGAGGTGCCAAAACACGGTGGCCTGGATACAAATCAAATTTTATTGGTCGAATACACATATCTAGCAGATGTTATTGCGAGTGTAGCGAAACGCTAGCTCCAGCAGTGCAGTAATATCTAACAATTCACAACAATACACACAGATCTCAAAGTAAAAGAATGCAATTAAGAAATATATAAATATTAGGACTAGTAGCATTTACTAGAATACAGTAAAATACAGTATATACATATGAAATGAGTAAAACAGTATGTAAACATTATTAAAGTGACCAGTGATTCTATGTCTATGTACATAGGGCAGCAGCCTCTAAGGTAGCCAGCCAGTGACAGGGACTAAGTTCAGGGTAGGGCACTGGATGGAGGCCAGCTAGTGATGGCTATTTAACAGTCTGATGGCCTTGGGATAGAAGCTGTTTCTCAGTCTCTCGGCCCCACCTGTACTGACCTTGCCTTCTGGATGATAGCGGGCTGAACAGGCCGTGGCTCGGGTGGTTGATGTTCTTGATTATCTTTTTGGCCTTCCTGTGACATCAGGTGCTGTTGGTGTCCTGGAGGGCAGGTAGTGTTCCTCTGGTGATGCGTTGGGCAGACCTCACTACCCTCTGGAGAGCCCTGCAGTTGTGGGTGGTGCAGTTGCCGTACCCGGCGGGGATACAGCCTGACAGGATGCTCTCAATGGTGCATCTGTAAAAGTTTGTGAGGTTTTAGGGGCCAAGCCAAATTTCTTCAGCCTCCTGAGGTTGTGCCTTCTTCACCACACTGTCTGTGTGGGTGGACCATTTCAGATTGTCAGTGACATGTACGCCGAGGAACTTGAAGCTTTTCACCTTCTCCACTGCGGCCCTGTTGATGTGGATAGGGGTTGGCTCCCTCTGCTATCTCCTGAAGTCCACGATCAGCTCCTTCATTTTGTTGACGTTGAGGGAGAGGTATTTTCCTTGCGCCAATCTTCCAGGGCCCTCACCTCCACCCTGTAGGCTGTCTCGTTATTGTTGGTAATCAGACCTAGTACTGTTGTGTCGTCTGCAAACTTGATGATTGAGTTGGAGGCGTGCGTGTCCATGGAGTACAGGAGGGGGCTGAGCACGCACCCTTGTGGGGCCCTTGAGTTGAGGATCAGTGTAGTGGAGGAGATGTTTCCTACATTCACCACCTGGGGGCGGCCCTTCTGGAAGTCCAGGACACAGTTGCACAGGGCGGGGTTCAGACCCAGGGCCCCAAGCTTAATGATGAGTTTGGAGACTACTATGGTGTTGAAGGCTGAGCTGTAGTCAATGAACAGTGTTCTTACATAGGTATTCCTCTTATCCAGATGGGATAGGGCAGTGTGCAGTGCGATGGCGATTGCATTGTCTTTGGATCTATTGGGGCGGTATGCAAATTGAAGTGGGTCTAGGGTGTCAGGTAAGGTAGAGGTGATATGATCTTTAACCTGTTGAGGATCTTATCCCGATCTTATCCCGGTATTGGGATTCATTGTCATGTGACCATGGCGGGGAATTCAAAACTGCAAGAGTAATCATTTCAAAAAATCAAATAATCAACTATTTTCCTCCATTTGAAAGATATATCTCCTAAATCTAACCACGCTGTCCGATTTTCAGAGGCATTATGGAGAATGCATAAAGTTAGGTTATGTGAGGAGAGTACATTGACAATAGCTGCGTGTAATGTTTAGCCAATTCAAAGAAGGGCATCAACAGACAGAAAACTAGCTAGAATTATGCACTTACCTTTGACAATCTGCATCAGATGACACTCATAGGACATTATGTTATACAATACATGCATTTTTAGTTCCATCAAGTTCATATTTATATCCAAAAACAGCATTTACAGTCGCGGTGAAATTCAGAATTTTTTTCGGCTGGAATGCACCCAGTGAATCCAGCATTACAAATCACGGAATTACTATTCGAAAACATTGGTAAATTATAATATTGTCATTCAAAGAATAATATATTATCATCTCGTAATTGCTACCGAAGGGCCAGATCTCAAAATAACTTTACTGGGAAATCACATTTTGTATAAACTGGGTACTATGCTAACAACAATAAGCTATATGCTAAGCTAAGCTAAGCTATACCGTTAGCATTAGCATCATCTAATATCGATAATAACATTCTAAATATCCCCTTACCTTTGATTATCTCCATCAGAAGGCGCTGCCAGAGATCCCAGGTCCAGAACAAATGTGGTTTCTTTTGACAAAGTTCATAATTTATGTCCAAATAGTTAGCGTTCAGTAGGCTCCCACAAAATGAGGTGGGCAGTGTAAAGTCACGTCGAAAAACTAAAGAAAACCTAGTAAATAATCTATTTACGTTTGTTTAAACATGTCAAACGTTGTTTAGCACTAATCTTTTGTTCCATTTTTAACGTGAAACATCAGTAAACATCAGTAATATTTTCACACAACCTATCAAGTGTCTAGAATAAACGATAATGACAAAGGCACTCTTCTCAGATTCATGCGCAGGCGCAAAAAATGAAGTGATGACGTGTCAACTTGTAAGCTTTCTAATTCGGTGTGTATTTATCACAGATGCTTCAAACAACTTTCTAAAGATCGTTGACATCTAGTGGAAGCAGTAGGAGTTGCGAACTGAATCCTTTCTCACTGTGGTATCTTTAAAACAATGACACTAAATAGTACAGTCACAAAATTCTCTTTTTTTTTTATCTATTTTTCACAGGTTTTTGCCTGCAATATGAGTTTTGTTATACTTACAGACACCATTCAAACTGTTTTAGAAAATTCAGAGTGTTTTCTATCCGAATGTGTTAATAATATGCATATCCTAGCTTCTGAGTTGGTGTAGGAGGCAGTTAAAAATGGGCACATATTTCTTTCAAAATTCTCAATACTGCCCCCGTGGCCCGTAGAGGTTAACTAGCCTGTCAAAGGATTTCATGATGACAGAAGCGAGTGCTAGTCATTTTGTTCAGTTACTTTTGCTTTCTTGGGTACAGGAACAATGGTGGACATCTTGAAGCAAGTGGGAACAGCAGACTGGTATAGGCAGAAATTTAATATGTCCGTAAACCCTCCAGCCAGCTGGTCTGAGCATGCTCTGAGGATGTGGCAAGGGATGCCGTCTGGGCCGGCAGCCTTGCGAGAGTTAACATGCTTAAATATCTTACTCACGTCGGCCAAGGAGAAATCGAGCCCACAGTCCTCGGGAGCGGCACGCGTCGGTGGCACTGTATTATCCACAAAGCAGGTGAAGGTGTTTAACTTGTCTGGGAGCAAGACATCAGTGTTCGCGACCTGGCTGGTTTCCCATTTGTAATCTGTTATTGTCTGGAGTTCCTGCCACATACGTATCTTGTCTGAGCCGTTGAATTGCGACTCCACTTTGTCTCTGTACTGACATTTTTCCTGTTTGATTGCCTTATGGTTTGTATTCAACCATATTCCCAGTCACTTTGCCATGTTAAATGCGGTGTTTTGCGCTTTCAGTTTTCCATAAAGGCTTTCCAGACCCACGGTGTGAATTCAGGACCATGGTCGGAGACGATGTCCTCCGGAAGGCCATAGTGCGGGAAGACCTGCTGGAATAGTGCCTCAGCTACCTGGAGAGTGGTAGGTAGACCAGAGAGAGGGATAAAATGGCAGGATTTGGAGAATCTGTCAACAACAACCAGAATAGTGGTGAAACCATCAGAAAGGGGGAGATCCGTTACAAAGTTTATGGACAGATGTGACCAAGGCCGCTGAGGCACGGGAAGGGGAAGTAGTTTACCTGCTGGAGTGTGCCGGGGAGATTTGGATTGAGTACATACCTAACATGAGTTGACATAGTGGGCGACATGCTGCGCCAAGGTGGGCCACCAGTATTTATCGGAGAGGGATTAGATGGTGTGGGTGATATCTGGGTGTCCAGCGGCGAGGGATGTGTTTGACCAGGTCAACAGCCGATCTGTCACTCCCGTGGAGATGTAGATGCACTCTGGAGGGCAGGAGCGGGTTCCCTCTCCAGAGCCTGGCAGATGTCCACATCTATGTCCCAAAACACGGGGCCGATGATATGGGAGAACTGCTTGATGGGCTGGAGGACACTCACAGGACCCTACACCGACATTGAACCACAGGGTGTGGAAAAGCAGGCCCTCCGGCATCCTGGTCCACAGGCGGTGATTCTCATCTTTGACCAGGAGATGGTGGGGTTATGAAGTTGGAGCCACGGGAGGCCGAGGATGACTTTGTGTACGGGTGCTGTGATGATGAAGAAGGGAAGGCTTTCCTGGTGCTTGGGTCCCACGGTGAGGGTGAGTGGTGCTATGACGTGAGTTATTGTGCCGGATCCCAATGGTCGCATATCCAGGCTTGGAAAGGAAAAGGAGAGGAGAGCAGGTATGAGGTTAAGTTCAGGGAGGAGGGGAGGGCCTGGTCAATAAAGTTCCCCGCGGCACTGCTAGAGCTGTAGTCAATGAACAGCATTCTCTCATAGGTGTTCCTTTTGTCCAGGTGGGAAAGGGAAGTGTGGATTGAGATTGCGTCATCTGTGGATCTGTTGGGGCGGTATGCGAATTGGAGTGGGTCTGGGGTATCCGAGAGGATGCTGTTGATGTGAGCCATGACCAGCCTTTCAAAGCACTTCATGGCTACAGACGTGAGTCATTTACACTGGTTACCTTTGCTTCCTGGGGCACAGGGACTATGGTGGTCTGCTTGAAACATGTAGGTATTACAGACTTGTTCAGGGAGAGGTTGAAAATGACACTTGCCAGTTGGTCCGCGCATGTTTTGAGTACACGTCCTGGTAATCCGTCTGGCCCCGTGGCTTTGTGAATGTTGACATGTTCGGCTACTGAGAGCGTTATCACACAGTCATCCAGAACAGCTGGTGCTCTCGTGCAGGCTTCAGCGTTGCTTGCCTCGAAGCAAGCATAAAAGGCATTTAGCTCATCTGGTAGGCTCGCATCACTGGGCAGCTCGCGTCTGGGTTTCCCTTTTTAGTTCGTAATAGTTTAAGCCTTGCCACATCCGATGGGCGTCAGAGCTGGTTTGTAGGATTCAATCTTAATCCTGTAATTGACGCTTTGCTTGTTTGATGGTTCGTCTGAGGGCATAACGGGATTTGTTATAAGCGTCCGGATTAGTGTTCCGCTCCTTGAAAGCGGCAGCTCTAGCCTTTAGCTCGATGCGGAAGTTGCCTGTAATCCATGGTTTCTGGTTGGGATATGTACGTACGGTCACTGGTGGGAACGACGTCGTTGATGCACTTATTGATGAAGTCGATGACTGAGGTGGTATACTCCTCAATGCTATTGAAAGAATCAGAGAATTCCAGTCTGTGCTAGCAAAACAGTCCTGTAGCATAGCATCTGTGTCATCTGACCACTTCCATATTGAGCGATTCACTGGTTACTGCCAAATGGAGGGCGGTGGAGAGCTTTGTATGCATTTCTGTGTGTGGAGTAAATTTGGTCTTCATTTTTATTCTCTCTCTCTGGTTGTACATGTGACATGCTGATAGAAATGAGGTAAAACTGGTTTAAGTTTGCCTGCATTAAAGTCCCCGGCCACTAGCATGGAAAATCCCGCCTGCTCTATATTATCAGTGTCGTCGTTCAGCCACGACTCTGTGAAACATAAGATATTACAGTTTTTAATGTCCCATTGGTAGGATAATCTTGATCGTATGTCATCGATTTTATTTTCCAATGATTGCACGTTGGCCAATAGAACGGATGGCCATTGGAGTTTACTCGCTCGCCTATGAATTCTCAGAAGGTAGCCCGATCTCCGCCCCCTTCTCCTCTGTCTTTTCTTCACGCAAATGACAGGGATTTGGTTCCGGAGAATGCAGCATATCCTTCTCGTCAGACTAGTTAAAGGAAAAAGCTTCTTCCAGTTCGAGGTGAGAAATCGCTGTTTTGATGTCCAGAAGTTATTTTTTGCTATCTCAATTGTTGAACTCAACTATCACTCAAGCTTTAAATAATTCCCAGAGGTTGTAGTGCCCTGGTTAATAAATAATTATTTAAAGACCCAGTCTGCAATAGATCAATACTTTATTCAGAGAGTACTCTGACTTCAAAATGAAAACACAATCCTTTTATAACACACACACATCAGTAGTAACTCCACCTCTCTTTAGGTGGGCTGTATTTATCCACAATACTAACACATAGTTTCTCATTAACTTCTGCAAGCCTGGCAGTTTCTAGCCGTTACTCTCCTCCCTAGATTAGAGGGGTGTCACGTTTTCTTAAGGGCAGGAAGAAGGGGCAGAGTCAAGAGGCAGGAGACTGAGGTCCGGTAGTGCCGTAGCTTATTGCCACCATAAACAAGGTAGTCAAAAAAGGGAGAATAGTTCCCAAAACTATAACACACGGGGCGCAGCCCGGCAATACAATAAGAATAAGTTCCACACTGAAATCTAAGGCAGCGCTAACTACCATCTGCCCGTAGACATACAAACAATCCCGCACAAATACAGAACACAAAGGACAAACTAAATCCCCCCCCCCCCCCCACTAATGACAGACAAGGAACAGGTGCGGACCTAGACAGACAAAAACCAAAGAACACAGAAACATAGATTGGCGGCAGCTAGTAGGCCGGCGACGCCGACCGCCGAGCTCCGCCCGACCGAGGAGAGGCGCCACCTTCTGTGGATACTGTGACAAGGGGCCTTTGAAGGGGCCTCTTTCCTGCTGTCAGTTTCAGAGATATAACTAGGTCATCTGTAGTTCAGTTGTCCTTTGTTGTCTCAACTATACATTTCTCACATTGCTACATAGTAACAATGTTTTTTGTCTTAACCTCTTTAGGGTAGGGGGCAGTATTTGCACGGCCGGATAAAAAACGTACCCGATTTAATCTGGTTATTACTACTGCCCAGAAACTAGAATATGCATATAATTGGCTTTGGATAGAAAACACCCTAAAGTTTCTAAAACTGTTTGAATGGTGTCTGTGAGTATAACAGAACTCATATGGCAGGCAAGAACCTGAGAAGATTCCTTACAAGAACTGGCCTGTCTGACCATTTCTTGGGCTTCTACACTCTCTTTATTGAAAACTGAGGATCTCTGCTGTAACGTGACACTTCCTACGGCTCCCATAGGCTCTCAGAAGGCGGCAAAAAGCGGAATGATGTCTTTGCAGGCCCAGGCTGAAAAACATTAGCGCATTTGGATGGTGGTCGATCAGAGGACAATGAGACTGAGGCGTGTGCACGAGGCGACACCATGTTTTTATTTTCTGTTTACGTCTTTGAACGTAAACAGGGTTTCCCGGTCGGAATATTATCGCTTTTTTACGAGACAAATGGCATAAAAATTGATTTTAAACAGCGGTTGACATGCTTCGAAGTACGGTAATGGAATATTTATAATTTTTTTGTCACGAAACGCGTCGGGCGCGTCACCTTTCTTTACCCTTCGGATAGTGTCTTGAACGCACGAACAAAACAGAGGATATTTGAACATAACTATGGATTATTTTGAACCAAACCAACATTTGTTATTGAAGTAGAAGTCCTGGGAGTGCATTCTGACGAAGAACAGCAAAGGTAATACAATTTTTCTAATAGTAAACCTGAGTTTGGTGAGGGCCAAACTTGGTGGGTGTCAAATTAGCTAGCCGTGATGGCTGGGCTATCTACTCAGAATATTGCAAAATGTGCTTTTGCCGAAAAGCTATTTTAAAATCGGACATAGCGATTGCATAAAGGAGTTCTGTATCTATAATTCTTTAAATAATTGTTATGTTTTTTGTGAACATCTATCGTGAGTAAATTTAGTAAATTCACCGGAAGTTTGCGGTGGGTATGCTAGTTCTGAACGTCACATGCTAATGTAAAAAGCTGTTTTTTGATATAAATATGAACTTGATTGAACAAAACATGCATGTATTGTATAACATAATGTCCTAGGATTGTCATCTGATGAAGATCATCAAAGGTTAGTGCTGCATTTAGCTGTGGTTTGGGTTTATGTGACATTATATGCTAGCTTGAAAAATGGGTGTCTGATTATTTCTGGCTGGGTACTCTGCTGACATAATCTAATGTTTTGCTTTCGTTGTAAAGCCTTTTTGAAATCGGACAGTGTGGTTAGATTAACGAGAGTCTTGTCTTTAAAATGGTGTAAAATAGTCATATGTTTGAGAAATTGAAGTAATAGCATTTCTAAGGTATTTGAATAACGAGCCACGGGATTCCACTGGCTGTTGAGTAGGTGGGACGATTTCGTCCCACATACCCTAGAGGGGTTAACCTGTTTGGGATAGGGGGCAGTTTTTCACGGCTGGATAAAAAACGTATCCGATTTAATCTGGTTACTACTCCTGCCCAGAAACTAGAATATGCATATAATTAGTAGATTTGGATAGAAAACACTCTGTGAGTATAACAGAACTCATATGGCAGGCCAAAACCTGAGAAGATTCCATACAAGAAGTGCCCTGTCTGACAATTTGTTGTCCTTCTGTTGCATCTCTATCGACATTACAGCATCTGTGTCTTAACGTGACACTTTCTAAGGCTTCCATTGGCTCTCTAAAGCCGCCAGAAAGTGGAATGGGGTGTCTGCTGTCTCTGGGCAAAGTACAGCAGCAGAGTTTGTAAGTGGTCAGCCTGGGGACAGTGAGACTGGAGATGCGCGTCCATGAGACGACTCCATGTTTTTCTTTCAGTCTTTGAATGAATACAACGTTGCCCGGTTGGAATATTATCACTATTTTACGAGAAAAATAGCAGAAAAATTGATTTTAAACAGAGTTTGACATGCTTCTAAGTATGGTAATGTAATATTTTGACTTTTTTTGTCACGAAATGCGCTCGCTCATTACCCTTCGGATAGTGACCTGAACGCACGAACAAAACGGAGGTATTTGGATATAACTATGGATTATTTGGAACCAAAACAACATTTGTTGTTGAAGTAGACGTCCTGGGAGTGCATTCTGACGACGAACAGCAAAGGTAATCCTGTAACATCCTCCAGCATGACCGGTTTGGCGGTGGGTCAGTCATGGTGTGGGGTGGCATTTCTTTGGGGGGCCGCACAGCCCTCCATGTGCTCGCCAGAGGTAGCCTTACTGCCATTAGGTACCGAGATGAGATCCTCAGACCCCTTGTGAGACCACATGCTGGTGCGGTTGGCCCTGGGTTCCTCCTAATGCAAGACAATGCTAGACCTCATGTGGCTGGAGTGTGTCAGCAGTTCCTGCAAGATGAAGGCATTGATGCTATGGACTGGCCCGCCCGTTCCCCAGACCTGAATCCAATTGAGCACATCTGGGACATCATGTCTCGCTCCATCCACCAACGCCACGTTGCACCACAGACTGTCCAGGAGTTGGCGGATGCTTTAGTCCAGGTCTGGGAGGAGATCCCTCAGGAGACCATCCGCCACCTCATCAGGAGCATGCCCAGGCATTGTAGGGAGGTTATACAGGCACGTGGAGGCCACACACACTACTGAGCCTCATTTTGACTTGTTTTAAGGACATTACATCAAAGTTGGATCAGCCTGTAGTGTGGTTTTCCACTTTAATTTTGAGTGTGACTCCAAATCCAGACCTCCATGGGTTGATAAATTGGATTTCCATTGATTATTTTTGTGTGATTCTGTTGTCAGCACATTCAACTATGTAAAGAAAAGAGTATTTAATAAGATTATTTCTTTCATTCAGATCTAGGATGTGTTGTTAAAGTGTTCCCTTTATTTTTTGGAGCAGTGTATATATATATATATATATATATATATATATATATATATATATATATATATATATACAGTTGAAGTCGGAAGTTTACATACACCTTAGCCAAATACCTTTTCCAAACCTTCAGACATTTGGAAATTGCTCCCAAGGATGAACCAGACTTGTGGAGGTCTACAATTTTTTTCTGAGGTCTTGGCTGATTTCTTTTGAATTTCCCATGATGTCAAGCAAAGACACACTGAGTTTGAAGGTAGGCCTTGAAATACATGCACAAGTACACCTCCAAATAACTGAAATGATGTCAATTAGCCTATCAGAAGTTTCTAAAGCCATGACATAATTTTCTGGAATTTTCCAAACTGTTTAAAGGCACAGTCAACTTAGTGTATGTAAACTTCTGACCCACTGGAATTGTGATACAGTGAATTATAAGTGAAATAATCTGTCTGTAAACAATTGTTGGAAAATTACTTGTGTCATGCACAAAGTAGATGTCCTAACCGACTTGCCAAAACTATAGTTTGATAACAAGAAATGTATGGAGTGGTTGAAAAATGAGTTTTAATGACTCCAACCTAAGTGTATGTAAACTTCCGACTTCAACTGTATATACACTACCGTTCAAAAGTTTGGGTTCACTTAGAAATGTCCTAAAGGCTAATTGATCATTAGAAAACCCTTTTGTAATTATGTTAGCACAGCTGAAAACTATTGTTCTGATTAAAGAAGCAATAAAACTGTCCCTCTTTAGACTAGTTGAGTATCTGGAGCATCAGCATTTGTGGGTTCGATTGCAGGCTCAAAAAACTTTCTTCTGAAACTCGTCAGTCTGTTCTTGTTCGGAAAAATAAGGTTATTCCATGCAAGGAAATTGCCAAGAAAGTGAAGATCTCGTACAACACTGTGTACTACTCCCTTCACAGAACAGCGCAAACTGTCTCTATCCAGAATAGAAAGAGGAGTGGGAGGCCCCAGTGCACAACTGAGCAAGAGGACAAGTACATTAGAGTGTCTAGTTTGAGAAACAGACACCTCACAAGTCCTCAACTGACAGCTTCATTAAATAGCACCCGCAAAACACCAGTCTCAACGTCAACAGTGAAGTGGCGACTCCGGGATGCAGGCCTTCTAGGCAGAGTTGCAAAGAAAAAGCCATATCTCAGACTGGCCAATAAAAAGAAAAGATTAAGATGGGCAAAAGAACACAGACACTGGACAGAGGAACTCTTCTTAGTAGGCCAGCATCCCGGAGTCGCCTCTTCACTGTTCACTAGGTTTTGTAGATGTTGTGTTTCCTCCCAAACGTGTCCCACAGGTCTGTTACGGGCGGGCCTCGTCCTCTTTTAGAGGGACGGGAATTTCCCTTCCCGCCTTCCCTAAAATGTGCCACCAGTGTTCCCTCTCAGACCTTCAGTGATGGATCACGTTGAGAAGATCAACCATCCTCTTTGTGACAAAAAAGTTGACGTGTTAATTCACCTCTAAGGAATCAAACTCAATGTAAATGAATCAATCTTTATTATCACGGCCAGAGAGGTTCACAAACTCAATCCAAGCTTGATGAAAACTATGAAAAGGGTGTTCCCTTTCAGTCCTGCTACACAAACAAGTGATATAAGCATGATTTACAATATTAATTATTAACTTTGGTTCCTGCATGTGACTGACAAGGCTTCTTCTCTCAAAGCTGGGACCTTGAAACTGAGATACTCCTTTTGGTTCCAGAGCAATGTTCTGGGCGTACTGCCAAATGGTCTGAGGAGGAGGTCACAGTCACTTCCACAAACCAAGATAGAGTGAGAGGAGATGCTGTGTACAATTCAAGGCTCTCTTCAGACAATAACATTTTCCCTCACAAATCATATTTTAGATGTATTTTGACATTACGGTATGGGGAAAGAAAAATGGAAACTATTGGTGATTAATATCTATGAATTAGATATTTGTGGTAAAACTTGATGTGGCAGTGTGAGACTCCTCTGAAGCAGTGTAGATGTTCCTGGAAGCTATCCCCCCAGTGTCTCTGCATGTTTTGGTCCTGTTATCCTTTTTTATATGTACTGGTTTGCAGTATTACTTTTACTTGAAAATAGTGTGCATTGCATGTTTTACTTTGCTAGTTTTTATTTATTTTGCCAAGACCTTTATAAAAAAAAAATTATTGTGTGCTAATCCATGGTTTGTTACCTTTAAGTCATTGTGTGTGCAGTGGTGTCATTTATTTTGTGTCAAATGTGAGGACACATTTAAAAATAAGAGGGGGAAATGTAACTGGCTAGAACCGTCAACCTATTTTGAACACACCCTTGTTGGGCTGCCAGTGCCAGGTGTATGTGATTGTTAATTAAGGGCTCGGCCTTTTGTATAAAAGCCTTCCTGTGTGCCATTCTGGTTTTTGCCTTGCTATGTGCCGGTCAGCGTGCCTTGGGAGGATGGGAGTGGGAGTGGGTGTGGGTGTGTGGGTGTGTGTGTGGGAGTGGTGGTTTTAATAAAGTGTGTATGAGAAATAGGATTGATCGTATATGCAGTGTTCTTAGGCGTTGGCGCCAATATTCCACCTAGACCTACTCTCCTTTTCCCTGGGCACACCCTCCGTGAGGGTTGCAACACATTATTGTCTGTTTGATTATGTGAATGACACGTATGAACCTAGTGATATTTTGCTTGTTTCAGGTCCTGCCAAAACATCTCAATCAGGTTCAGGTCTGGACTTTGATTAGGCCATTCCAAAACATTTCAGCCATTCTGATGTAGACTGCTTGTGTTTTTTGGATAATTGTCTTGTTGCATGACCCAACTGTTCTTTAGCTTCAGCATACAGACTGATGGCCTGACATTCTCCTTTTAGAATTCGCTGATACAGATCATAATTCATGGTTCCTTCAATGGTAAAGGGGATACCTAGTCAGTTGCACAACTGAAATGTGTCTTTTTTTGGGGGTCGAACACTCTTAACCACTAGGTTACCTGCCGCCCAATGATGGCAGGTCGTCCAGTCCTGAGGCAGCAAAGCATCCCCAAACCATCACACTACCACAACCACAAGGCCAACCGTTGGTAAGAGGTTCTTACTGTGGAATGCAGTGGTTGGTTTTCGCCAGACATAACGGGACCCATGTCATCCAAAAAGTCCCACTTTTGACTCATCGGTTCATAGAACATTCTTCCAGGAGTCTTGACGGTCATCCAGGTGCTTCCAGGTGCTTAATGGCAAACTTGAGTTGACTTTTTGAATGACATTGGTCACGTTATGACAGGGGAGCAAGCTGGAGGGAAACTGGGTATCAAACTTTAAATTATACTTCAAAAATGGAATGAAACTTAGATTTCTAATCACCAAAACCAAGAACTCTATTTCCCTCTCACCTACTCCTTCCTCTGTTTGGGGTAGTCGGCAGGATCAGGGACCGGAGCATGGGAATTGGTTTTACTGGTAATGGATCTTTTTTTAGTATATATGTATTGGTGCATTTAGTTTTGGTATGCGGCCCTGGTTGGCCTTGGGTTTTAGTGGAGCCGTAATGTTTTTTGGGGTGAGTGGCAAGGCGGTGTGCTGACGGGCACTCGGCCGGCACTTTGTGCATTGAATGTTTTGCTCATCTTTATTTATTTTGCCAAGACCTTTATTTTTTCATGAAGAAAAAAACATTTACAATTAATAGCAAAACCACAAGAATGGCTTCAGATCAAAGTCTATGTTGAGAACGAAGGGAGCAAGGGTCTTCAAATTAAAGACCCAGGCAGCCTCTCATTTTAACAATAAGTTGTCGGTCCCCCCTCTCCTGTGTTCGATGCCGATATAACGTAGGAATGAAATCGAGTGGTTAGCTTCCATAAAGTGGTCCACAACAGGGTAGGTTGTTTTTGCACCTAATGGTGCTATGATACTCCGAGATTTGTACTCTTAATTGTCGTTTCGTTTTACCCACAATTTTTGCCACAAGGACAAGTTATAAGATAAATAACTGCCTTAGTGGAGCATGTGATAACACCTTTGATTGGGATCTGTTTCCCTGGTTGAGGGTGTTTTTGAAGGATCTACATTTGTAAGTGCCATTGCATTGAGCGCAGCCATTATACTTGTAGTTTCCATCTGGTAGAGGTGCAAATAGACATTGTGCAGGGGTATTTTGGGGTGGTAAAATGAGATTTAAGGCCCGTGAGAATAGGACCAAGGGACATTACTGATACTGTGATCGGATCTTAGAATGTGCCAATGTTTGTGAACGATTCCGTTTATTCAGAGCACTTAGAACAGCGGGATGTAAGAATGCAAGAATGCTTCTTTTTGTGAGACTGCCCTTGAGAGTGATGTCTCGATTTGTTTGGGATTTTCTCAAAGCGGGTGACAGCTATCAGCCCTTAACATACTGTTACGATCAGTAGGTTTCCTGTAAAGATCAGTGTATAGAACATTCTCCTCACACAAAATCAGAAGATCAAGGAAACGGATTTGACGTGTGTCAGATTACATAGTAAATCTCAGATACTCAGAACAAGAGTTTTAAAAAAGCATGGAATGCCTGGAGCTGTTTTGCATCACCCCTCCATAGGAAAAAAATATCAATGTACCGTTTCCAAATAATGTTAGGCAAGAAAGCATTTGAGAGGATTGAGAGTGGACTGTTTCTCCCTGTAACCCACATCCAAATTAGCATAGTTAGGAGCCGTAGGGGATCCCATAGCAGTACCTTTAAGTCTTTACTGAAGACTTATCTCTTCAGTAGGTCCTATGATTAAGTATAGTCTGGCCCAGGAGTGTGAAGGTGAACGGAAAGGCTGGAGCAACGAACCGCCCTTGCTGTCTCTGCCTTGTCGGTTCCCCTCTTCCCACTGGGATTCTCTGCCTCTAACCCTTTTACAGGGGCTGAGTCACTGACTTACTGGTGTTCTTCCATGCCGTCCATGGGAGGGGTGCGTCACTTGAGTAGGTTGAGCCACTGACGTGGTCTTCCTGTCTGGGTTGGCGCCCCCCCCTTGGGTTGTGCCGTGGCGGACATCTTTGTGGGCTATACTCGGCCTTGTCTTCGGACGGTAAGTTGGTGGTTGTAGATATCCCTCTAGTGGTGTGGGGGCTGTGCTTTGGCAAAGTGGGTGGGGTTATATCCTGCCTGTTTGGCCCTGTCCGGGGGTATCATCGGATGGGGCCACAGTGTCTTCTGATCCCTCCTGTCTCAGCCTCCAGTATTTATGCTGCAGTAGTTTATGTGTCGGGGGGCTAGGGTCAGTCTGTTACATCTGGAGTATTCTCTTGTCTTATCCGGTGTCCTGTGTGAATGTAAATATGCTCTCTCTAATTCTCTCTTTCTTTCTTTCTTTCTCTCGGAGGACCTGAGCCCTAGGACTACCTGGCATGATGACTCCTTGCTGTCCCCAGTCCACCTGGCCATGCTGCTGCTCCAGTTTCAACTGTTCTGCCTGCGGCTACGGAACCCTGACCTGTTCACCGGACGTGCTTGTTGCACCCTCGACAATTACTATGATTATTATTATTTGACCATGCTGGTCATTTACGAACATTTTAACATCTTGACCATGTTCTGTTATAATATCCACCCGGCACAGCCAGAAGAGGACTGGCCACCCCTCATAGCCTGGTTCCTCTCTAGGTTTCTTCCTAGGTTTTTGGCCTTTCTCAGGAGTTTTTCCTAGGGAGTTTTTCCCAGCCACCGTGCTTCTTTCACATGCATTGCTTGCTGTTTGGGGTTTTAGGCTGGGTTTCTGTACAGCACTTTGAGATTTCAGCTGATGTACGAAGGGCTATATAAATAAATTTGATTTGATTTGATTTGATACCCTTTGTCTGAATAAAGAGAGTGAGTGAGGTTCATTAGGGTGACGTTGCAGAAGAAAATGTTCCATGGCTTCAATACCGCCCTTGTGTGGAATATTTGTGTATAACGGCTCAACATCGAAAGTAACCAACAAAGTATTCTCAGGCAGAGAATCAAGAGATTCACTTCTGAGTGTATTGTAAAAGGTGTTGTCAAGCTGTTGTCTATGACTCATTTACATAAACTGTACATTTATCAACAGGGTGGGTAAGGACTGACGTATCAGATTGTAAATCAAGCAAAACTTGTTTTTCATTCTCGGGTATATTATGGAAAGATATGTACTCATGTTTGTTCTTAAGGAGATTATTAAAAAACATGAGCAGGCGCACTCCCAGAGAATAGTTTTTAATGTAGAGATTACCAACCTCTTTTTCAACGAGTGTGCAATATGTCTCAATAGTGATTGCGATTGGCTGGAAGTTTACCTTTAAGTAATTTTGTGTCCAGTGGTTTAATTTATTTTGTGTCAAATGTGAGGACACAATAAGGGGGGAAAGTGCCATTCAAGGGTTCCCCTCACTACGTACCGGTCAGCGAGCCTTGGAATGACGGGAGCGATTGTGGTTAAGAAAGTATGTATGGAAAACAGGAATTATTATACAGTGTTTTTAGGCGTTGGCGCCCATATTCCACCTAGACCTGCTCTCCTTCTCCCTCGGCATGCCCTCCGTGAGTGTTCCTACACATTGTCAGAGTATGTCAATGAAATGTATAAACCTAGTGTTAACAGTTGTATGGAGCTCCTGGAGCTGAAGATGCTTATTGTTATTAACTATTAATTGGAGATTCTGCCTTTTTAATGTTACATGGGGGGGATATACACAATTCTACTCCTGTAGCCGTACTATGCCACTTATTTATATGTGAGGTCATCGGGACTAAGCTAAACATAACAGGTTTGTTGCATCAAGGAGTAGAGCATGGGAATCGGACAATATCAGGATGCAACAACCAATTTCTTTTCAGCGTCACAAGGCCCAATCTCCATAGGCGTACATCATTTCCATACATCATTTCCATACATAATTTCCCTACATCATTTCCATACATCATTTTCATACATCTTCAGCTCCAGGAGCTTCGTACAACGGTCCTACAAGACAGATAGCAATATCAGATTTCACAAACAAATATCACTAGGTTTATAAGTTTCATTCACATAAACACAATGTGTTGCAATGCTCACGGAGGGCGTGCCCAGGGAGGAGAGCAGGTCTTGGAGGAATATGGGCGCCAATGCCTAAACACATGTACAATCATTCCTATTTCTCATACATACTTTGTTAAAATCACCATCACCACTCCTCTCCTCTCCTCCCAAGGCACGCTGACCAGCACACAGTAAGGGGATCAATTGAATGACAAACAGGAAGGCTTTTATACAAAAGGCCATGCTCTTAATTAACAATCACATACACCTAGCACAGGCAGACAAGGTCGTGTTCAAAATTGGTTGACGGTTCTACCGTTACATATGCTGTAGTTTGATAATGATATCAAAGAAATGTCAGACATTTCAAACAGAAAGAACAAGAGCCCCAAGGTTGCTTTGTTAAATCATTTGAAAGGCCGCCAGCGGGAGATTGAGGGACCGCAGTGAAATGTCGATCTGTGATGAGGTATTGAAAATTGTTCTTTGACTTGCAAAGTTTTATATTACCTTCTTAAGGGCCATCCAGACCAAGGGCGATAACGGTAACTATATAATGATAAACTATACACGACCATTGGCGAGCATCCACACTAGAGGACAAGATGTTTTTTTGTTTTACCGTAACCAACACCTGTCAATCAACTGATCAACGCATTCTACTGCATGCACGCACGCTGTACAGTGCCTACAGAAATTCATACCCCTTGACTTTTTCCACATTTTGTTGTTACAGCCTGAATTTAAAACGGGATAAACTTGAGATTTGTCACTGGCCTACACACACAATACGCCATAATGTCAAAGTGAAATTGTTTTTCGAAATATTTACAAATGAATAAAAAAGTGTGTATTCAACCCCTTTATGGCAAGCCCAAACAACAAGTTCAGAAGTTAAAATGTACTTAACAAGTCACATAATAAGTTGCATGGACTCGCTCTGTGTGCAATAGTGTTTAACATGATTTTTGAATGACTACCTCATCTTTGTACCCTACACATACAATTAGCTGTCAGGTCCTTAATTTGGGCAGTGAATTTCAAACAGATTCAACCACAAAGACCAGAGAGGTTTTCCAATGCTTTGCAAGGGTCATCTATTGGTAGATGAGTAAACGTTTTTAAAAAGCAGACATTGAATATACAGTACCTTTGAGCATGGTGAAGTTATTAATTACACTTTGGATTGTGTATCAATACACCCAGTCACTACAAAGATAAAGGCTTCCTTTCTAACCCAGTTGTCAGAGAGGAAGGAAACCGCTCAGGGATTTCACCATGAGGCCAATGGTGTCTTTAAAACATTTACAGAGTTGAATGGCTGTGATGGGAGAAAACAGAGGATGGATTTAAAAATAAAACAATTACCTTTATTTAACTAGGCAAGTCAGTTAAGAACAAATTCTTATTTTCAATGACGGCCTAGGAACAGTGGGTTAACTGCCTTGTTCAGGGGCAGACCGACAGATTTGTACCTTGTCAGCTCAGGGATTCGATCTTGGATCAACAACATTGTTACTCCACAATACTAACCTAATTGACAAAGTGAAAAGAAGGAAGCCTTCCTCTCCGGCAACTGAGTTAGGAAGGACGCCTCTATCTTTGTAGTGACTGGATGTATTGATACACCATCCAAAGTGTAATAACTTCACCATTCTCAAAGGTATATTCAATGTCTGCTTTTTTGTGTACCCATCTACCACTAGTTGGCCCTTGCGAGGTACTGGAAAACCTCCCTCGTCTTTGTGGTTGAATCTGTGTTTGAAATTCACTGCACAAATGAGGGACCTTACAATTATCTGTATGTGTGGGGTACAGAGATGAGGTAGTCATTCAAAAATCATGTTAAACACTATTGCACACAGTGAGTCCATGCAACATATGTGACTTGTTAAGCAAATTTTTACTCCTGAACTTATTTTGGCTTGCCATAACAGGGGTTGAATAGTTATTGACTGATTTATCAACTCAGCTTTTAATTTAACTCCACTTTGACATTATGGGGTATTGTGTGTAGGCCAGTGACAAAAAAAATAAAAAATTATCAATTTTAAATTTAGGCTGTAAGGACAATGTGGAAAAAGTCATTTTTCTGACAAAACCATCAGTAGAGTTGAAATCCGGTGGAAAACCATTTAAATTGTTTGTTTTTTATTTAGTACATGGGAGTTTAACTGCAAACGTTATGTGCAGCACTTCATCAGTCTTTTATGTTATAGAAACACGTCTGTGGTGAGAAAATGCGCATATTGTTTTTTTTGTAGATTTCAGAAAATTCGTATGAAAATCTGTCGGCAATAGGATGGAAATCTACCTACTGTAGCCAGCCTGGCTCCTGGTAGCCTACTTTTCACAGTTTGCAGCAAGTTCGAATCCCAAGTGAGATATTGTTGTTTCCTTTGAAATTTAGAATCACATTTATTGTGATATATTTGCGAAGGGAAGCCCATCCAAAACCATGTAAATGAAGATTACAGATATATTTAATGAGGAGCTTCTTGGAATCCCTGTTGCGCTCATGGGAGACTTACTGACTCAAACGTGTTCTCAGAGCAGAAAGGATTATGATTGGTTGCGTCAGGCAACCAATGAAAATGGAGAGGAGGCGGGAATACCAAACAGCAGGCGAATCAGTGGACATGTCATTAGACGGGTTTCGAAAACATTTGAAGAAAATAAGGAAGAGGAGTAAGCAGCAAGAACCCTGCTGTTTGGGTGTTAAATGACGAGACAGAGGCATTGATGCGAGTAACTAGTCTTGTTCAGTACATTGCAATACATCCGGGTATCTCAAGCACGCCGGTAAAAACACTGGAGTTGCAGTAACTAACATTTACCAACAGATGGCATCACTGTGCACCATCTTACACCCATAACATCTTCCCTTTAATAAAATAGGACAGGAGCTGTCAATGCACTAACAAAATAAACCTAGTAATAATTTCCAACATGAACAGTTTAGGTTTTTTTCAGGTATCAACGTAACACATTTTGATAGTCTTCACTTTTCCCTATTTTTATCTCTGTCTGTCAACAATCCCTAATGGGAAACCTACAGATTAAGTCGAGCAGAACTGTACTGTGTTATCTTGATGTTACTGCTCTAGGAGCATTTTAGGTAAACTAGCGGCGCTGCTGCTGAACTAACCCTGTTTTAGTCCGTTTTCTTCCGTTTGGTGCCTAATGAATATGACCCAGGGCTCAGATCCAAACTAATGGCATTCAGATCTTACATGAGGACATTTTGGACCAAAATCCATACCACCACGCCCATGATAATGGGTAGGCTGACAGCACACACCCTTCTCATTGTTGGCTGCCACCACCATGGGAGGAGCAGGGACACAGATTAGTACACTGCACAGCCCTGAGAATTAACCAACATCTTTTCAATCTCTATAGCAGTAACTTGTTTTTATATACACTGAGTGTACAAAAAATTAAGGCCCACCGCGAGCCTTATTGCTGAAGTATAGTGTTCCTGTACTTCATTTCTTATGTAGGCTACATTTTATATGCATTATTATGATCATCCACTTCATCAGATATGCGTTATTTGTATTCCTTAACAAAAAAGCTTGATGCAAGAAGCCTTGAATCTGTGATTGAAGTGCATTGAGGTTTACGAGTCAAGTGTGTTACGAACCGGCTCAGAGTTCGCAACAAAAGGGAGACAACGTGGAGACAAGGGGTAACAAAAATATATATTTATTAAATAAAGTAACTAAGTAATTAACAGTGGTATGTGTAATCAGTAATCAGTAGTGTAAGTGAGTGTTTTGCATACTTGAATGTAATAATGCAGGGTGTTGAAAGGTGCCAAAGCAAATAACCAAAAAGCCACAAAACTACACAACCAAAATCAACAAGGTGTCTGTGTGGAGAGAGTCTCCTCAATGACTGTGGAAGAGGTGTCTTTATCCTGGGACCCACCCGAGCCCAGGTGTTTCCCATCTAGCTGACGACCCTTCCCACTCCGCCCACTGGCATCCTAATAAGGAACAAGAGCAAAGAGAGAAAATACAGCAGACAGAGTGGGAGGGTCGTCACACCCCCCCCCATAAAACCGGGGACCAACAAGGACCCCGGAACAACGTACCAGCCTCTGCCTCCCAAATTGACAAGGGGTTAAGTGTTCACAGTTCCACCTGCCCCAACCAACCTCCTCCCCAGACCTCAGCAACCTTTACACAGGAAGCAACTTTTAAGAGGGAAGAAGAAAACGAGACCAGGAGGGAACAGACAGGAACAGAACATGACAACCCCAAACAACGGTCAATCACGTAAATATTCAGGAACAGGGTGCACGAGAGAGTGCATCAGCAATCACGTTACCAGTTCCCCGGATATGCCTCACATCGAGATGGAAGGATTGTAAAAATAAACACCATCTCATTATCCTCTGATTAGGACACATCATGGACCTGAAAAAAAAGGTGAGGGTTATGGTCGGTGTAGACCACAATAGGTACTACTCCCGACCCAACATACCCTTCAAAGTGTTGTAGCGCCCAAATGAGTGCTAGCGCTTCTTTTTCCATGACCGAGTAGTTCAACTGATAACGGTTAAACTTTTTGGAAAAGAAACTAACAAGGCTCTCAACCCCAAATTGACACAGACCTCTGCGTCCCAAATTGACACAGGCCTCTGCGTCCCAAATTTACGAGAGGTTACATGTTCACCTTCCACTTGCCCCAGCCAACCTCCTTCTCCCCAGACCTCAGCAACCTTTGTGTACAGGAAGCAACATTTAAGAGGAAAGGAGAACACAAGACCAGGAGGGAACAGACAGGAAAGTTAGAACACGACAAAACCAAACAATGGTCAGTCACATAACACTCAGGAACAGGGCGCACAAGAGACCACATCAGCTACAAACGCAAACAACATCTCCCAACGGTTCAGTCACAACTCAACGGTTGTCATTTCCCAACGATTCATAGTCACGCCAACGATTCATAGTCACTAAACTCATAACGAATACGAGTACAGACTAGTGGGTGTAATAAAGGCACAAATGTCATGTGCCCTACTCGTCACTGGCACCTGCCAATAGCACAATAACAGGTCAAATTTGCTCACAAACTTAGCTGCGCCGACTTGATCAACGCCGTCCTCCATCTGAGGAAGAGGAAATTAATCCGGCTTAGTGACTCCGTTTACATTACGGTGGTCCGTTCCATCCGGTTTACTGACCAAGATACAGGGAGAAGCCCAACTAGAGAAAGAAGGCTCTGCTATCTTACTCTCCAGCATGTACCTGACCTCAGCATCCAGACAACGCAATTTCTCTACAGAGACTCTATAGAACCGCTGACGAATGGGGTCAGCATCTCCAATGTCCATATCATGCTCTATCAAGTTTGTACGTGTAGGTGTCACAGAAAACCAACCTGGAATTTTCCGAATCAGACCAACCAGCTCTTTCCGCCCATCAACAGGTAGCTGAGTAAAAGGGCCAAAATATCCAGTGTCTCAGAATTTTCCAATCTACCCTGCAGTATGCAATCATCGGGACCAGGAACATGTTCCAATCTACCCTGCAGTATGCAATCATCGGGACCAGGAACATGTTTCAATCTACCCTGCAGTATGCAATCATCGGGACCAGGAACATGTTCCAATCTACCCTGCAGTATGCAATCATCGGGACCAGGAACATGTTCCAATCTACCCTGCAGTATGCAATCATCGGGACCAGGAACATGTTTCAATCTACCCTGCAGTATGCAATCATCAGGACCAGGAACATGTTTCAATCTACCCTGCAGTATGCAATCATCGGGACCAGGAACATTTTTTTCCTCATGCACAGACCTAGCATTAAAAGAACCAAGGGAAGTAACGTTCAGCCAAACGAACAGGTTTACCATCCTCTGTAGACACCCACTTTCTCATCAGAACATCCTCTTGGAGAAAATAACCATGTGCGACATCTCCCAACTGTTCCACAGGCACAATTTGGTCACGCAACTCTAATGTGGGGTCAGTCCGTGGTGCATTGTTTAGATCGGAGCGGAGCACAGACAACGGAATAACAGGGAAAACAGTGAGAGACTTCTTTGCGGTATTCTCATTTACCGGAGCAGGGACCAGGTCACCCTGGCTCATAGACCGCTTCACTGCACCCGCAGAGAACACCGCTGGGAACCTCTGCGCACTCTCCTCAGGAATCCCTACAATTGACGGTTTAGTGGAAACCACTAGAGATGGAAACACGACAGGCCACACACTCACCAGCCAAGTTATTCCCAAGGATAACGTCGATACCCTCAATAGGCAACGAAGGACGCACCCCCACAACAACCTCACCTTTCACCAGTCCACAATCCAATATCAGTTTATGCAATGGAACTGACAGATTGTTCAAACCTATTCCCCTAATTAGAACACTATTCCCAGAATCAGTCTCAGCAGAGAAGGGTAACACAGATTCCAACACAAACGATTCCGAGGCACCTGTGTCTCGTAGGATTTTCACTGGCACTAGGTTCTTACTTCCTAACAGACACAAATCCCTCCGTAACGAAAGGTAAATAGCCTGGGTCAATATGAACTTTCACATGGCCCTGGGCCTGAGACAATGTTTCAGGAGTAAACTGATGTGGAACAGACGCAGCTAACGCCGTAGGCCTAGATTTAACGTTATCACACGTACTGAATTTACCCCTAGACCTGAGAACCGGACATTCATTTTTCCAATGACCTGAGCCGTGACAGTAGTGACACTCTTGACCAAAGTCAGTTTTACCACGGGAGTCAGGCTCAACCCTAGTTGAATAAAACTCTGCCCGTGAACCAGAGTATCTCTGTGAGCGAGGCCCAAATCTATCCGAACGCCCCCACTCACTCCAAGTACGAGGTTCTACAAAAACACTTGTGAGTCAAAACATATTCGTCTGCCAAAACCGCAGCTTCAGCGACAGTCTTTACTTTTCGTTCGTTAATATACGTCGCTATATGATCAGGGATTGTGTCCTTAAATTGCTCTAGCATAATCAGATCACACAGCCCTTGAAAAGTCATAACCGCAGAGGCGGAACACCAGCGATTAAACTGTGAAGATAATTTTCGCGCAAACTCAACATGAGTCTGCTTATCATCCCTTTCTAAAGTTCTAAATCGTTGGCGGTAAGCCTCAGGAACCAATTCGTAAATCTGTAACACTGCCGTTTTAACCTTATCATAACTGACACTGTCGGCTACACTAAGAGCTGAATATGCTTCCTGCGCTTTACCAGTCAGCACACACTGCAACATTAAAGTGCGGTCAGAATCAGGCCAACTCCTAGCGTCAGCAACACGCTCAAACAACAAAAAGAATGTCTCAGGGTCCCTTTCATTAAACTGAGGCAACAACCGTAAATTCCCAACAATGTCAAATGTGTCCGGGGCACGACCAAAAGAGGAACGATTCCTAAGTAAATCTGCATCACCTTCCCAGAGCAAACTCTCTCCTGCGAGCTTTCCTTCCCTAACCAACTCTAGTCGCTCTTGTTGCAGCTTGATTTTAGCACTCTCCAATTCCAATTCCTTTTCATATTTCAACCGATCAGCACGCTCGATATCCTGTTTAAATTCCAATTCCTTCTCATATTTCAACCGATCAGCACGCTCCATATCCTGTTTAAATTCCAATTCCTTCTCATATTTTACACGATCATGCTCTAGCTTCTCACGATCGTGCTCTTGCTGTAACAGAAGCAGCTCTTTCTGCTGTTCAAAAAGAAGATTACTAGGACTAACCGATGGAGCGGTAATTGTAACATATCGGGGAGATGGCGAGTCCTCAGCAGAGGCTGCCCCAGTGGTAACGTCAAGAATACCACTCTCCATCAGATTGGCCTTCAATATTAACCTAATATAATTTTTTGGACGTTTATCACTAATTTCAACCTTGTAGTGTTCAGCAACCTTCAACAGCTGTTCTTTAGTACATAAGTCTAACAGTTCCTCTGATGGAAAGCGAATGAACTCGTCTACATTAGACGCCATAGTCAGAGAGAGAAAAAAAAAAAACCTCACTCAACCACTCTGAGCACACCAGACCACAACAAGAGAAATAACAATCACACTGGCACCACAGAAAGAGATGACATATGAAGCTTCCCCAAAACCTACATTAAAACCTGTTGAGGCCAGGGGGCAGGATCTAATCCCGGTATTGGGATTCATTGTCATGTGACCATGGCGGGGAATTCAAAACTGCAAGAGTAATCATTTCAAATAATCAAATAATCAACTATTTTCCTCCATTTGAAAGATATATCTCCTAAATCTAACCACGCTGTCCGATTTTCAGAGGCATTACGGAGAATGCATAAAGTTAGGTTATGTGAGGAGAGTACATTGACAATAGCTGCGTGTAATGTTTAGCCAATTCAAAGAAGGGCATCAACAGACAGAAAACTAGCTAGAATTATGCACTTACCTTTGACAATCTGCATCAGATGACACTCATAGGACATTATGTTATACAATACATGCATTTTTAGTTCCATCAAGTTCATATTTATATCCAAACAGCATTTACAGTCGCGGTGAAATTCAGAATTTTTTTCGGCTCGAATGCTCCCAGTGAATCCAGCATTACAAATCACGGAATTACTATTCGAAAACATTGGTAAATTATAATATTGTCATTCAAAGAATAATATATTATCATCTCGTAATTGCTACCGAATGGCCAGATCTCAAAATAACTTTACTGGGAAATCACATTTTGCATAAACTGGGTACTATGCTAACAACAATAAGCTATATGCTAAGCTAAGCTAAGCTATACCGTTAGCATTAGCATCATCTAATATCGATAATAACATTCTAAATATCCCCTTACCTTTGATTATCTCCATCAGAAGGCGCTGCCAGAGATCCCAGGTCCAGAACAAATGTGGTTTCTTTTGACAAAGTTCATAATTTATGTCCAAATAGTTAGCGTTCAGTAGGCTCCCACAAAATGAGGTGGGCAGTGTAAAGTCACGTCGAAAAGCTAAAGAAAACCTAGTAAATAATCTATTTACGTTTGTTTAAACATGTCAAACGTTGTTTAGCATTAATCTTTTGGTCCATTTTTAACGTTAAACATCAGTAATATTTTCACACAACCTATCAAGTGTCTAGAATAAACGATAATGACAAAGGCACTCTTCTCAGATTCATGCGCAAAAAATGAAGTGATGACGTGTCAACTTGTAAGCTTTCTAATTCGGTCTGTATTCATGACAGATGCTTCCAACAACTTTCTAAAGATCGTTGACATCTAGTGGAAGCAGTAGGAGTTGCGAACTGAATCCTTTCTCACTGTGGTATCTTTAAAACAATGACACTAAATAGTACAGTCACAAAATTCTCATTTTTTTAAATCTATTTTTCACAGGTTTTTGCCTGCAATATGAGTTGTTATACTTACAGACACCATTCAAACTGTTTTAGAAAATTCAGAGTGTTTTCTATCCAAACCTAAACAATAATATGCATATTCTAGCTTCTGAGTTGGTGTAGGAGGCAGTTAAAAATGCGCACATATTTTTTTCCAAAATTCTCAATACTGCCCCCTGGCCTCAACAGGTTTTAACCTGTCAACCCTAGTCTTCATGCAGATTTGCGGTGGGTAATTATGCACTGTAGCCCGCTGGCGAGGAAGTAACCCCCCAGCACGCTGGTAGATTCCACCAAGCCACGGATGTGCTCCCGAGACAACTGCTCAGTCCACAGACACCACACAAAAATAACAAACTTTAACAATGCCCAACATATTCCAAAAAAATGAAACACGTCGCTAAGCCTATCAGGGGAAAAAGGCTATAGCTCCAGGTAGTAAGTTTCACTACCCTATCCAAATCTCCCACCGAGGTACACAGCTGATTGCACTCACGTCCTCAGACCAATGTCCCAACAACAAGTAGAACAAGCGTTTCCAGGCTGGGCAGGGCCTGGAAACTAACCAATGTACTCTCTCCAACACAGCACACAAACCAAACAAACAAAAGCAACCAGTACTGAGCACCAAACTCAAACTAACAAAATATACAAAGTACCTACAAAATTTAACATACCTCCACGTTTTCTCCCAAACACAATCCGTTCAGAATCCCGGATGAGCCCCCACTTGTTACGAACCGGCTCAGAGTTCGCAACAAAAGGGAGACAACGTGGAGACAAGGGGTAACAAAAATATATATTTATTAAATAAAGTAACTAAGTAATTAACAGTGGTATGTGTAATCAGTAATCAGTAGCGTAAGTGAGTGTTTTGCATACTTGAATGTAATAATGCAGGGTGTTGAAAGGTGCCAAAGCAAATAACCAAAAAGCCACAAAACTACACAACCAAAATCAACAAGGTGTCTGTGTGGAGAGAGTCTCCTCAATGACTGTGGAAGAGGTGTCTTTATCCTGGTACCCACCCGAGCCCAGGTGTTTCCCATCTAGCTGACGACCCTTCCCACTCCGCCCACTGGCATCCTAATAAGGAACAAGAGCAAAGAGAGAAAATACAGCAGACAGAGTGGGAGGGTCGTCACAAGTGCTTTAGTGGTATGTGGCACCAGAAAAGCAATGATGGACGTAGTAGGCTACATGACAGCTATTTGACAAGTCCATAAGGCTCTTTTGACTTTTTTTAAATTAATGATGTAGGATGAAGTTATATGTTGTATAGACCTCTATCTTTTCTCCTTAAAATGTATGTGAAACGGATAAGCAAAGATGTGGGATTTTGTCACGTATGTGAAAACGATCTTTGTCTAAAACGTAACAATGGGTGTGTTCGTAAATTCGCTCTGGCTATCTACTCCGATTTCAGAGCACTTTCGTCTGTGCCGGAGCGCATAATAACTGCACCCGTTGAATATGGTCGGTGTCAGTAAACGCCGGCAAAAAAAACATAATTAAATTGTTGCCACCAGCACAGTTGGTACACCAACTGATGACATGAAAACAGCCTAACCAGCTCTGCTAGGGTGAGGAAAAAAAGGTCATAGGGAGGTGTTCTCTCATTTATGTCTGGAAGTAGTTAGCGAGCTAGCTAACTTTAGCCACTTAGCTTGGGTGCTTGACTGCCGCTGAGATCAGAACACTCGTTCCAACCCTATCCACCCTGGTGGGGTGGCAAGTAGATCGAATCCCCGAGCTGAAGGTATAAATCTGTCGTTCTGCCCCTGAACAAGGCAGTTAACACACTGTTCCTAGGCCGTCATTGTAAATAAGAATTTGTTCTTAACTGACTTGCCTAGTTATAAAAGTTAAATAAAATTCTCCTTGGCCAGAGTGTCCAGTGTGTGCTATGAGAATGAAATGCTCTGAATTTAGGAATGGACAATCTGACAAAGCTCTGAATTTACAAACAACCAGAGTGCTCTCTGGCACTCCAGAGTGAATTTACAACTGCAGCCTTTCAACAATGTGTTGAGCATGCAATGTGTTGTGCTAATTATACCATTGATATGTTCTAGGCTATTTTGAGAGCATCAGATACTTGGAATGTCTACAAATGGCATGTCCATCTTTTTTGTTGTTGGAATTACACTGATCACTCAAAACATTTATAAAGTATAAAAAGCCCTCAATTTAGATTAGATTATACAATGGTTCCAGCTTGTATGGCTCCCTGGGCTAAACCCCCCCCCCCCCTTAAGTGCCCCCCGACCCCAAAAAAGCACCATTCTGCACTAACTGTCATTTTTATTCAGACATTTGGAACAACACAAATAAATGATCATAACATTTAAAACTATATAAATATATACAAAAATAAGACTCATAAATATAAAAAAGAAGTAACAAAGACAAATAGAAACAAATTTGTTGAATTGGCACTCGAGCATCAATACATTACCCATCCCCCAACACTGTCAACCAAGAGTCAAGACTAAACCAATTCACCCGGGTGGTGTGCAGACTGGTTTTATATTATTCTTAACAATTTTGCACAAACCAGAAAAAAATGCAACTATGTCTGTGAAACTATATATTCACAGTGAATGAATTGTGGTTTATTTGGTAGCATTTCGTAGCCTGACTGATTTTAATAATTGCATTAGTACAAAGTTAGAGGTGCGCTATTTGATAGATCCCCCCCCCCCTACCTCGGGCTTCCAGTGGGGAGACCTGAGGTCAATCTACCCCCTCCCCATCTCGTACTTCTGAGTGGGAGACCTTTCCAGGTAGTAGCCTGCCTAGCTCACAAACTAGAATCAGGGCGCCCACTCCGACAAAGTTAATTGACTCAGTCCCACACGGTGATATGATATCATTGACGTGACGTGCAAATGAGCGATAGAAAACCGATCGCGCAAATGTCAGCATTCCCTCCAAAAATTGTGCGGGTGCCCCGTGCCGCCCCCGGCAAGATGCCGCCCCTGGGCGGCTACCCATGTCGCCTATACCTAAATCCACCACTGCTTCTCACCATACATTAGCAAGGTCCCAAGCAAGGTTTCTGAGGGTACACTTCTAGACCATGTGTGTTGTGGTTTTTCACTGAGTTAAAGGGATTTAGGAGGGTACTAGGCCTACGCTATGCCATTGCAGAGCAAGTATATTACCTGAAAAACGGTGGGACACAGACATCATAATACATTGTAAACAACTACCATGCTTTCATGTTTCACTACATGCTGCTAGTACAAAAGCACGGTATTTCTTTCATTGCACTACCACGGTTGATTTGTGTACCGTGGTAGCTAGTACAATGGGGGAAAAAATATCATGTTTTTTTGGTCACTACCATGGCAAGAAAATACCATGGTATTTGCACCAGTACCATGGTATTTTCCTGCCCTTGTAGTGACAAAAAAAACATGGTATTTCTTTCAATGTACTACCATGGTACATTTTTGTAAGGGAAAGAACATATGTTCAATTTAAAGAGCAACTGCCCCTAAAAACCAACATCTCATTTATAAAACAGCCTATGTGGCATCGATATGAGTCAAACATTAATTCTGTCAAAATTGACTACAAAGTGTAAATAGGATAAGTTTGGTCATAAATTCAGGCTTGTCCAACATGAGTATGTCAAAACGTTAAAGGAAGGTTGTGTTTATTTCAATCCTGCCCACAGCTGGCCGCACACAAGTAATCATCAAGTCAAGACCCGATGTTACATTTACATTTACATTTAAGTCATTTAGCAGACGCTCTTATCCAGAGCGACTTACAAATTGGTGCATTCACCTTATGATATCCAGTGGAACAACCACTTTACAATAGTGCATCTAAATCTTTTAAGGGGGGGGGGGGGGGTTAGAAGGATTACTTTATCCTATCCCAGGTATTCCTTAAAGAGGTGGGGTTTCAGGTGTCTCCGGAAGGTGGTGATTGACTCCGCTGTCCTGGCGTCGTGAGGGAGCTTGTTCCACCATTGGGGTGCCAGAGCAGCGAACAGTTTTGACTGGGCTGAGCGGGAACTGTGCTTCCTCAGAGGTAGGGAGGCGAGCAGGCCAGAGGTGGATGAACGCAGTGCCCTTGTTTGGGTGTAGGGCCTGATCAGAGCCTGAAGGTACGGAGGTGCCGTTCCCCTCACAGCTCCGTAGGCAAGCACCATGGTCTTGTAGCGGATGCGAGCTTCAACTGGAAGCCAGTGGAGAGAGCGGAGGATGTTAATGCCTGTTGTAAATGTGGATTCATTTTGGATATCACCAAGGGGCTAGTTAGGGACCATTGGTAAATTACAATGTTAAAATTACAATAGCTCCAAATTTCAATGACTTAAAGGGTGACTGTTCTTCCTGATTTGGCCTCGTTATAGATTTGGTATATTAAGAAATGTTAGCGGCCGTGGCTGAATTCAAACATCAGTTGGTTTCTATAAACTTTTTGAACTGGTACCAGGGGACCTTCAGACGAGTCTGGTGAGACCTGTGGGCGTCCTAGAGAAGTGTGTAGTCAACTGTTTGGATGCTACAGACAGAAGTTGGCAGATCCGCTGTACCGAGTCCCAAGACACTTGTGGGCATCGTAGAGCAATACAAAGAACACCATCGTGTTCGTGAGAGTCATCTGTCCATAGAGGGGTCATACGTTTGTAGGCCAAACCGTTTGGACGCTACAGACGATTTGGTGAAAAGACCGATTTTTGGGATGTCTCATGGTCTGACAAACACAGCTCTAGCTCTGTCACCTTTCTCCACAGATCCAGAAGCGCGACATAGGTGGATGCAGTTGTTTGAGACGCATCCAATGCCAAAAAACATATCTAGCTTAAACTGACATTTTTATGGGGATTTTTTTATTTCTGCTGGGGCGTGGACATCGACCTCAGGGTTTTAAAAATAAAAAAACGCAGTCCCCCTCTCAAGAGGTTAAATAAAACAATTACAATATTAAGCGCCAAATCAAATCAAATCAAATGTATTTATATAGCCCTTCTTACATCAGCTGATATCTCAAAGTGCTGTACAGAAACCCAGCCTAAAACCCCAAACAGCAAGCAATGCAGGTGTAGAAGCACGGTGGCTAGGAAAAACTCCCTAGAAAGGCCAAAACCTAGGAAGAAACCTAGAGAGGAACCAGGCTATGAGGGGTGGCCAGTCCTCTTCTGGCTGTGCCGGGTGGAGATTATAACAGCACATGGCCTAGATGTTCAAATGTTCATAAATGACCAGCATGGTCAAAAAATAATAATCATAGTAGTTGTCGAGGGTGCAACAAGTCAGTAACACAAGAGTAAGTGTCAGTTGGCTTTTTCATAGCCGATATTTGAGAGTATCTCTACCGCTCCTGCTGTCTCTAGAGAGTTGAAAACAGCAGGTCTGGGACAGGTAGCACGTCCGGTGAATAGGTCAGGGTTCCAGCAGGTCTGGGACAGCAGGTCTGGGACAGGTAGCACGTCCGGTGAACAGGTCAGGGTTCCATAGCTGCAGGCAGAACAGTTGGAACTGGAGCAGCAGCACGGCCAGGTGAAATGGGGACAGCAAGGAGTCATCAAGCCAGGTAGTCCTGAGGCATGGTCCTAGGGCTCAGGTCCTCCGAGAGAGAGAGAGAAAGAAAGAGAAAGAGAGAATTAGAGAGAGCATATTTAAATTCACACAGGACACCGGAAAAGACAAGAGAAATACTCCAGATGTGACAGACTGACCCTAGCCCCCCGACACAAACTACTGCAGCATAAATACTGGAGGCTGAGACAGGAGGGGTCAGGAGACACTGTGGCCCCATCGATGAAACCCCCGGACAGGGCCAAACAGGTAGGATATAACCCCACCCACTTTGCCAAAGCACAGCCACACCACTGGAGGGATATCTCCAACCACCAACATACCATCCCGGGACAAGGCCGAGTATAGCCCACAAAGATCTCCGCCACGGCACAGCCCAAGGGGGGGCGCCAACCCAGACAGGAAGACCACGTCAGTGACTCAACCCACTCAAGTGACGCACCCCTCCCAGGGACGGCATGGAAGAACACCAGTAAGCCAGTGACTCAGCCTCTGTAATAGGGGGGTCAAATAAAGTAACAGGGTTGACGATTTCATCTTAAATCAGCCATAAATCCCCTTGTGACGGGGAGAATGGCAGCTTGTTGCGTGCAACAGGGAGGGGCAATTGAATGCCAGCTTCATCATTAAAAACAAACCAAAATTCTGGCCTGTCTATCTATGGGTAACAGGGTTGACATGTTATGCTTGAACCATTCAGTTTTCCACTGCAAAACACAAGAAAATGGCCAAAAGATATAACCAGCTCACCTGCTATTACAATATAATTTGACTATTAGCATTTCTTTAGATTGTTATTTATTTTTATAAATAGTTTCATCATAGTAGCCCTTTCCTGCAGTCAATGACCAAAAGTTCCCTCTTTGGCCTCATGGGTGGAATGTTACTATACTGAACAAAAATATCATGCAACATTCATTGATTTTGCTGAGTTACAGTTCATGTAAGGAAATCGTTCAATTGAAAATAATTTGTTAGGCCCTAATTTATGGATTTCACGACTAGGTAGGGGCACAGCCATGGGTGGACCTGGGAAGGCATAGGCCCACCCACTGGGGAGCCTGGACCAGCCAATCAGAATGAGTTTTTCCCCACAAACGGGCTTCATTACAGACACAAATACACCTCTGCACCCCCTTTCCCCGCTGACAATCCCGCAGATGAAGAAGCCGGATGTGGAGGTCCTGGGCTGGTGTGGTTATAGATGGTCTGCGCTTGTGAGGCCAGTTGGACGTATTGCCAAATTCTCTAAAATGACGTTGGAGGCGGCTTATGGTAGAGAAATTAACATTGAATTATCTGGCAACAGTTCTGGTGGACATTCCTGTAATCAGAATGCCAATTGCATGGTCCCTCAACTGGTGTTGTGACAACTGCACATTTTAGTGGCCTTTTATTGTCACCAGCACAAGGTGCACCTGTGTAATGATCATGCTGTTTAATGAACTTATTGATATGCCAAACCTGTCGGGTGAATGGATTATCTTGACAAAGGCTAAAATGCTCACTAACAGGAATGTAAACAAATGTGTGCACAAAATTGTAGAGAAAAAATATATTTGTCTTTATGGAAAATTTTATTTCAGTTCATGAAACATGGGACCAGCACTTTACATGTTGCATTTATATTTTTGTTCAGTGTAATTTTTGAAAATGTCATAATAAAAAATATATATAATTAACGACAAATCTGGTGTTTCTATGTCAAACAGTTTTGTTATATTTCAGTCTTCTGTGATGTATATAAAGTGTAATATTGGGACGTTAACTCAAAATTGAATACATTTCAACTCTATCTGACATGGTACAGGTCTTCTTTTTTAAGCCCATAAGCATGTGAGATGTATACTTTTTCCCCAAGAAACACTCTGACCCTGATTTAGCCCAGTTCAATAAAGGTTAAAACGAGAGTTAAGTTCACATAACCTTAAAATGAGGGAGGTTTTTTTTCTGCCTTCAAATGAATCACTAATCACTTTAAATAAATAATAATCAATAACTAGGCCTTTACAATGATGGTGAAAACATGGAGAAATGTTGGGGTTAAGTGGGTTAAAATCTTCCTAAAATTCACATAGGGTGCACATGTTGACACTTTAGCAAGTATTTATTCATATTTAAAATGAAATGTGTAACATTTTCCATGTGGTCAATATTACTGTGAACTTCATTTCATATATTTGTAAATATTTTATATTTAAAATATCAAAGGGACTTATCAGAGATGACGGGCAGCATCGGGCACACATCGAAATATAGTCAACAACTAATTCTAAAACTGAGAAATATAGACATTTCATTGATTTAGACATGACCCTCCCTTGGACAAAAAAAATAAAAAATACTAAACCTTCCCCCCAGACTGAAATCGAAAAAGCATGACCCTCCCCAAAATTCCTCCATGTACCACATTCCGTGAATTCCGAAAGGTCCCTAAGAATATGAACACTTTACAATATGAAGCCAGTATGATGAAAGCGCATTAAAATGCCTCTCCAGTTTAATTTCCTTGGAGCCCAGTAAACCCTGATTTCCTGCCAATGTCATGTTGGAAGATGTAAATTATGTGCAAATGTTATCGACCAAGTGAACACACTCTACGATCTCTGGCTGTGTGGCCTGTTTATTAGGTACACCCATCAGGCCTACAGAACAGCCTGAATTCTTTGGTGCATGGATTCTACAAGGTGTCAGAAATGTTCATTGCTCAATTGGTATCAAGGGACCTAAAGTTTGCCAGGAAAACCTTCCCCACACCAGTACACCACCGCCACTAGCCTGTACCATTGACAACAGGCAGGATGGGTCCATGGACTCATGCTGCTTACGCCAAATCTTGACTCTGCCGTCAGCATGACGCAACAGGAACTGGGATTCGTCGGACCAGGCAATGTTTTTCCACTTAATTGTCCAGTGTTGGTGATCGGGTGCCCACTGGAGCCGCTTCTTGCAACGTTCTCGGTAAACTATCGTGCATGAAAAGCCCAGGAGGGCGGCCGTTTCTGAGATGCTGGATCCGGTGTGCCTGGCAACGACGATCACTCCATGCTCAAAATCGCTTAGGTCCCTTGTTTTGCCCATTCTAATGTTCTCTCAAACAGTAACTGAATGCCTCGATGCCTGTCTGCCTGCTTTATGCAGCAAGTCATGGCCACGTAATTCATTGTAGGACATTTTTGTGAACGGGGTGGTGTACCTAAAAAACTGTATAGTGTATGTTTGAATGTGAGTGCATCGTGTGTGCAGTGGCGGTTCTAGACCATTTCAACTGGAGGGGCCAAGCTGGGGCCAGTTGTACTGTTAGAGGGGGCCAGTTACATTAGACGTTATTGTTGTCATATCATTTTCTTCACTGCAGGCATCAGCAGGCAAAAGACTATGTTCAAAATCATCATCGTTGCCACTGTCTAATAACGGATGTAAAAAAAGAACAATAGCAAAAATGAGTTATGTAAAAATTATTTCATACCACCAGAACCGCTTATGCGTGTGTGTCCATGCCTCCTTGTGTGTGCACGAGTGTGTCCGTTCATCCATCCGTATGTGTATGTACTGTACGACACGTGTTCGACATATGTGTTCATGCTTTGAGTGGTGAATGTGTGTTTGCTTCTTCTCCTATCCCTGGCGAATCACTCTGATGCAAATGGAAGTGCAGGACATGTGGCTTAAATAAGTAATAGCTCTGTGCCTGATTTGAACAAAAGCCAAGCGCTCTGCTTTCACCACTCAACACCAGGTGGCAGTTGGGAGAGCATGTGACGATGATCTTTCTATTGCTGCCACTGCTCCTTTGCTGTTGGTCTCTCTGCAGATCAGTACAGCAGCCAGCAAGTCAATAGAATAGCAGAATGATCATCCAGTTTACACTATGGTATTATTTATAGAGGCAGTAATTATGCTCCACTGCACAGATGTGTGTGTGTGTGTGTGTGGGGGGGGGGGGCTGAGAATAATAAAGGAGTAGCCAAGAATATCATGCATGAGAAAAAGTGTAAATAATTAAATGAGCAGTCTAGGTACGTTTGCCTCAGTTTGGTATTTTCTCAGGAAATGATTATCCCATAGTGAAAGATAACAAAAACAGAAAAAGTATTTTGGATTTAAACATTTTATTTCAGTTCAGTTGTACTGTTTATAAAAGAGTCTGCTTTGATACCAACATATATTTGTATTTCTGTGTGAATGTGTGTCAGTGTGTCACCTCTAATTCTTGGATAAATGTGTGATATGTGCATTTTCATTTGTGAGGTTGTTTTTAGTACCAATGAATGTGTGTGAGTATGTGTCTGGTTGTTAGTAAGGCAACATGCAGTCTCGTTTCAGATGGCTTCAAAGGGCAAACACTGTAATGGTTCAAAAGACCTGGTTCAGCCAGGAGACCAGACACAGGGGAGGGGCCAGGGCACATTGTTGAGTGACAGGAGGTGTGGCTTGTATGACTGAACAGTAAAAGCATGACAAATGGGTGGAGAGATTTGATTCCTCTGAGACCAGATGTATGGGATGTCGAGCAGTGGAGGCTGGTGGGAGGCGCTATAGGAGGATGGGCTCATTGTAATGGCTGGAATGGAATAAATGGAACGACACGAAACCACGTTTGACTCCGTTCCATATATTCCATTCCAGCCATTACAATGAGCCCATCCTCCTATAGCGCCTCCCACCAGCCTCCACTGACGTCAATGTATTTCACCTGTCGACCCTTTGCATCCACTTTGAGGTAGGCCCACATACCGAATCTGTTGGGCCCTTTATACTTTATCTTTAATCTGATCACATGCAAAAACACCTCAACAGATCTTATTTATTGCCTTTCATTGCAACTAGTCAAACAAATTATAAAGGCCATTGCAAACTCCTGATGTAACCTTTCTCTCTTTGATAACTCTATAATTGCAGACCCAGGTTTGAGTGGAAAGACAGCTGGAAACACCAGACAGTATCTGTTTATGAGCTACATAGTTCCCTGTATGTACTGTAGCCCCATTGAAGGTGTGAGACTGGGTAACGTGATAGGTCATATGAATATGGGGAGTAAACAGACAATATGATACTGTTAACCCATAACTCCACTTTCACTCTGACCCTGAACCCTGATCTGTCATAATAAGGGGATGTCAGGCATTAAGACACAAGGGGTTAAATATACACAGGCTTCAAACACATATTAATCAACAAACCTGACTAAAGCATACACTGATATAAGTACATCTACAGTATAAGTACAGGTGTTGTGTTAGCTGACAGCGTGAACACTACCAGTAAGTCTCACATTGCCGAACCTCTAGGGGAGAAAAATAAATATTGTTCTGCGAAGTCTTTCTCAGCGTTGTGGTGTATATGCGTGTGTGTACTGTATGTGTGGTAAGGTGATCTTGAGTGGGCACAGGGGATGGTGGGTGAGGATGGTCACAGTGGTAAGGTGGGTAAATGTCGGGGATGAGGTATATGGACGGTAAAGGCATTAGGGTAGGAATGTGTAGAGTGTTTATGGTGAGGGTCGTTTTGGCTGGGGAGGATCTTTTCGATTTTTTTTTTGTTTCCATCGAGTCACACAAAGAAAGCATCAGAGAGGAGACGCTGGGGGCAGTAAGGTTCCCCAGGACCCATGAGGTGACGATGGGAGACGCAGGACAAGCAGCAGCTCTTCTGAAACAGAAGACGAGGGAGGCCGCTGCTGATCACTGAGGTCAGGACCAACACTCCTGAGAGAGAGAGAGAGAGAGAGAGAGAGAACATTTTAAAGATTGTGAGTGAGAGAAGCAGAAGTAACAGATTTCTGCTGCAGATGTATTCATCAAAATGGACTAGCCAACATGTGCGTTTTGGCAGAGTAGTGGATTATATGGCAGCTTTGGTGCTACCCTAATTTTCGGTCCCCGTGTATTAAAAGGTGTGCTTTCAATTTATGAGAACATGTAGTTCCTGCATTAGGATATGGTTGACTGATACCCAGGTGTAAAAATTCCTCTAGCTCACATCTAGCCCCATACCTGTCACTATGTCCATTAGGACTCTGTGAGCTGAGGCTTTTTGCCATGGCCCTTAAGTTAAACGCTTTACCTTTACATATTAGTAGATCGCCTGCTGTTATTTGGACACTGCATCAAATATCACAGCAATTTTAGGACTCCATCAAGCACATCAAATTAACATATCGCTATTTCAAGAGGATATACCACCTTGCTCCCTGACTATACGTAAACACTTGCACATAAATATCAACGCACGCACGCACACACACACCTCTCTCAACACACACTCACCTACTGTCCGGCCTGCTCAGCTCCCTGTGAGAAGTCACCCTGTGCGGCACAAACAAAGAAAGCGGATTAGCAAGAGAACTAATATATACATAATCTCTACTACTACTACTTCTGCAGCCGCCCATGCTGCTACAGAGGATGGCGATGACAACTTCCTCTGATGTAATCTCCAGCTGAGCATGTGAGTAATGGATTTGGAGGAGGGTTAAGCTGGAGAGAAAGAGAGACGTTAGTGTTTTCAAACCACTGTTCTGGTTAATCGACATGCGCAGGCATCTCTTTAGTACGGTAGTTATGGCTTCAGTGGCAGACAATGCATTGAGATATCAGGGGCTCAGGCACTCAGGAGAAAAGATCCTTGATAGTTTCCTCAGTTGATTCATGCCCAACAATTACCATTGCAATCATCTGTATTAGGGTAGAAATGATCATTCTAACTCCCGGCATGGAATTAGGATATTAATTTGGTGAATGGTCTGGAGGTTGATTATGATTATTCATGGCAGTAGCAATATTCCCTGATTTGGTTATAGAAATGTTAATGTGTTATTGCTGTGGGAATAATTATGAGCTCAATCACCAATATAATTATTCTTACGATTCGAATTGGTGGGTAATAATTCTAGCAAGAAGTTGCTACAATGATGTCCTTACCACATTCTATAACAGTGACTGAAAATGTGATTATGAGGATGATTTGTGCCATATCATAGTATGTCTACGGTTGTTTACTTTGCCTCTACTGTACTCTCCTACAAAAGGCTTTTTAGTGCCTTTGAAAGCGAACATATAATAGAGCCGGGAGAGAGATGGAGCGATAGGAGATTGAACAAGGAAGGGGGTTGATTGCCTGCTGCGGTGAGGAGCGACGGAGAGATTGTTAGGGCTGTGGATTTAATTACAGATGGATCTTGCTTTATATTACAAAGAGCCTGAGAGAAGAAAGGAGACACAAATGTGCACACACGCACACCGGCATACGTACACGTACACTCACGCATGCCTGCATGTTCACCCTTACCCACAAACAAGAACAAAGAACATATTTCATTTGAGTGGAATTAAGTAATGCTATCAATATGCTGCTAACAAACAAAGATGTTGTCCCAGAGTCCACTCCATCTGTCCTGCAGCCATAGAGCCCAACCTGCTGGGTCAGAGGCAGGAGAAGCATGTTAATGTAGCGGGGACACCGCCATCTTTACTGCACTACAAATGACCACAACACTATACTGGAGGGCAGCTTTTAAATGAACCTTCATCAATCTACCTTTTAAATTCATAATATTTTTTTCAATGGTCTGTATTCCTTTGAATTCATTGTATGATTTGGGATTGGGGGCTTGTGTTCTTGCAAATTTTTTCTCAATGGGGCCGATTCAGATTTAGGAAATGTACTCTTTTCCTACACACTTCTCAGTATTTGATATTCAGACTCTGCAGGTGTGGCAAACCTTGCGCGCTCTCAATAAATTTAATTCAATCGCTAAAAACCCACTTGCTGGCCAACAGATTTTCCTCATTGAGTTTTCATTCAGTAGGGTTTTCAGTACATTTATCTTAAGCCATCGTTTAAATATGATGTACCTTTTTAAGTTAGAATTTTTTCGACACTCACTAGAATATATAGAGAGAAATGGTTCCGAATATTAGAGATTATTGCTAGAAAGCCATCTAAATATAGGCATATTCATCTCAGTTTCAGCACCAATTGGTAGATAAGGAAATTATTTTTGAATCAAACAGGTTTGAAGAGCCTTTACGCACGAAAGAAAGAAAACGGTGGTTTGATTCATTCTGAAAATGTCCACATTCAGTTCTTCAACCCATGGTAATGTAGGAAGAATGGTGTACAAATGAAGGTAAATGAAATGTAATTAAATGGACTGATAATGTAGGCTATACCAACTGAAGGGAACTAACAGTAAATTGCCAGCTGAATATGTGGCTATAAGGCCTGCAGACAGTTGATACTGATAGTGGTTAAAATTTAACATGATAATTAAGACATAGTAATAACATTTTTAAAATAAATGACATTTGAGAGTGCCCATCTCTGCAAGGTAGAAGGCCATTCAAATTCTGCATAATGGCACAGCGTTTCTTTGACTTTACTGTGGGAAAGTTGATATGCTTCACTTTTCTGCTGTATGACAAGTGTCATTTGTATGTATAATTCCCTTATCCAAACACATTACTCATTTACCTCTTATCAAGTTGTAAATTATAGTGCATGTAGAATGGTGTTATTTCTATCGGAAATAAAGGAGATACTTTTTCCACCTGGACCCGGCAGGTTCGCTAGACCTTATTCGCGGTTTCCTTGCGCGAAAAGATGGTGGAATTAAGTCAAGGTCAGAATACGGTGTAGCTGTAGACACACCTCAGCCTCACCTTCATTTATTCCATCTCCACCCCAAACCAATAGCGGTTGAATAGCATGCTATTCTCATGCTTAAATTCAAGGTCAGAATACGCATAGAGAGAAAAGTGGATGAAAAGGAAATTCCGTTCCATTTATGCACGTTTCACCTGGGTTGGAATTCTACCCAGTGTGAACATACACTCACAGCTTGAGGAAATATTTGCTCATTTGGAGCTGAGCAGTGGCACATCCATCTGTCCTCCTTCAAGCCAACCAGGACCCAAACACCACTGTAGCCTACCAGCCAGCATCCACTTTGACTGCTAATTACTGCATATAAAGTCATGGCGCTTCAATCATAAGGCAATAAAGGCAGCAAGCATCATGCAGTGCATTCACTAATTTGTTTGTTCTACTAAACTCTCCACCACACACCCATTCCAAACCAGAACCAGCCACCTCAGTTACAGCTTCTTCCTGTCCCTGTTCCTGCCAGACACCCCAGTTATGGGTGGAAAGAGAAGAAACAATACAAGTTACCAACAACACTCACAGACAAGAAAGGTCCAAGTAGGCGTTGATCCTTTAACTCAGCATTCCTTATAACTGACACAAGAAATTTGCACACCGCATTCCTTATAACTGACAAGAAATTTGCACACAAGTCAACTTCGAACAATCAGTGTTTTTGACCAGGATAAGATTGCTGATAGAAGGTCATGTTGATGACTCCTCTCCTGGAATCCCAAGGCTCAACTCAGTTATAACTAGGGTTGCAAAGAGGAGGGTATAATACTGGAAACGTTTGAAGTTTACCAGTAAACTGCCAGAATTTTGGGAACGTTCAAGGAATATGGAATTTTATCAGATGACATCTAGTGGCCTTTTTGGGGTACTTCAGAGCATTTTGTAAGTAACCATCTGTCTTATAAAACCATACCAAAAGTAACATATCATACTCATTTGAATGTCCCCGGATTTACGTTTACTATGCTACGTCTAGTCTATGAGACCAGGCTGTGGGGTCAAACTGGTGAGAGAAGACAATAGTTAGAAGAGTGCCATTGTTGATTATATGCTTTTTTCATTCATTAGGCTATTTTCTCTTGAACCCTACGGTCTATCCACTAGAAACTCATGGACAATATGGACTCATATGTATAGAACATAAAAAGGAATACTATAAACTAATGCAATCTGTAGACGTTATTCAAGTATAAATTACCAAAGTTACCATACATGACCTGTTAATTACCGGTAGCTTTGCAACCCTAGTTATAACTGTATATGGCTTGAATTCAACCACCTCCAACCGGCCAGCCCACAGTTCCCTGTAGAGGAGAGGAGTTTGTCATCTTCACAATATGAAAAGGCAGGATGTGACGCACCTGGTTCACCAATCCGGAGTTCACCGCCACATTCTCCAACCCCTCCACCGTTTGCTGAGACAGCTCATTGGCCCCGGCGACCGTTGCGTCCCCGACAATATTGGCCTGGTCAGTCGTTCTCTGGGCCACTGAGAAAAGGGGACAGGGAGTTGTCATACTCTGTCCTTGGACCAATGTTTCTCCTCAGAATTTGGTAGGTGAAAAAACCTGTGTGAGTCTGATCCCTGTATAGTTAGAAGTGTAATGCAGTGTATTTTCTGTGGGTAGTGTTGCGCTTACCTGTGTTCACACCTGCTACCATCCCGTCCTTTGTCTTGTTCCCTGTAAAAGAGAGAAACAACCTTCTTAAAAAGAGGTAGATGATTTATGTTTAAATAGCGTATCTCAAACTCAAAGCGTTTAACATTGGGTGGGGGTAACTCACCCCGCCCACTATCAATGCAGCTTCAAAATCATTTGGTAACATGGAATAGCTCAGTAAGGACACCAAGTTTTGTACAATATACTGTACACTCCACTACCAATTTATTTGGACAGTGAAGCTAAAACGTTTAATTTGGCTCTATACTCCAGCATTTTGGATTTGAGATCAAATGTTTCATATGAGGCAAGAGTACAGAATGTCACCTTTTATTTTAGGGTATGTTCATACAATACACAAAGTTTAGTATTTGGTCCCATATTCCTAGCACCCAATGACTACGTCAAGCTTGTGACTCTGCAAACTTGTTGGATGCATTTGCTGTTTGTTTTGGTTGTGTTTCAGATTATTTTGTGCCCAATAGAAATGAATGGTAAGTAATGTATTATGTCATTTTGTAGTCACTTTTATTGTAAATAAGAATAGAATATGTTTCTGAACACTTCTACATGAATGCTACCATGATTACAGATAATCATGAAGGAATCATGAATAATGATGAGTGAGAAAGTCACAGAGATCATACCTCCAAGACAAGCTAACCTCTCACCATTACCAATAACAGGGGAGGTTAGCATTTTATATCATATCTCCAAGACATGCTAACCTCTCACCATTACCAATAACAGGGGAGGTTAGCATTTTATATCATACCTCCAAGACAAGCTAACCTCTCACCATTACCAATAACAGGGGAGGTTAGCATTTTATATCATACCTCCAAGACATGCTAACCTCTCACCATTACCAATAACAGGGGAGGTTAGCATTTTCTGGCGTTTGATATTTATGCCTCTGTAATTTTCTTACTCATCATTCTTCAGATAAACAAAACATTATTCATATAAACAAACTGTAAAGGAATCCAACAAGATTGTAGAGTCACAAGCTTGATGTAATCATTGCGTGCTAGGAATTAATACACATATACGTTAATTTGTACAAATACTTAGAACACCTTCAAATGGAGGGGAAAGGGGGATACCTAGTCAGTTGTACAACTGAATGCCTTCAACTGAAATGTGTCTTCCGCATTTAACCCAACCCCTCTGAATCAGAGAGGTGCAGGGGGCTGCCTTAATCGACATCCACATCTTCGGCGCCCGGGGAACAGTGGGTTAACTGCCTTGCTTGGACTAATATACATAAAAATGCTTTCATTTCTAAATAACAAATATGTATGAAAATACCCTCAAACAAAAGGTGACATTCTGTACTGCCGACTCATGAAACATTTGATCTCAAATCCAAAATGAGTATAGAGCTAAATTAAACGTTTTACCTTTACTGTCCAAATAAATACGTAGAGAAGTGTACAAGCCCAATCAACATCTACAGGCTTCCCTAACACTTCAATACTTAATGATTTGGGCACAGAAACAGTCTCCCTCTCTCATGGTTATTTTATAGGGCCAGATCCTTGGTGTCTGTTTAAAGACCAATGGGTTCTGCTCAGCTGGTCCAGTACTGTCTGTTCTCTCTGGGCCCTTTGGAGCTCAGCCCATCTCTGCCTCACAAAGACTCCTTGAGGAAAGAAAAGGTCAGTCATTCCACCAGCCACAGAACTCTATAGGTCGAGTCCTGCTGGCCAGCCAAACCCACTCAACCTCCTCAAAACAACTGGCATGGAGCATTGGAGTGGATTTCTCCCTCCCTCCCTCCCACTCAAATCACCAACACAACAAGCCTTGCTCTGTTCTCCCTTCTGACCCTTTGAGCCGGGAGACGTGTTTGAAAGTCCCTCCCAGTCCCCACACACAAACACATTTCTCTTGTCAAGCGTGTCATTTTTATTGTACTCACTACACGACAATGGGCGAATTTAGTACTGGGGACGTAGAAATTGCCATGGGCTAAAGTCCTGTCCTATGTAGAACACAGACAAACACAGGAGCCAGGCTATTGCATTTTCAATGCTGTAATCAATACAGAGGAGGTAATATCGCCAAGCAACTATCGACGTTGTAACATGGTCAGTTTTTGTGAGGAATCGAACAATCTGTGGTTACAAATACTTCCCCTGCAGCTGAGATGGTAGATACTGATACTATAATACATGACTACACACCCACAAAACACAATGTTAGAGTGATTACGAGCAAAGATAACAACTGAAATACAGCACCTCATTGTCTCATAAGAGCGTGATAGCGCCTTTGATTTTGTATGTAGTAATCGCTGCACCCAGAACCAGATTTCGCATGCACGCTGGCAAGCTAATTGTTTAGTCTGTCATGAGAGAGATATTTAGCGTCACATGAACGCCACACTGCACAACAATTATGTGCTTAGGGTGTTCATTTGAGGCGGGTTCCATTGCATCTCTCTCCGATTCATTTACACTGTCGTAGTCTAGCGTTTCCTGACATCCTGCTCTGATAAGATGACACTTCTGTCAGAGACAGAAGAGGAAGCGAGACCAGAGGGAGAGAGAACAAAAGGGCTAAGGGAATGTGGTGCTGAATGGAGAGCGGCACAATCCAGACATAATGGGATGACTACATGTGCATGTGTGCATACATACGAAGGTAACTCTGACCTCTCATCTGTGGTTTTACCCATCTCTCTCTCTCTCTCTCTCCCTCCCGCCCCTCCTCACACTCACCATCCTGTAGCACTGGGCCTCGTGACTGTCTGCCACCCACCCTGGAGCAGCTGAGCATCGGGCACAAACACACTAAGGATTAGCACTCAGTGTAGATAGAGAGGCAGCAGATCAGGGACAGGGGGGGATTTGAGACGATTCTCCTCTTTAAAAAAAATCATAATCCATTCTCTCTCATACCGTAGATGACTCGGACAGTAAAGTGCTTGATGGAGGCCTGGTGGGCCTTTGCTGTGTGTCAGTACGCTCAGCACGCTCCACTGCTCCGACAGCACTGTCTCAGGGCACTCCCTCTTTTCTTAGCCCCGCAGCTAGCTCCCCTGGTAGGGCACTGGGCTCTCTGTGGCTGTCTGTCTGGGTGTGCACATCCGCTTGCCTTTCCGGAGTAGAATGCTGCCACTCTTTTATCCGTCACTCCAATCTCTGCCACCCCCACCTCCTTCATCCCACCACCACCCCACAGTCCACTTATCAGTGCTATCTGTCTGTCAGGATTGCTCACTGAGAAGAGATACAGGCAGGGAAGGAGAGCCACTGTCTCAAGACTGACAGTTGTTTGATCATAGAAAGGCAGATCTGACTGTCCCAGCCACAGTAAGTCCAGTGATGTATTTAGATGGGTATACAGGGATTCACACTTTGACAGTGATGGGGGGGGATTGGTACGCTGCATTGGCTTTCAGACGAAGGGGAGAGAACGACAAAGATGGAAAAAAAAGGAGACAAAAATGAAGCTGATGATAAGATATGACTGAGCAGTAATGTTAGAGGTGAGATGATCTCTTTACAGCGCTGTGAAGATCAATAAACCAGTGAAATGTGATGGGCCCTGCCCTCTGTGGCCGAATGGCTCCGCGAGGTCCTTCAGCAGAACAGGGTGGATCCCCTGTGGTGGGGATGATTTCTGACTAATGGATAAGGATGGAGACAGCCTCCTCCTCTGTCTCTGCTTATTGACAGCCAATGAATGAGAATCCCACTAACTGTAATTATTGGAATCAGAGTGCGCCACCCATTCATTCATTGTCTCGTTACCTCATTCTCAGGATCTCTTTTTCCTTTTCTCTCTCTCTCCCTTTCTCTTCTCCCCTCCTTTTACCGGAAATGAAACCAGGAATCAGATGACTCTCAAATGTTTCATTCATTTGTTTGTCGTTTCTCTCCTTCCCTCTCTTCCCTCTCCTCTTCTCCAGGTTGTCGTCGCTGTAACAGGGCCACACGGCATTAAAGCGGCGAGAGACAGCGACGGAGTCGTGTTTCAGCGTTCTGTAGGAATCTGTGTATGATTCAGTGTTCTAACGCGTCAGTGTTCTCTCGATGTCTCAGTGTTCTGTATGCGTTAGCGGTGCTCAGGGCTGCTGAACTGACCTGTGCTGGGTTGGGTGGGGTTGGGCTGACAGGGGGGGGGGTTCTGACCATGGGGCCAGCTGCATTAGTCACGCTCCGAGACGCCCATGATAAATCTCACTGCTGCAGCGGGGCAGACAGGCAGGTGGGTGGCATAGCAGATTCACAGACCCTTCCCTCTCACCCCAGTACCACCATATTGTAATATCACACATACACGCTAGCAAGCACATACACACCCATCTAAATACGTGAAAACATACACATCTGTTCAGCTTGATAACACTGAGCAATATTATATAGTACAATCACCTCCCCCTGCTCTAAAATGTGTGTGTGTGTGTGTCACATGTAGAGAGATAGGAGATTGCATATAATTTATATGACCATCAATATTATTGACAATATCTCGTTGGCCATTATCCACCACATAATGAATAGAGTACCTCAGTACTGCTCAACCAGACTTTTTCCTCTTTAATTAGAACATCTTGTACCTGAGGCATGTGCAAATAAATATATATATATATATATATATATATATATATATATATATATATATATATACATCTTCCTCTACCTTTCTGCCCCTTTTTCTGCTTTTCTCCATTCTCCTGCCCCTCTCCTTTAGTCCTTCGTCATCTTTCTCTTTTTCTTGTTCAAAATTCCCCCCCTCTCTCTACAGTATCTATGTTTCCATCACTAGTAATATTTAGCACATGCACTGCCTGGATGTCGATCCCATTTTATTCAAACCTCGCAGACAGACTAGTGCACTCACCCATCAAAAAACAAGCACAGCAGGCAAGCGTCATAAGATCAAAATATAAACCAGATTATCCCACAGAAAAACTGTGATGTACTACTTTCAGCAAACCACCTCTGTCGATCCTCCACACCCTTCACCATCATCATCATCACTCCTGTACTCACCCACATACATGACTCCCTCCTTAGTTTTGGCAGCTGCCTCCTCCACCCCTGCCTTGGTCTTCTCCGCTGCTGCCACGACGCCCTCCTTGGCCATTGAGAATCCTTTCTTCAGTGCATCCATGCTGGTCTGCTGTTACGGGGCTGTGTCTTTTAGCTGGCTCTGGCTGCGTCTTGGAGCTGGTAGATTAGGCTGCTCGGTGTGCCTGTCTGCGTGTGCGTCTGTGTGTGTGTGAGCGTGCCTGCGAGTGTGTATCTCTGCGTGTTGGGTGTGCGAGCGTACGTGCATGCGCTGCTGCTCTTATGAGAGAGCGGGGCTGGACTGATCTGTACTGCTGAGGCAGATTGGAACACCCTCAACAAGGAGAGCAGCTGAGCGAATGAGAGGGAGAGATGGAGGGGAGAGAGAGAGAGAGAGAGCGAGAGGGGGGAGAGAGATGGCGAGGCTGGGAGAGAGGGATGGAAAGAGATGGGAGAGAAGAGGTAGAAAAAGAGAGAGCAAGTGGGCGAGGAGCAGAAATGCAGAGATGGATTCCACAAGACGCTGCTGTATTTCTCAGTCATGCTACCTACCCCATTTCTTCTGCTATCGTGCACACAGAGACAAATACATTTAGGTTTAGTGGATTATTCAAGACTGGATTTATCTGTGTGTCAACCCTGGAATGACACCTTGTACATTTTATTCAACACCAAAACTGCAGTTCTCTGCTCTCCCTCTCTTTCACTACATTTAAGATTCACCAACCTGCAAACCTCAGCAATATACTATACGGACACTGATATGATATATTGATATGATACAATGCAGTATATGATGATTCAATGAGATACAGTATATGACCTTACACTTTATTGCCCATTTCCATGAAAATTCATTTTGTGAAGTCAGCAGCACATCGAACATACAGATTTAGGATCTCAATTTGAGCCAGTTTGCTACAGCAGGAAAATAATCCTCCAGCAACAGGAAATGTGAATTATTATGTGGATTATAATTAATGGTAATTTTTGTAGGGGTTGATACATTTTTTTGTAAGGGAAAATCAAGTCTGACATTTCAAAGTGGAAATTCCAAACTTAAGAAGCCTTTTTAAACCTTTTGTCCAGCTAATAGCTTAACCACCGATCAAGCAACATTATGGACTAAATATTCAAATACTGTTGCTGCAGGATTATTCTTGCTGTGACACTATATGTCAAATTAAGATCCTACATCTGTATATACACCACACTCCACACTTACTCATACATTGATCAGTGGGTTTCTCCCTAGAAACTGAGATGCCACTGCGATCTCTCATAGTAATAATAATACAGAAAACCATACAGCCAACTAATGAGATGTGTGTGATCGCTCAACCGTATGGGATCTCATTAGCAGCAAGAGGACTGGGAGGGGGAATGGATCATGAAGCCCAGAGCTATAATTAGCGCTTGTGAAGCTACTTACACACGGCTGCTAAAGCACATCCATTCAATACACACAGCATCCCCCCACTCTACATCAAAGTGAATGGCAGAGAGCCCTTTTAGATTGCCTGACCTGTAAAAGCTATCCATACTCATGGTGCATACTAAATGGTGGTGCAGATAAAGTATTTATAGAGATATAGCTATATAAATACACAGTAGTATCATTGTATATGTACGTATGCTTCAGTTTAATACAGCTCAGGACTTTCTATAAGGAGAGTGCTGTAGTGCCGTTGAGGGAAACATTATAAACAACAGGGTTTATGGTCATCATGACTTGATGTTCTATCAGAGAAACACAACTTGTTATTGATGTCGGCTGCACTCAACATTATCTCCACTCAACATTATCCAGCAAGAAATAGAGATCCAGACACCGTGTCACTACCCTCTGTATCAGTAAGGAAATAGAGATCCAGACACCGTGTCACTCCCCTCTGTACCAGTAAGGAAATAGAGATCCAGACACCATGTCACTACCCTCTGTATCAGTAAGGAAATAGAGATCCAGACACCGTGTCACTCCCCTCTGTACCAGTAAGGAAATAGAGATCCAGACACCGTGCCACTACCCTCTGTACCAGTAAGGAAATAGAGATCCAGACACCGTGTCACTACCCTCTGTACCAGTAAGGAAATAGAGATCCAGACACCGTGTCACTACCCTCTGTACCAGTAAGGAAATAGAGATCCAGACACCGTGTCACTCCCCTCTGTACCAGTAAGGAAATAGAGATCCAGACACCATGTCACTACCCTCTGTATCAGTAAGGAAATAGAGATCCAGACACCGTGTCACTCCCCTCTGTACCAGTAAGGAAATAGAGATCCAGACACCGTGCCACTACCCTCTGTACCAGTAAGGAAATAGAGATCCAGACACCGTGTCACTACCCTCTGTACCAGTAAGGAAATAGAGATCCAGACACCGTGTCACTACCCTCTGTACCAGTAAGGAAATAGAGATCCAGACACCGTGTCACTACCCTCTGTACCAGTAAGGAAATAGAGATCCAGACACCATGTCACTACCCTCTGTATCAGTAAGGAAATAGAGATCCAGACACCGTGTCACTCCCCTCTGTATCAGTAAGGAAATAGAGATCCAGACACCATGTCACTACCCTCTGTATCAGTAAGGAAATAGAGATCCAGACACCGTGTCACTACCCTCTGTACCAGTAAGGAAATAGAGATCCAGACACCGTGCCACTACCCTCTGTACCAGTAAGGAAATAGAGATCCAGACACCGTGTCACTACCCTCTGTACCAGTAAGGAAATAGAGATCCAGACACCGTGCCACTACCCTCTGTACCAGTAAGGAAATAGAGATCCAGACACCGTGTCACTCCCCTCTGTACCAGTAAGGAAATAGAGATCCAGACACCGTGCCACTACCCTCTGTACCAGTAAGGAAATAGAGATCCAGACACCATGTCACTACCCTCTGTATCAGTAAGGAAATAGAGATCCAGACACCATGTCACTACCCTCTGTATCAGTAAGGAAATAGAGATCCAGACACCGTGTCACTACCCTCTGTACCAGTAAGGAAATAGAGATCCAGACACCGTGCCACTACCCTCTGTACCAGTAAGGAAATAGAGATCCAGACACCGTGTCACTACCCTCTGTATCAGTAAGGAAATAGAGATCCAGACACCGTGTCACTACCCTCTGTACCAGTAAGGAAATAGAGATCCAGACACCATGTCACTACCCTCTGTATCAGTAAGGAAATAGAGATCCAGACACCGTGTCACTACCCTCTGTACCAGTAAGGAAATAGAGATCCAGACACCATGTCACTACCCTCTGTATCAGTAAGGAAATAGAGATCCAGACACCGTGTCACTACCCTCTGTATCAGTAAGGATAGTAGGATGGGGATATATCCTGAGGTAGCATGGTATTACTAATGAAGCTGACTAACGTACGATTCTCTGTACGATGCACGTGACGTGAATGTATGAAAGAAACAGACATTGAATGAGAATCACATGGAAAGGAGGGGCTAAGAGAGTGCTAAAAGATGTTGAGGTCAGATGTATGGGAGATTGGGGACTTAAAGTCTGCTGCGTTAGGGCTTATTGGGATGAGAGGGAATCGGAGACCCAGGGTTTTATTCCCAGGGGTGTGGATGTCCATTAGAGTGTAAAGAGGAACCATCCTCAGGAGTAATGAAATGCTTCTATGGACCCATTCAGACAACCAGTGACCTCATCTATTAATGAGAAACGGAGGATTGCCTACACTGTGATAATGGGTTTTACAATATAGCCTACTACTGCTTTGGCCTTTGATACACAGTGGTGGTAAGTAAGGGGTGGAGGGGATCGTCCCCTAGATCCATTTGCGACCTCATATTATTAAAAGGTGAAAATAATGATCCCTTAATATATAACAAGATAAAGCACTTAGAATGTGAGAAAATATCTTCCCAGATGATATTTATATTCAGGGTAAGTGGCCAATTGGGAAACGAATGAAGAGCTGCAAATGGAGAGTGATAATTGGGTCATTTTTCCACCATTATCTCTGCTGTAAATCAGTTTGTTGTCCGTTCGGCTCCCCTGGAGTCGTCCATTTAAACCCTGAACAGGCTAAAAAAAAGCCGCCGTTTCACCCCTCTGATCGGGTTTGTTGGCCAGACACCTTGCACAGTCCCAGATTTGCAGCTGCCTCCCTTCCCTTGTGTCCTGAATCCTGGGCAGAAAACAGGGTGACTCAGATAATAACCTCTAGCAGGCAGACAACATGGCAGCCTGCCTGCAGCCCCAATACCCAACCAGCCTCTTCTCTCCCTCCTCCCTGCAGCCTCCGTATCTCCTCTGATTGGCTAAGGGCCAGCGCAGGGCTATTATTAGAGGAGCTCACTTCTCGTATAACAAGGAGAGAATGCATAGTGGATCGGCTCCTATGGGTAGCTGTGGTAGCAGATCGCCCGCCCTACAGGAAGGGGTGGAGTGATACGATGGTCAGAAGAGCAGTGGTCAATACAGATCACGAGACTCTCTGTGAAATATCTCCTTCTTTACACCCTCCCTTCCCTGTCATCATGTGCCAAGGCACATGACCATGTTGTGAGTGGCAGCAGGAGGCAAGGCTATAGACCAGGACAGGAGAAGGAGAGTGATGGATGTCCACAATCTCCACATCCACCGCAGGCTGAAAGGAGCCGAAGTCCTTCATTAGGATTCAGCTTTGGCATAAAGGATGTGTCAGATGACCTACAGACTGCTAAATCTTAAAAGCTCATATTCTCCCCACCATGTGGTCTAAGCCTTTTATGTATTTTGTATTCAGTGGAGCATTTCAGATACAGTACAACACCTCTGTGTTGAGAACCACAGCACCCCTACCAACAACTCAACACCCCCCGCAGCAACTTGCCCAAGCCCCCCCTGCTTCTCCTTCACCCAAATCCAGATAGTTGATGTTCTGAAAGAGCTGCAAAATCTGGACCCCTACAAATCAGCTGGGCTACACAATCTGGACCCTCTCTTTCTAAAATTATCCGCCGCAATTGTTGCAACCCCTATTACTAGCCTGTTCAACCTCTTTTTCGTATCGTCTGAGATCCCTAAAGATTGAAAAGCTGCCGTGGTCATCCCCCTCTTAAAGGGGAGACACTCTAGACCCAAACTGTTACAGACCTATATCCATCCTGCCCTGCCTTTCTAAAGTCTTCGAAAGCCAAGTTAACAAACAGATCACCGCCCATTTCGAATCCAACCATACCTTCTCCGCTTTGCAATCTGGTTTCCGAGCTGGTCATGGGTGCACCTCAGCTATGCTCAAGGTCCTAAACGATATCATAACCACCATCGATAAAAGACAGTACAGTGCAGCCGTCTTCATCGACCTGGCCAAGGCTTTCGACTCTGTCAATCACCGCATTCTTATTGGCAGACTCAATAGCCTTGGTTTCTCAAATGACTGCCTTGTCTGGTTCACCAACTACTTCTCAGATAGAGCTCAGTATGTCAAATCAGAGGGCCTGTTGTCTGGACCTCTGGCAGTTTCTATGGGGGTGCCACAGGGTTCAATTCTCGAGACAACTCTTTTCTCTGTATATATCAATGACGTCGCTCTTGCTGCTGGTGATTCTCTGATCCACCTCTACGCAGACAACACCATTCTGTATACATCTGGCCCTTCTTCGGACACTGTGCTAACAAATCTCCAAACGCGCTTCAATGCCATACAACTCTCCTTCCGTGACCTCCAACTGCTTTTATGCTAGTAAAACGAAATGCATGCTCTTCAACTCATCGCTGCCTGCACCCTCCCACCCGACTAGCATCACTACTCTGGACGGTTCTGACTTGGACAACTACAAATACCTAGGTGTCTGGTTAGACTGTAAACTCTCCTTACAGAGTCACATTAAGCATAACCAATCCAAAATTAAATCTAGAATTGGCTTCCTATTTCGCAACAAAGCCTCCTTCATTCATGCTGCCAAACATACCCTCGTAAAACTGACTATCCTACCGATCCTTGACTTTGGCGATGCCATTTACAAAATAGCCTCCAACACTCTACTCAGCAAATTGGATGAAGTCTATCACAGTGCCATCAGTTTTGTGACCAAAGCCCGATATAGTACCCACCACTGCGACCTGTATGCTCTCGTTGGCTGGCCCTTGCTAACTGGAAGGAAAGGCGGCCAAAGCAGGTGTTGGCTTTGGGGATGACCAGAGAAATATACCTGCTGGAGCGTGTGCTACGGGTGGGTGTTGCTCTGGTGACCAGTGAGCTGAGATAAGGCGGGGCTTTACCTAGCAAAGACTTATAGATGACCTGGAGCCAGTGGGTTTGGCAACGGATATGTAGCAAGGGTCCAGATTGTCTAGCCCAGCTGATTTGTAGGGGTCCAGATTTTGCAGCTCTTTCAGAACATCAACTATCTGGATTTGGGTGAAGGAGAAGCGGGGGGGCTTGGGCAAGTTGCTGTGGGGGGGTGCTACATATCCGTTGCCAAACCCACTGGCTCCAGGTCATCTATAAGTCTTTGCTAGGTAAAGCCCCGCCTTATCTCAGCTCACTGGTCACCAGAGCAACACCCACCCATAGCACGCGCTCCAGCAGGTATATTTCTCTGGTCATCCCCAAAGCCAACACCTCCTTTGGTCGCCTTTCCTTCCAGTTCTCTGCTGGCAACGACTGGAACGAATTGCAAAAGTCACTGAAGCTGGAGACTAACATCTCCCTCACTAACTATAAACATCAGCTGTCAGAGCAGCTTACCGATCACTGCACCTGTACACAGCCCATCTGTAAATAGCCTACCCAACTACCTCATCCTCAAATTATCATTTTGCTCTTTTGCACCCCAGTATTCTCTACTTGCACATCATCATCTGCACATCTATCACTCCAGTGTTAATGTTAAATTGTAATTATTTTACCACTATGGCCTATTTATTGCCTTTCTACATTTGCACACACTGTATATAGATTTTTCTATTGTGTTATTGACTGTACGTTTGTTTATCCCATGTGTAACTCTGTGTTGTTTTTGTCACACTGCTTTGCTTTATCTTGGCCAGGTCGCAGTTGTGAATGAGAACTTGTTCTCAACTGGCCTACCTGGTTAAATAAAGGTGACATAAAAAAATAAAGTTAAAAAAATGTTCCCAGTCCAGTCAGGGCAGTAGATACATGTGCTTTGCTAAGATCAGGCAGCTTTTATTTTGAGTTCTCTCTTGACCCAATTTAAAAGTGTATTTTTCCATATATACTGTAGACACAGCCTATGTGTTTTAAATCAAATATATGCACTGAGCTTGACTGATCCTTTAAGCACACTGTTCAATTAAATAATTAAGACACACAAATGACTAGAGGGAGTACGACCGCAATTGATTTGATTGTATTCAGACTTTCTGCTCTGTGTTAAAAAAATGACAGCGTTCCTCCATGCTGCAGCTACCACTATAGAACTTCAACAGTGTTTATCGAGCTGAAGCTGCAACATAATTAGAGCCATTTCTGACTGAAAAGTTCTGTTACCGAAATCCCTAATTTGTTTAGGAAAAACATTCCCTATTCCCTCAACCCTTGCTCTCTTAATGTGACACATACAGTGAGGGAAAAAAGTATTTGATCCCCTGCTGATTTTGTACGTTTGCCCACTGACAAAGAAATGATCAGTCTATAATTTTAATGGTAGGTTTATTTGAATAGTGAGAGACAGAATAACAACAAAAAAATCCAGAAACACGCATGTCAAAAATGTTGGGTAACATCTCACAGCAAGAACTGGCAAATCAGGTGCAGGTGGAGATGCACTGCAGTACTTAATGCAGCTGGTGGCCACACCAGATATTGTTACTTTTGATTTTGACCCCCCCTTTGTTCAGGGACACATTATTCCAGTTCTGTTAGTCACATGTCTGTGGAACTTGTTCAGTTTATGTCTCAGTTATTGAATCTTGTTTTGTCCATACAAATATTTACACGTTAAGTTTGCTGAAAATAAATGCAGTTGACAGTGAGATGACGTTTCTTTTTTTGCTGAGTTTATATGGATGATTTATAAAGCCAGGCACATTTAGCAGTTAGGATATTGATTATAGATCTAATTATTTTGGCGTTTCTTCTCTCCTCACATTTCTTAGCCAATTAAGGCAAGGGCTGTTTTCTCGTCTCCTAACTCCGCAGCTGCCTTCGCCACATTGTTCTCAACACCAATATGCTGGTTATGCACATAGCAACATGGTCTAGGAAAATGCGGCAATTCAACAGTGCACTGATGTTTAAGAACGGTGGACAACATTATAAAATAATGTTATTTTTATTAGTATTGCACTGTTGTTCGTATGTAATACAACGTGGGAGAATGCGCATTTATTATAAAATAATGTTATTTTTATTAGTATTGCACTGTTGTTCGTATGTAATATAACCATAAACAATTGACCAGTCGACTAAATGGGGTCAGTCCTAATCTCTACTAATTATATTCCAGAGGTAGGCCTACAATATGTAAAACATCAAATACTAGGCCTTGTGAGCTGCCATGGTTTGAAATTAGGGGATTACATGCAACATCCGCACTGAGCTAAAGGCTAGAGCTGCAACTTTCAAGTAGCAGGACACTAATCTGGACTCATAAGAAATCACGCTACACCCTCCGACGAACAAACAAACAGGCAAGGCGTCAATACAGGACTAAGATCGAATCCTACTAAACCGACTCTGACGCTCATCGAATGTGGCAGGGCTTGTAAACTATCACAGATTATAAAGGAATAGCCAGCCGCGAGCTGCCCAGTGACACAAGACCACTAGATGAGCTAAACGCCTTCTATGCTCGCTTCGAGGCAAGCAACGAACCATTCATGAGAGCACCAGCTGTTCCGGACGACTGTATGATCATGCTCTCCATAGCCGATGTGAGTAAGAACTTTAAACAAGTCAACATTCACAAGGATTACCAGGACGCATACTCAGAGCATGCGCTGACTAGCTGGCAAGTGTCTTCACTGACATTTTCAACCTGTCCCTGATGCAGTCTGTAATACCTATATGTTTCAAGCAGACCACCATAGTCCCTGTGCCCAAGAGCGCCAAGGTAAACTGACTAAATGATTATCACCCCGTAGCACTCACATCTGTAGCCATGAAATGCTTTGAAAGGCTGGTCATGGCTCATATCAACACCATCATCCCAGACACACTGAACCCACTCCAATTCACATACCGCCCCTACAGATCCACATATGACGCAATCTCTACTGCACTTCCCACTGCCCTTTCCCACCTGGATAAGAGGAACACCTATCTGAGAATGTTGTTCATTGACTACAGCTCAGTGTTCAACACCATAGTGCCCTTCAAGCTCATCACTAAGCTAAGGACCCTGGGACTGAACACCTCCCTCTGCAACTGGATCCTGGACTTCTTGACGGGCCACCCCCAGGTGGTAAGGGTAGGCAACAACACATCGCCATGCTGACCATCAACACGGGGGCCCCTCAGAGGTGTGTGCTTAGTCCCCTCCTGTACTTCCTGTTCACCCACAACTGCATGGCCACACACGACTCCAACACTATCATTAAGTTTTCTGATGACACAACGGTTGTAGGCCTGATTAACGACGACGAGACGGCCTATAGGGAGGAGGTCAGGGACCTGGCAGTGTGGTGCCAGGACAACAACCTCTCCCTCAACATCAGCAAAACAAAGGGGCTGATTGTGGACTACAGGAAATGGAGGGCCAAGCATGCCTCCATTCACATCGACAGTGCTGTAGAGGAGTGGGTCCAGAGCTTCAAGTTCCTCAGTGTTCACATCACTAACGATCGATCGTGGTCCACACACACCAACACAGTTGTGAGGAGAGTACGATAACGCCTCTTCCCCCTCAAGAGTGAAAAGATTTGGCACGGGACCTCAGATCCTCAAAGTTCTACAGCTGTACCATTGAGAGCATCTTGACTGGCTACATCACCGCTTGGTATGGCAACTGTTTGGCATCCGACCGCAAGGCGCTACAGAGGGAAGTGTGTACGGCCCAGTACATCACTGGGGCCGAGCTCCCCGCCATCCAGGACCTCTATACCAGGCGGTGTCAGAGGAAGGGCTTATAAAATGTCAAAGTCTCCAGCCACCCAAGTCATAGACTGTTCTCTCTGCTACCGCAAGGCAAGCGATATTGTTGCACCAAGTCTGGAACCAACAGGACACTGAACAGTTTCTACCCCCAAGCCATAAGACTGATAAATAGTTAATCTGGGTAGCTATTTGGTTAACTATTTAGCTATCTGCATTGACCCCTTTTGCACTAACTTTTTGTTGACTCATCACATACGCTGCTGCTACTGTTTATTATCTGTCACTTTATTCCTAGTTATACAGTGTGTGCATACACTGAGTGTACAAAGCATTAGGAACACTTCCCTAATATTGAGTTGCAACCCCCTTTGCCCTCAGAACAACCTCAATTCAGCATGGACTCTACAAGGTGTCAAAAGCGTCCCACAGGGATGCTGGCCCATATTGACTCCAATGCTTCCCAAAGTTGTCAAGTTAGATGAACATCCTTTGAGAAACTGTTGAGCGTGAAAAACCCAGCAGCGTTGTAGTTCTTGACACACTTAAACCGGTGTGCCTGGCACCTACTACCATACCCCGTTCAAAGGCACTTAAATATTTTGTCTTTCCCATTCACCCTCTGAATGGCACACACACAATCCATATCTCAAGGCTTAAAAATCCTTCTTTAACCGGTCTCCTCCCCTTCATCTACACTGATTGACGTGGATTTAACAAGTGAGATCAATAAGGGATCATAGCCTTAACCTGGATTCACCTGGTCAGTTTGTCATAGAAAGAGCAGGTATTCCTAATGTTTTGTACACTTAGTGTATCTACATACCTAAATTACATCGTACCCCTGCACATCGACTCGGTACTGGTACACTGTGTATTTTGTTTTTCATGAGTTGGTAATTTTTGCGTGTTCTGTCATTGATGATGCATGCTGTGATAAAACTATTTCCCAAATTGGGATTAATAAAGTAATACTTTACTCGCTGTATATAACCAAGTTATCGTTACTCATTGCGTATGTATTATTACTTATAGTATTCCAAGTTTTACTTTTCTATTATTTCTCTATTTTCTTTCTCTCTGCATTGTTGGGACGGGTCCACAAGTAAGCATTTCAATGTTAGTCGACAACTGTTGTTTACGAAGCATGTGACGAACACAATTGGAATGGATTAAGTTAAAATGGTTGCCCTTAAGAAAGGAGAGAGAGGATAGAGCTGTGATACAGTATATCTTAGTGTGACGACCGCTGCTTTATCCAAAAACCTGAAGGTGAATGACTGCTGGAGTGCTGCCTGAAAACCTATTGTTAACGTGTCCAAGATGCATAACAAAACATTTGCTGTGTAAATTTGTTACTGCCAAGATGAAGAATGGGGGGTCAATCATGTAGTTTAAAAGTCCTGTAAAAGTTTGCTGTCCGGGTTTGGGTTGATGTATTTTGGGTCACTGTTGTTATGAAAACAAAACAGGCACAAGGAGGGTCATCAATATAGGACCCATGCACGTGACCTCCCCCTCATTAAATGTCGAGAGAGGACCTATTAGCAAGGGGATGCTAAATTACACATGGTGGTTGGTTGAAGCATGCCACTGTCTGATGTCCTCACCTAGGGTTTACTACAGTACATAGGCCTACACACTGTTACGGGCCAAGTGTATTACACATGGAGACTGATACATCCATCCAATGGACTGTATCCATCCAATGGACTGTATCAGTCCCCCAAGTCCAACAAAACAAAGGCTATCAATGAAAGAGTGATGAAAATATGGTGTTAATCCAGTTAAATTATGATCTTGCAGCAGACATTAACAGTTGGGGCAGCAGGATATCAATACTGATACCATTTGGACTAATCATACCCCTTTACACTGGAGCTCCCCAGGGGTGCATGCTCAGTCCCCTCCTGTACTCCCTGTTCACCCATGACTGCATGGCCAAGGCACGACTCCAACACATTCATTAAATCTGCAGATGACAACAGTGGTAGGCCTGATCACGAACAACGACGAGACAGCCTATAGGGAGGAGGTCAGAGACCTGGCCGGGTGGTGCCAGAATAAACAACCTATCCCTCAACATAACCAAGACTAAGGAGATGATTGTGGACTTGATAAGAGAATTATCTAATAAAGGTAAATGAATCAATAAACCATGATGAATTATTAGTCATACAGCATGGTTAATGAATAATCAATGTAATGATCAATGTAGGGATCGATTGGTCTGATTAGTTCCGGAAAGTCCCTGAACCACTGGAGAGGGAAAGAAATGTGTGTATGCAATTAGTATAGAGAAGCAGATGGTCAAGGGAGTAAAACCTCAGAGAGTTCCTAACCTTGAAGGAAAGGAACAGGCTGAGCCAGAAGGTGATAAACAGTGTGAGAAGTTTATGGGGGTTGCAGGTCACCAACGGATTGTGTGTAAATGCATGTGCGTAAGTAAGCAAGAACTATATAATGACTGTTTTGTTATCCTAACGCCAGAACGTTCTCTGAATAAAGCTACAGAAACCTTTTGCAGAAAGCTGAGTCCTTGCCTAATTATTTTAACCCATTGTCTTACAAACCTTGGGCATTAGTCAAGGCGAATTGATTATTGATTATTATCATCAAGATATAAAATTCTTATAACAGGACTACAGGAAAAGGAGGACCGAGCACGCCCCCATTCTCATCGACGGGGCTGTAGTGGGGCAGGTTGAGAGCTTCAAGTTCCTTGGTGTCCACATCAACAACAAACTAGAATGGTCCAAACACACCAAGACAGTCGTGAAGAGGGCACGACAAAGCCTATTCTCCCTCAGGAAACTACGGCATAGTACATCACTGGGGCTAAGCTGCCTGCCATCCAGGACCTCTACACCAGGCGATGTGAGAGGAAGGCCCTAAAAATTGTCAAAGACCCCAGCCACCCCAGTCATAGACTGTTCTCTCTACTACCGCATGGCAAGCGGTACCGGAGTGCCAAGTCTAGGACAAAAAGGCTTCTCAACAGTTTTTACCCCCAAGCCATAAGACTCCTGAACAGGTAATCAAATGGACTATTTGCATTGTGTGCCTCCCATGCCCTCTTTTTACGCTGCTGCTACTCTGTTTATCATATATGCATAGTCACTTTAACTATACATTCATGTACGTACTACCTCAATTGGGCCGACCAACCAGTGCTCCCGCACATTGGCTAACCGGGCTATCTGCATTGTGTCCCACCACCCGCCATGCGCCAACCCCTCTTTTACGCTGCTGCTACTCTCTGTTTATCATATATGCATAGTCAGTTTAACCATATCTACATGTACATACTACCTCAATCAGCCTGACTAACCGGTGTCTGTATGTAGCCTCGCTACTGTATATAACCTATCTTTTACCTGTTGTTTTATTTTTTTTACTTACCTATTGTTCACCTAATACCTTTTTTGCACTATTGGTTAGAGCCTGTAAATAAGCATTTCACTGTAAGGTCTACACCTGTTGTATTCGGCGCACATGACAAATAAACTTGATTTGATTTATGACTGCATAGGCTCCTAAACAGACCCTCTCACCATTCTCCAATGTAATATCAACACTAACGGATCAACACTAATGGATCAACACTAATGGATCAACACTAATGGAGTCAACTATAATCTCTTAACCCCATCTCCAAGTGCCAGAATCCATAGAGCAATATTACTGTGGTGGTAATCGGCTAACCACTTCATAGCTGTCACTCAAGTCTCTCCATATCATTCTCCACTCTCTGCTCCTCTTCAGGCAGAGGGAGAGGACAATCCAAGTGTCCTAATGTCCGTTAACCCTCTGGAGTCTAAGCCCTGTGTAAGCCGGGGGGGCTTACTGCTAGTAGCCAATAGAAACGCAATGAATAAAATATTCACTACATGGAACAACAGATAGTCCCCAAAGAAATCTAAAGGAAGTTTGTTCTGAAGTGTCTGTCCTATATCTGAGCGAAATAAAAAAGATCAGGAAACTATATATATATTTTACACGTATTTATCCCCTTTATTCGTTTTCTCCCACTGCCTTATTTTAGGCACTGGTACTGGGTGAGTCTTCAGACGACAAAACGGAGAAAACCATAGTGTTTGTGAGAGTCTCAGCTTCAATAGAGTGGTCATAGTTTCTAGGCCAACCTTTCGGATGCTACAGGCGTATTTGTGAGAAGACCAATTTTCGGGATGTCTCCTGGTCTGACAAACACCGCTCTAGCTCTGCCACCTTTCACCGCAGATGCTGATGGGCGATATCGGCAGATATAATCCTCCCCCTATTCTCAGTTCCACCAAATGCCTCCGTTCAGGGCAGTGATAAATAAAGTGCCAAATAGCGGGCCTGCTGCCAGTTAGTTCCACACAGACCCACCATGCAAAGGCTGCTGCCACCACACCTTGCAGATCAGTGCATCGCTGCAGTCCGTCCCATCATGCACCTGTGTATAGTCATACAGTGGGGGCCAGGCAGGCGGAGTAACGAGGCCATAAAGAAAATCTATGATGTGAGATGCAATAGATATTACCTCAGAGCAGCCAGCCATGGCACCAATACAGTCTGCTGACAGCATCCCACTGTACCTCACAGCAACATGGAAAGGGTCATGTCGCCACTATCATATTGATCTGGCTATTGACCAAAGGACTATTATTCAGCACTCCCTGTGAAACAGAAGTCTAATATACCCTCAAAGAGATATTACGGTTTTCACCAATTTCTCTGATTAGATTTTCTCCCCCCAACCCTTTTTGTTGCGTCTTAACGAACACTACAGTTCTATTTGAAAATTGCTCATGTGCATATTTTGACAATAATGGTCCAGTACCTCACAAGGCCTCCTCATCCAAACAGCAAGAGGATTCTTTTATCCAATTAATGTGGGGCCCAGAAATTTCACTATCAGTATGGGTGGGGTATATGTGAAACAAAAGTAAGCCTGTTCCAAAAATCTTGGAAGTTGGACATGGGCCCGTGACATTTAGCTTGTCGCCAGCTTTGTTAGAAAACAATTTGGTGAGTCACAGCCTTGGGTTATTTCAAGAATCGCCTGTACCAGGTTACTGATGTTTTCCTTTAGGTACTCAGAGTCCCCACCGGGGTCCCACAGTAAAAAAAAAAGCTGCCTATTTCCCTCGTCATCGTATTTCTCAAGGTGAATCAAATCTCACTGCTTCTCTTTTGTAAAAACAAAAACACAGCACTAAATTGACAGTGTTAGAGTCCAGCTTTGATGTTGAGCTTGGTCTAAATCCACAGAACCCTCCAACCCCCTCCCTCCCTGTCCCTTCAACTATGGCCCTGTGCTCTCCTTGACCTTTCAACATTTAGGACATTCATCATCGGGCCGGAAAGGCTCTATTCCCATGTCAACTTTAAACTTCAGTCACAGTTTTTTCTCCAAGCGACATCAATTTCTGTGATTTAAGAGGAAACTCATACATTGTGCCTGCTGGGTAAATAAATTAGATATTTACCCTCCCCCCTAAAGCCAATACATAATTTGCACAGTATGGGGAACTTCTGTTTTATGCATTCCACTTGAGTTTTGAAAGCAGTTGGTACCGTATATGTATGTGTATATATACGTATACATATGTATATACACACACCGTACGTATACACTACCATTCAAAAGTTTGGGATCACTTAGAAATGTCTTTGTTTTCCATGAAAACATGCATGAAATGATTTGCAAAATGAATAGGAAATATAGTCAAGGCGTTGACAAGGTTAGAAATAATGATTTTTAATTGAAATAATAGTGTCCTTCAAACGTTGCTTTCGTCAAAGAATCCTCCATTTGCAGCAATTACAGACCTGCAGATCTTTGGCATTCTAGTTGTCAATTTGTTGAGGTAATCTCACAACAGCTCAATAGGTTTGAGTTCCGGTGACTGTGCTGGCCACTCCATTATAGACAGAATACCAGCTGACTGCTTCTTCCCCAAATCGTTATTGTATAGTTTGGAGCTGTGCTTTGGGTCATTGTCCTGTTGTAGGAGGAAATTGGCTCCAATTAAGTGCCGTCCACAGGGTATGGCATGGCGTTGCAAAATGGAGTGATAGCCTTCCTTCTTCAAGATCCATTTTACCCTGTACAAATCTCCCACTTTACCACCACCAAAGCACCCCAGACCATCACATTGCCTCACCATGCTTGACAGATGGCGTCAAGCACTCCAAGCATTTTTTCTGCGTCTCACGAATGTTTTTCTTTGTAATCCGAACACCTCAAACTCAGATGTCTGTCCATAACACTTTTTTCCAATCTTCCTCTGTCCAGTGTCTGTGTTCTTTTGCCCATCTTAATGTTTTCTTTTTATTGACCAGTCTGAGATATGGCTTTTTCTTTGCAACTCTGCCTAGAAGGCCAGCATCCCGGAGTTGCCTCTTCACTGTTGATGTTGAGACTGGTGTTTTCCGGGTACTATTTAATGAAGCTGTCAGTTGAGGACTTGTGAGGCATCTGTTTCTCAAACTAGACACTCTAATGTACTCGTCCTCTTGCTCAGTTGTGCACCGGGGCCTCCCACTCCTCTTTCTATCATGGTTAGAGCCAGTTTGCTTTCTGTGAAGGGAGTAGTACACAGTGTTGTACGAGATCTTCAGTTTCTTGGCAATTTCCTCGCATGGAATAACATTAATTTCTCAGAACAAGAATAGACTGACGAGTTTCAGAAGAAAGTTATTTGTTTCTGGCCATTTTGAGCCTGTAATCGAACTCACAAATGCTGATGCTCCAGATACTCAACAAGTCTAAAGAAGGCCAGTTATATTGCTTCTTTAATCAGTACAACAGTTTTCAGCTGTGCTAACATAATTGCAAAAGGGTTTTCTAATGATCAATTAGCCTTTTAAAATGATAAAATTGGATTTGCTAACACAACGTGCCATTGGAACACAGGAGTGATGGTTGCTGATAATGGGCCTCTGTACGCCTATGTAGATATTCCATTAAAAATCAGCCGTTTACAACTACAATAGTCATTTACAACATTAACAATGTCTACACTGTATTTCTGATAAATTTGATGTCATTTTAAAATGGACAAAAAATTTGCTTTTCTTTCAAAAACATGGACATTTCTAAGTGACCCCAAACCTTTGAATGGTAGTGTATATATAAACAGTGGTGTAAAGCACTTAAGATTTTGGTGTATCTGTACTTTACTATTTATATTTTTGCCAACTTTTACTTCACTACATTCCAAAAGAAAATAATGTACTTTTTACTCCTTACATTTTCCCTGACACCTAAAAGTACTCGTTACATTTTGACAGGAAAATGGTCCAATTCACACACTTATCAAGAGAACATCCTTGGTCATCCCTACTGCAATTGATCTGGCGGGGTCATTAAACACAAATGCTTTGTTTGTAAATTAGAGTGTTGGAGTGGGCCCCTGGCTATCCGTCATTAAAAAAAAGAAATTGTGCCGTCTGGTTTGCTTAATATAAGGAATTTTAAATGGTTTATACTTTTACTTTTGATACTTAAGTACATTTTAGTAATTCCATTTACTTTTGATACATGTATTTAAAGCCAAATACTTTTAGACTTTTACTCAAGTAGTATTTTACTAGGTGACTCACTTTTACTTGAGTAATTTTCTATTAAGGTATCTATACTGTTACTCAAGTATGACAATTGAGTACTTTTTCTACCACTGTATATAAACTACTATGCTGCATATACAGTTACGCAGTTCTAATAAAATAACACAGAGACCAGTAATGACCAGAGCTCTCCTCCTTGCCCGTCCCGTCTGTGTGAGTCAACCTCTCTCCTGGTGGGATGTTGATCCCAGCCCCAGCTAGCCATAACGGCTGAGGTTACCTCTCCGCCCATAGAAGCTGCCAAAACAAGGCCCATCAGCTTTCTAGGTGTAAAACCAGCGCCACCTGCTGATGATCCAGTAAACACTCATTTATCTCCATGCTCATAATTTACCCTGGGGTCCCTCGCTGCTCCAGCTGCAGCCAAGAACACAAAATCAAGTCCACGATCACACAGACCACCCGCAGGGAGCGACCCCACTGCTAGAGCTACATCTGGAAGCAAACAAGTTGAGCACAACTCAGAGGATTAAGTTCTTATGGAGAAGAAGAAAAACATTTCCTTTCTTTTTGTTTTCCTTTCAACGGTCAGAATCTAGGGCAGCAGATCCTACAATGTCCCAGCCTGTTACTGTACTGTGCTGTATATGATCATGGTAGTCTATTTTCAAAAAATGGGCTTCCACGGTCTGTCTCTCCTTGTATATAAGGGAGGCACTTCAGATGTCCTCAGGTCCTGCTGCTACTAAAGAGTTACAAGGCCATCCATGTTTAGGAGCACAGTAAATCATACTATAGCGAACAAGTCTGTCCCAAGCACTGGGAAAGATACGCACAGCAACAGCACCCATTCCAAGTCAACTCTTAAAGTTAATGTGACAATAACACTGTCACTGAGACTTACACAGAAGTGTTACCATGGTAGGTGACTTTCACTAGAACCACTCAACTATTGGAACATCTGTCTGCCATGGCGATACAATTTCAACTCAAACACTGACTCATCCTTAAACTAAACAATGTATCGTCATAACGTCATTCATCTCCTGTTTCTCACACCGCTGCCAGTGAAATGGGGATTCCAACTAAATATTTAATAGGCGATTACTCATATGGGCCAGTTTGTGATCCTGATGCATAGAGACAGAGATAACCAGAGGGGAAAAGTCTGAAGTCTCTCCCATGCAGATACATTTGACTGATTCACTATATCCTCTGGCTAACACCCCTTTACACTCCTTTAAAAACACGTCCAATCGTTCGCTCTCTCCCCTAACATCCTTTTCCTGCACTATGCCAATCGGAGGAAGAGAGACAGAGGCGAGGTGATAAGAACATTAGAATTCCAGTGACCTGCCAACTTGCCAAGAGAAATGGGCTGCTTCCTCACCGGCCCGGCTGGTGTGTGTGTGCTGCGTTTGTGCTTGTGTGTGTGGTGGTGGGGGGGATCCTAATAACACCTCCAGCCTGTGGGCCTGAGAGAGGGGAGAGAGACACAGCCAGGCTCATTGTTCCAGGGCCTGCGACCTTTCCATGGGGAACTGGCTGGTGGGTGGGAGGCTCATTTCCGAGGATTGTTGGAGGGCTTTGAAAACTTCAGAAGGAGGGGAGATGTGGTGCGAGTGCATGTGTTCTGCGAGTGTATGTGAGTGAGGGGAACAGGGGGAGGGGACTCTGAGACTGGGGAGGATTTTTGGAGATGGGGCGGGGTATTTCCAAAACCAACTCTTTTAAAACAAATAGCAGTCCCGGAGAGGCCTCAGATGCTTTTGGCAGCTAGCTAGCGTGGATAGATCAGGACCAGGCAGGGAAGCAGACATGACAGCCGTGGGGGAACTGATGCTGCTGGTGCTGGGGCTGATGGTGACGGCTCACTGTGAGGTTAGGGCTAGAGACCCTGAGGTGGAGGAAGAGGACCAAGGCTTGCCTGTGGAGAGAGGAGGCTGGGATACCCAGGGGGTGGGTGTCCACCCTGGACCTGGGAAGTTTGACATCCCCCACCTGAGGAATGGACCCCATGGCCGCAGACCTGACATCCCTGGCTCTGCCCACCACCCCGTAAGGCACGGGTCACATGGGCAACCCCATCAGGCTGGTCCTGGACAACGCCCCCTGGGTCTGCTGCCCAAGGAGACTGCACCACCACCAGGAGAGGGAGGGAGCTACCCAGCCCGCACCGGGTAAGTGTTTGTTCACAGTAGCTAGCCACTTCTCAGCTGATAGGCAGCCAGTGCAGACAAGTATCTATAGGAGTAGAAAAATACACCACCTGTGGCTCTACAAACACAAACATGCAATTTCTCAGCATGTACATCAAACAGAACATTCAATGTTTGGTCTAACAGCATGTATGTAATAGCAGCAAATAACCTGGGTTCTCTCACAAATGCCTAGAAATATGTATTTTATGAGGGCTGGGTTTCAAAAGGGGGTGTCTTCCTGCAGGCTTTTTCCCTCTCTGCACATTCAACTCTTTCCGACCTCTCCTTTGTGGAAACATTTGGTATCTCTTCAATCTTCCTCTGCAATCAGCACGAAGCTCGTGCTCATGGAGGAAACTAAACAAAGGCAAAGTGGTTTAGCAAACATTTACATGTGCCCTCAGCAGAAGGAGTCCGTAAACAAACTGCTACGGTTTCACTGGCCGGGTGTGTCATAACTAGGCTCAGGGTTTTCCTTACCCAAGCCTAATCAATAGTAATTCATCTTAATTGCAGAGAAAGACAGCCCTAGGTTTCCTGTACTTTGTGCTCGAGGCCCAAGCTGCTGGCAGAGCGTGATCTTTGCTCCAGACAGTTACTGGACACCGTCATTATTCTAACCCAGATACATACATTACACCCCAAATTGTCTGATCCCCCGATAATGTGCTCCCTGAGGAGCTAGCCCAAACAGCCAGCGATTACCCCTCCTTAAGAGCAGCCACTTAAACGTTTACTTTACGATGTTGTTCAAAGAATACCTTTTTCTTGTGTGTCACCCCTATTACTGTAATGGAGTGCAGGTTTGGGCCGAGGAGTGTGCGGTTGTGACCTGTGATATCTCTGATGGACAATTTTCATTGGAGGCTCTTGTGGCGGAGGTGGCTGGGGGTCAATGGGAGGTTCAACTTATGAAGACGGGTATATTCAGTCAGTGTGAAGAGCTCTTACTCTGCAATGGAAAACGTATACTGTCTTTTGCTACCTCGGAATGGTTAGATTGAATACGTGAAAAGGTATTCAGGCGAGTCCTTGCTCTTCATTGTTTAAAAATCTATGCACTTCGGCCTTGGAATCTGTAAAGGGAAAACCATTGGTTGTTAAGAATAAAAATAAATAAAACATTCTGCAAACTGAAATTTGTCAGAGCGAGCACTGACTATTCGAAGGAAAAAATGTTTTTTCTTTTTAAAATGTCAATTTTTTGTTGTTACAAACATACATTTGTCCTCCAACAGTGTCTGAGTACCTTTAGCACATGAATAACACTGACTAACAGATCAGATATCTCAGTTTATTTTAGTGCTGAATGGTTTTCAGTACAGTGTTATTGGCATGTGTTCATCCCCAGGGTGTAACAGATCCGGTTGTTTTGGTGTGTATACTGCCTGAGAGAGTGCTCAGGGTCTAGGTGATACGTGTGTGTGTGTGGGTGTGCTACGGTGCTAGGATTATTCCCTCTGGGGGTGCAAACATTGTGCTTCACTGCTGGGTCTGAGGAGGTTCCTTCTGCACACAATGCATTTGTAAGAACAAGGGGGTGGGCGATGAATGTGGATACGCGAGGGGCGTCGGGATGGACAGCTCACGGCTGACCTGAGGCGTTGGGCCATTGGGAGCTCTGAAAGGCCACAGACAGGGAGGGAATGTACTGTAGACCTGTGGACTACTACATTGTAGCTAGCAAACAGAACTACGTGGACACAAAGTGGAGCAGGCCCAGACAACAGGCTAAACAACTCAGTACAAGGACCCGTGAACAAGGCAAGTATGAGGGAGGAGTAGTTAACTGCTTAAGCTGTTTTAATGAATTCTGCTCGGATATTTAAATGCAACACAGAGCACTCTAGTGTGTGATGGATGGGCCATATGTAGCATCATCGCTAATGGCATTGCATAATTAACTGTCCTTTTACGACAATCATATTTCACAAATGTCTTTCATGACGCACTATCATTAAAATCAACATAATAGGAAGAAAAGCTAAAATAATGAAATCAAGACATGTTCAAGTCTAAAGCCTGGCCCTCCGGCTGGGGTCTGTAGAAGGTTTCTGAGGCGGTTCTTACCCCCCCCTCGCGGGAGGCTCTGCCGTGGGCTCCGCTGATTACATCTCCCAGCTCCAGGTTCCAGAGCGGAAACTCCGTCCCATCCGCTCCCTTCCTATCTCTCAGCCGCCCGTCCCGGACCACTCGGAAAAGGGCATTCTAACCCACCACCAACGCAGCACGAATGGCTTCGTGTCTGGAATAGATGTGTGGCAGATTTTGCTTGTTGCTGCAATGCGCTCACTTTACACTCACTCTCTGACTCACTGTCACAAAATATGGCCTAAGGGAATCAGCTTTGATTCTCGGCGTTCTTGGCCTTGCCGCTCTGCCAGTGGCATTGGCACAAAGGCCTTTTGTGTACAGTCGGGTTTCAGAGTCCATGTCGACTCAGTGGCTAACAGGGCCTCCATACTCATCTGGTTATTTTCTCTTTTGTTTCTGAATCAACATCTGCAGCAGTCAGGGTCCACACTTTGAACACTCTCCGACACAATGTGGCTTTTCTTGAACTAAATAAATTTGAAAAAAGGCCACAGCGCAGCATAAAGGGGACAGTGTTATCCAGGCCAGCTGTACTGTATAAGCAACAAGCAAAGAGGAGTCTGGGCTTTGAAACCAAAAACAAAGCTCTTCTGTTAATATTAGTTCTTCACTTCTCTTGCGAAAGGAGTATCTGGGTCTGGTGGTGTTAGTACTATAAAAAAAAATATCTGATTTAGCGTCATGACATGACTCTTCAACAAGACTACAGAGCCTCTTAGCTAACTTGATTAACCCTGTTTGGCAACCTCGGCTCTCCTCCCAAGCCAGAGGCCTGATCAACCCCACTGACCTCAATGACTAGACTGTGGGAGAGGCCGGTGTCGCAGTGTGATCACAGCTCTAGTATCATATCACCATGATAGAGAAACTCCCCACCAAAGCTGTGAGGGTTTGCCAAATGCATTTGCAGTGGAAAGTGACTGGGGAAAAGGATTCGAGATTCTCACATCTTCCCCAGTGTGTGTATGTTGTGTGTGTGTGTGTATGTTGTCTGTGTATGTTGATATGCTGCGTGGCGGAGTGTCCCAGGATGGAGTAGGTTACGATGTATGAGAGCGTCAGAGACTTCCTTCCTGGTCGAAGCCAGAGATGGGAGCCGTAGGCCTACAGGAGGTAATTACACAGCTATTGTGCTCTCCCAGGGATGGCCCTCCATGATGTCACAGCAGACCAGGAGGAAGTGACATGGGGCAGATCTGACGCAGACCTGCCAAGCGAGTAGCACGCCGGTGGGGTTGAGCGTGGAAGGGGCAAGTATCGTAGAGGTCAAGAGGACATTGACAAATTGGAATTCACATTGAGAAATGTGAATTTCCAATGAAAATGTTCAACTGTTCAAGCAAGCAGTGTGTGGGAAACCTAATTCCTAGAATTGTATGAATCACATTGCCACTGCTGGGGGGTTGGTAAGAATCCAGTATCCACTTTTTTCTCTGCCAGAAAGTGAGTGCACATTTCACTTGGGATGGCAGAAAGCGCAGGGGCCACCAGACCAATGTTCCCATATTGTAAAAATGGCATAATATTGTTCTATTGTGAAATACCAAAAGACGAGCTCAAATGCATAACACCGTTTGTGACACACTAGAGGCCAAAACAAACTGTACGGGGGTAAATAGTCAAAGTATCAGTGACCCTCCAGTCATTTCACCAAACATTCCACACTCGGAGTTTACATTCAGTCCTGTTGAACGAGGATATTGCTCAATATTTTATCTGTTTGGCATCGGAAGGGAAACAATCTCCTTGTATTTGCTGTCTTATGGCGGTCCTCATGTACTGAACATTTATTAGACGAGCTTGTTTGTTGTGGCACTGTTTAGTCTGTGTAGAGGTGAACACTGTGGTAGAGCTGGGGACTGTTAGAGGGGGATCAAGAGACCCTGTTCTCTCAGTTTATGAAATATGAGATTAGTGCTGGGTTATGTTGTGACACCCCTCCCACTAACTCTTTATTCAGCATGAGTTCCCCTCCTACAGAGCCCACGCATTTATAGCTCACCTGGCCAAGAGAAAGACAGGCTTGGATCGGAGTGAGGGAAAAGGTGAACCCTCTTGTTCTCCTCATCAGCAGAGGTCAAATGTCTCCGGTCTACACATTCTCGGGCTCTGCAGTCTAGAATAATTCTCAAACGAGCCGTGGCGGTACGTGTCTCTGTGCAATACATGAATGACTTTGGCCACACTCCAATATCAGGGCCACAACGATGCGGCCACTTGCTTGTCAACCGCCAGTTGTCTTGGAAACAGAGGAAGTATTTTGGTTTTATCCTCTCTCACTCCTCTGCAGCTGCACCCCTGAAGACTTCAAGGGTCTTTGTTTGGTGTGGCCTGGACACAGAGGTGGTGGAATAGAGAGCCAATGACACACTCATGTTGAGGATCTTCCAATACAAGGTGCTGGTACCATGACTGAGGAACAGAGAGGGGGGATAAGGCTGAGAATGGCACATGCATACATCGCTACGTCTAAAAGTGATTCTTTAACCTTGAACGGCTGAGCTAGGTCAGATAGAGCTTGTCCTACTCAGGAAAACCTCGCAGTCAAACACACATAAACACACACACGCAGACTTAATTAACCCTTGACCGGTGTCCCCTCCGTACAATGCTACAGACCACAGTGGAAGGGAGTGGTTTGGCAAAACATAACAGCCACTTCACTTGGCCTTTCCATCCACGTGGGGTCTCTGAGTCACAGGTTCAGCAAGGTGAGCCAGAAAAAACACTAAAACACCAGATCTGACGTGTCACACTAACTGCTCCCCCACCACACGCGTCAGTTCGAGGGGCCCCAGGGCGCCTGCTCGCCTGGTGTTTACAGTCAACTCTTTCCCTCGTTGATGACCTCACGTCTGATTGTGTCCTGATTGCGAGGGACAAGGGGGCGTGGGGTTTGTCTCAGACAGGGGCCACCCAGGAGAGGTGAAATCCATCCCCCCTCCACACCTGTTTCACCTGGGTCAGGGGCTGGTGGAGAGATGACCCATGCTGTGATGTAGACTGACCCCTGGCTATCCTTCATTTTCTCTAATGGGCTGTTTGGACAGTTGGTCTGGAACAGGTTAGCGCAGCTCAGTGCGGTGCTGGTTAGGCAGGGTCAGAAGGGGAGAGCCGCTGTAGCAAATGACGGTCATGGGGGTCAAAGGGAAGACGACGGCATAAGTCTCCAGAAACTATCTGAGATAGATAAACACTTATGGAATTCATTGAAATCAAACAATTCTGGTGGAAAATGAAAGGGAATACCATTTCCCCGATTAGACATGAAGACAGCGGTGTGAAGGTCCTGAAAATAAATCCAGCCCATAGATGTCTTTGGCCGGCCATTAGGCGCTGCCTACGTGCTGAGAAGGCAGAGTTGGAAGCAGGGAATCCTTTTTTCAGCGCTACCCTTGGGAGGAACCAGGCAGGTGAGTCACCATGCCAAGGCTCTGAAGCTGGCTGTAAAAGGCTCATTAGTAATGGGGGGTAGATAGGGGTCAGGAGGGAGACTGCACTAGGAGTGGTAAGACAACTCGACAACAAAGCCACTGTAAAACGGAAAAATATTTGGGAAACGTCTTTTGAAATGTAGGCCACCCAAACACACAAACAATACGTGCTTCAAGAGTCTAACAGCACCCAAATAAGGTTGAATGAAAAGGCAGATGCTGCCGCATGGATTTTTATTTTTGGCCCCGTTAACAATAAATCAAAATAAATGAAAATGAACACTATGCATTATAACTGTTAAGTTATGGGAAAGTCCAGTGGTCAGTGCCTCTCTGGAGCGGATGTTATGTTTGTAGCCCTGACCTGTAGAAACAGGAAGGATAACCACAGAATTGCAAACAAGCAAACTGTGAGACCGCAGCAGCAGTTAAGACGGAGAGAGCTGTAAGCCCAGGAGGAAGATGGACCTTTACCCCTGGCAACCTGATTATCTCAACTGTCTCCCAGCTTCCTGTTTCATTACACATAGATATTGCACAGTATCAATGGAATGACGCCGTTTGCTTGTGTCCTCTTCCAGAAATTGGTGTGCATTCGTGCACCGCCGCATTGAAACCGTTGTTGAATCCTGTGGCACAGAAAAATATACCATCAAGTCCCAGAGCCCCTGTCCCAATGGCACGCCTGACTGCCAGCTCGTCATGTGAGTTCAGCCCACTGCGCATTCAAACGTCAACCACATGTTAACAGCACACTGCATTCCATTACAGATTGACAATGCACACTCAAATTCCCCCACACACTGCTCAAGGCAGCATTCTCATATAATAACAATAATAACACAAATATCTCCAACACACATCTTATTTACGATCCATCAGTTCAATTTCAGGTGAAATCCAATGTGTGTGTGTGTGTGTGTGTGGTTGTGACCTTGTTCTCTGTGTTAAGGTACAAGCTCTCTATCCGGCCAGTGTACAGAGAGAAGCAAAAGATCTTCACAGCCCTGTTGTGGAGGTGCTGCCCAGAACACGGAGGGGAGAACTGTGAGGAAACAGGTACTGAAACAGAGATACACACATGATGTATACTTTAGGACCCCTAGTAGTGGCCATTTTAGCATGTAAATCTTGGTGGGGCAAACAAAAAAAAGATATGTTTAGATGCATGCCAGAAAAGACACTTCACAACACTAAACAATACATTAATTGCACAATAACACCGATAAACGGTGCCCACAAACTGTTAGGGCCTAAAGCTGTCCCAACATAAGAGCTTTCTTTCCAGTACAATGGAGTGAATCCTTACCACTGCTACACCTGGCTATCAGCGCAGCCTTGTCTGGCAGGGAAACAGTTCATTGAGCCTAATTTACTGCCTTTTTAAAAAACATGGCTGACTTGCTTAAACAAATGTGGGTTCTACTGACAATTGAGATGTACAAACTATGGCATAAGGGAAAAATGAGCGGATAAGAGGCATTCTGTAATTTCGATTAAGACATTAATGAGTGAGCTACGACGGACGTAGTCAATATAACTATGTGTTCAGCACTTTTGAAATGTACAGTGACAGAAGGCAGAACATGGGCTGCTCTTACAGTATTTTCCCTGTACACCAAGTCAGAACCGTTGGTATAAATAAAGGGGGCATAAAAGCAGACAATGAAACCTCTTACAATATTAGATTACATTTCTCAAACAGGTTATAGGCTACATGTGCAGCACCACCGAATCAGAACAGCAACGTTAGGTGAAATTAAGAGGTGAAAATACACCAAATTATTAGGGTGAGGCACATGGGCTACTAACAGCTTACTACACAACATACACGTAGTATTACTTTCGTAGCTACAGTATGCATATATCCATTGCATATTACATAATTTATGCAGCAGCATACAATACATTTTTGGACTCACCTTGGCTTGTGATGTGCTCACTTAAACATGAAGGTGGCGCGGCGGTTTTGTCATCAAACTTTGTCATCAAAGTCTGTCATTCTCTGTATGGTGGGAACTCTGGGGAAAAAAATAAACACAGCTACTCCATTGAATAGCAGGCTACTGTTTGCTTTGCAATGCTTGCAGTTAGCCACTGATTCCTTTCAAACGACTCATTGTTGAATTTGCAATTTCCAACCTGTTGTGTAATGTTTATGTCCAATGAGCACCGATACATTTTATCTATAATTTCTCTTCATATGACAAGGATTAAAAAGGATGACAAGGATTTGCCAGTAGATTGTCGACTTGATTCATGATGACTGCTAGCTAAGACTTTGAAAGTATGATGTTGACATGATCAGTCAAACAACTTGATTTGACGTAATTTTATCTGTGGCCAATGACCTGGAGCCTTCTTGGAAGGCCACTTGTAATATAACTCTATGGCAGGTCCCAAAGAAAGGCCTGACATTTTGGATGTCTACTCTTACTAAGGACATAAACTTGGCGATGACGTAGTGTCCCCATGAGTGACAGAACACTGAGCCAATCACGGTGATATGCTCCTATTTTTTGCTGGCTCACCCCACCACCACAGAAAGCACTGAGCTAGGCTGAAACACCTGCATTTAGGAGCTGCCTTACTCAAGAAAACAAAAAAGAGACCATGTGTGTATGCAGATTTATTAACTGAATGAGATAATATATATAATTTTTTTTGTATTTTTTTACATTGCTTTCAAACTGATATGTGACACGTATTAATACCAAAATAACATGCAAAACAGGCAAGCCCCCCCAATTTGTTTTATTTGTAGTAATTGTTAGCAATTGCATTTTGGCATAAGAAGTAACCTTATGGTGCAATATGTCTCCACAGGCCTACTCTAGGCTTTCTCCTTTCTACTTGATGAGTTTGGCTCCGACTCTTTTTACTAAGAGCAAGATTTAGGTTCTTTCGCTCAGCGACAACTCTCGAACAGGTTTCCCATGTGTGAAATGGCCCTTAACTCGGCGAGAGACACCGGCTGAGAAAGTCATGTGTTTACGAAAGCTGGTGGAACCAATAAAAGTAACATCCACTCCCTGCGCTCCTGCTCTCCTCTCGCTTCCTCTTTCCGTCTCTATTCCTCAGTGGCTGACGGCCATGTGTCTGACCCTGTGGATCCGACGGTGGCAGGACAACCACATTCCGGAGACACCGAGCCTTACCACACAGGTAGGTCTGCTCATCTGACCCGTCTGTTTACATGTTGGGGGGGTTACTGGGTGAGCTGGCCCTCAATCAAACGCCCCGTGCCGCCCTCTCCGCCTCAAACAAACTGAACAAACCGAGGAAACGCTAGTGCGCCAGGAGAACGAGCATTTGTGTAAAAGCTATAGCAGGCCGTGGGAAGTTCATCTCCCAGGGGAGGGAGGAAAGGGTGTGTGAACCGTTCTCAGGGCATCAAGCAACGCTGTAAAGGGGGTGTGACCTAAAAATAAGCCAGGGACCTAAAAATAACCCTCTGCCCCTTTGGGCCAGTTCTAGGCCAAAGTAAAAGACGTAAAGTCCCCCGTTATCGGCTGGTCCGCTTTCAGTCCCTCCACGCCCCTCATAGAGAGGGCTTCCTAAACAGCAAAGTTCTCATTATTCATTCTTGACCACTACTGGAGTCGAATAGATATTGTGTTAAACACACTAATCAAGCACACACACAGGGTTAGCTGAAGTGGGGTCAGAAGTGGGGGACAGAGAGCTAACCCAAGGCTATGGTTCTCATGGTCAGGGGAGAGAGACACAGCTACTACTCTGTGCCACTGTGTTGAATGAAAGCCTCTCCTAACATCCCATCGATCTGTCTGTTGTCTGTCGGTCTAGGTGCACAGTCTAGACTCACCCACCAGGCTGAGAGGGAGCAGAATGACTTCCAGGTGTCTGAGAATCCTCTGTACGAACTCCATGCCTCAGAGGCTGACAACAACAACAAACACACAGAGTCCCGAGAGTCCCCCTCATACCCTCGACAGGCCCAGGAGCACATCCCTCACCATGGCTACGACCACCCCCACAACCCTAACCACCACCAGCGGGATTTCAACCATGGAGGTAAGTTGGGACCTTAGAGTCACCAGTACTGTACTAACGTCATGTTAATCACAGTGGGAAAAAGTTAGGATGCCTGGTTAAATAAGTTATAAGTTAGGACCACAGAGGCCAGGTTTGTGACTGTGCTTAATGAGGTAAATCAGGGCCATGGAAAGGAGACAGGGTAATCAACACCCCTAAAATCAAGACAATGAAAAGGAGACAGGGTAATCATCAACACCCCTAAAATCAGGGCCAAGAAAAGGAGGCAGGGTAATCATCAACACCCCTAAAATCAAGACAATGAAAAGGAGGCAGGGTAATCATCAACACCCCTAAAATCAGGGCCAAGAAAAGGAGGCAGGGTAATCATCAACACCCCTAAAATCAGGGCCAAGAAAAGGAGGCAGGGTAATCATCAACACCCCTAAAATCAGGGCCAAGAAAAGGAGGCAGGGTAATCATCAACACCCCTAAAATTAGGGCCATGAAAAGGAGGCAGGGTAATCATCAACACCCCTAAAATCAGGGCCATGAAAAGGAGGCAGGGTAATCATCAACACCCCTAAAATCAGGGCCATGAAAAGGAGGCAGGGTAATCATCAACACCCCTAAATACTTCTATTTCTCTAAGCTCCCGTCTGGCATGTTAATACTCCCAGCTGTTATTTATGCACTACTGTCTGGTCAACTGCCTGTCTCATTCACATCCTCTGAGAGAATCGACAGGCTTTAGACTAGTGCAGTAAAAAACCCACAGCTGAATGGGGGAAGGCTTGACCAGGGAAAATACACGTACATCTATGGGGAGCATTTCTACGACTCCATCCCTCCGCAGAGACACCTCTAGCTTAGTGCCCCCCCCCCCCAACCCCCTTTATACTCATTACAGTTTCCTTCTCAGGATATCCTCTCTTTCTTCTGGGAAAAATGTCCCCACCCCCATTACATTTTGTGTGTGGATGATGTAATCCGCAGTGGGATGGTGATATAGCGTAAGGTCTCATATTATAGCCACACACATTGAAGGGTGCCATAGTTTTTGCTGCTGTGGTACATTCACTTCCTGTGACATATTCTTCTTGTTTGGGAAAGGCGAAAACAGGCTAAGGCCATGACGTAATGTCTGGATGAATAAATTACTGATCAGACTTCCATCAACTCAGACTAAAGACAAATCGGCCTACATGTTATTGTTAAAGTTTCTCTTTAGCATAGCTGGGAAATTAGTGAAGGGGCTAGCTGGAGGAGGTCAGCCTGCACATCTATTTGAAAACACTACTTTCCTACTTCTTTTGATCGGTGGGATTTCTTTTTTTTTGGAGAACCTCTTCCAACTTTGTAAAACTCTCATGGCGGGGGGGCGACCTGATTTCCTCTCTCGGTATGACCTCACTGTATCTGACCTCTTAGAGGGAAAGCATGAGGGAACAGTGTTTTTCTCCCTGAATTAATGGAGGGTCTTTCCAATGTTATTAGAAAAACAAGCCCTAAATGACAAAAGGCCCTCTGATCACATAGATCCCACTTTAAAGCAGAACAGCTTGGGGGTCTGGACTCTGTCCAGATACAAGGGTGACAGTGTCAGAACTGGGACTTATTCCCAGGGGGCATACATGTATAGCCTCGCAAGTCGCCTGATCTCGCGAGCTTACATCAATGTTCGCTGCACAGCAGTAATCAGTCTGGTAATTAATACATGTGGGTGGGGGAATTCAATGTCAGACATAGACACTCCCACAGACAGTTTCTAGGAAGATGTGAAAATCCCTGGAGCATGTATCATTGTAAAAGGAACTGTGTCCATTAGGGCTGTCTCTGGTGTGCAAAAACACTGCCATGAAACAAACCAATCCAACAATAAATCACTGGGCTTTCTTGTAAACAAAGAGGTTCAGTCAGGAAGACCAATACATAAGGGACATTAAATGTCCAAATATAGGTCTGAAAATGTTATTATTCCTATTTTTGGCAGCTTGGCATTTGACTTTGAAAACAATTTTTGGGGATAAAACCAAACACATGTTGAAGACTTCTTGAGAGACAAAAGGCTCTCATAACTGTTCCTAAAGAACTAACGGCACAACTGATATGAATGGCTTTTCCAAGAGAATACATTCTAAAAGGTATTGAAAAGGAGCCTTGCTCTGTTCCTATACACATTGATGTGTGTGTGTACAATTGTTGAGGTGTCATCTCAGCCTTGTGCACAGTTTCAAAGTGGATATGTCTAAAACTGAAAATGTGTCTAGTTCTGATGCTTTAAACCGATTGATGTGAGTAAATGTTGTACTCTGACTTCCTGGATTGTCTCCCAGATCCAATCAGGGATGAGGTGGAGGCTATCCCTCTACTGCCCTACCAAGACTCCCAGTCTCCCCTCCCTCTGCTCCACATGATGGCCCTGCTAATGTCCCAGCTCCAGCCCATGTTGGATGGCTTCAACCGCACCTTGGAGCACCTAACCCAGGAGGTCGAGGGTCTGTCCCGGGATGTGGCTCTGCTCCGGAACTCTCAGTGGGAGGTAGAGGAGGAGGCCCTGCGTGGAGCAGGGGCTGGAGAGGGTCCCGAGGCCTTCGAGGCTAAGCTGGAGCAGAGTTTCCAAGACACCAAGGAGGTGAGGAGGGAACTGGAGAGACAGAGAGCTGAGATGGCAGACAGGCTACACTCCCAGCATGCCATGCTGCACTATAACATCACCAACTTCAAGACAGACATTGACGGCAAGATCAAACGCAACCACAAGATGTTACAGGTCAGCGAATCCCTCATTAATGTATCTCATGGCATGGTAACGCAACTATTTCATAATTAAAAACTTTTAGATTTAGTTCTTCACTTCTGCGTTAGTAACAGACTTTTAGACTTGCACATTATGGGCATTAAGTGAGAAACATTCTTCATGTCTTTCATGGCTCCTGGGTAGGTTAATCTCCAGTCCATGAATGCCACCTTGTCAGACATGAAGCTGGAGCAGGACCGTCTCAGTGAAGTGCTCCAGAGGCACCTGACCATCCCAGGGGCTAGGAGAGAACCCAGCCAGGTCCAACCCAGTCAGGTCCAGCAGCCTCCAAAGGACTCAGCAGTGTGGGAGGCTATCGCCCGTCTGGACAACATGGTGGTCAACAACACAGTGAGGGTAAATGCCCTGGTGGAAGACCTAGAGATGGCCAATGACAACGTCCTGGACCTGAAGAGGGGCTTCCGAGGCCTTGAGGAGAACATTGCCCAGACGGGGAGGAACAGCCAGATCCAGTTCATGGAGACGGGCCTGGAGGTGGAAGCGGCTAAAGTAGCCGTGCTGAACCGCGTCAATGAACTGGCCAGCAACCTGACCATCCACTCGGAGCAGCTGCAGGAGATGGAGACTGACATGGACTACCTGTACACACAATTCTACCAGAACGTCAGCGGTGCCGGACACTGTGACTGCAAGGCATTCACCGCCTCCTTCTCCCGCCTGGAGCAGGGCCTGACCAACGTCACCGAGCTGGCCAACGACAATCGGCTGGCCCTGGATGGAAGTACCGATGCTGGGTCGGAGCACTGGGGTCCCTCTGTGGACGAAATCATGGCCTCCCTGGCCTTTGAGCAAGAGAAGAGCAGAACTCTCCAACACAACCTGACTCAACTGATGACCTCAGTCCTGGGCAGCCACAGGGACGTGCTCAGCCTGCAGGAGAGCGACAAGAGGTTGGCCGCTGAGATGCGCCACCTCTCCAGCTCCTTTTACTCTTTGTTGAAGGACGCTATCCGCCACACTGAAGTGCTGGAGATGCTTCTGGGGGAGGAGGTGATGGGGTTCATGGACTGGCCCCTCCATGAACAGGAGGCTCACTCCATCCCCGCGCTGCAGAAGAGGCTCCAGCACATGCAGCAGCAGATCAGGGGCCAGAACCTCAGCCTCACCACCCTGCTGGAGGCTGCCCGGGCAGAGGAAGTCCCGTCCTCAGACGAGCCCTCCGTGCTAGTAGACTTGGCCTCCCGCGGGCTGAAGAGGAGGAGTGGAGATCAGAGGAGTGACCACCTCATGGACTCAGCAGCCTCTGAGGACCGGCAAGACTACTCGGACAGTGACCTGTGGAGCCTTGAGAAAGCAGTGGAGGAGCTGGGGGAGAAGGTCAACAGGCTGGAGTACAGACCTTGCCCTGGCAGCTGCAACATCACAAAAGACAGCGCCTCTGGTGGTGTGGAGGCCAAAATGCAGGTGGAGGTGGCCTGGCTGAGGAAGGGTCTAGAGAATCATCTGCGGCTCTTTAAGAATGTTTTCAGTAACTCAGAGGGGCTGGCCGAATCAGAGAGCACCCTGGACCTGGACCAGCTGTGGGCCCTGATGAAGAGGAAGGAAAGGAAGAGACAGAGGAAGCGCAAGGACAAGAAAGAGGGGATAAAAGATCATATTGGAGAGAGCGCTAACCTTCGCAGCAGGAGGGCTACATCAGGTAGGCATCAATCTATAAAAAAACAAAAACAGACAATCGCATAGCTACAGGGAACTGCCAAAATAAAGGAAACACTTGAGGGATACAAATTATATTGAAAGCAGGTGCTTCCACACAGGTGTGGTTCCTGAGTTAATTAAGTAATTAACATCCCATCATACTTAGGGTCATGTTTAAAAATGCCCAGTTGCTCATTATTTTGGCTACAGTGGCTAAATCTGTGGCCTTTTCTCTACTGCATAATCCTCACGTCCTCTCCATGCCTTCTTTTCAAAACCCATTGGAAGAGAAGGTCAGAGGGGAGGGACCTCTGGCTTTCTCATCCAATGGGTTTTGAGGAGGCGGAGAGAGGACGTGAGGAGTATGCAATTGAGAATCTAGCAAAGACTTCGAAAGAGGGGTCTCAAAGGAGCATAGGGGGTTAAAAGGGTGTGTGTGTTTGTCAGTCACCAGATCCCAACCCAATTGGAACACTTATGGGAGATTCTGCAGAGGCGGCTGAGACAGCATTTTCCACCACCATCAACAAAACACCAAATGATGGAATTTCTCGTGGAAGTAGTATCGTATCCCTCCAATAGAGTTCCAGACACTTTTAGAATCTAAGCCAAGGACCATTGAAGCTGTTCCTCGTCGTGGTGGCCCAACGCCCTATTAAGACGCTTTGTTGGCGTTTCCTTTATTTTGGCAGTTATCTGTACCTCTATCATACTGGGCCACATTTCTTTCTAAACCTCCACTAAGACCAGAATGCACTTTAAACAAAGAAAGATCCTTGGAGATCTATACAGTGCAACACCCTCAAGTAAGTGTTAGCAATGGATTAAAATGAGCTTCTTAGCATGACTGAGGGTATCAACATTACCAGCAACTCTAATAGACAATACAAGACTGACCCCTGGTGAATTTTTTTTTTTTAGTTCAGGCTTATAAAAGTGGTCTAAGCATAAGTATAGTGAGTGTCTATGACAAGGGTTCATATCAACAGATAGCAGAGAACAGCTGACAATTCCCCGTCTCTTTCTCTTTCAGTTCTATCCAAGCTGAGGGACAGTCCCCTGATGTTTCTGGCCAGAAGCATACAGCGCAGCAGGCCAAGTGACAGCCTACTGGTGTCGGAGGACACATCCCTAAACCTCGGCCAGATGTACTCCACTCACACCGGGATGTTCCAAGCACCTTTAGCAGGGGTCTACCTCTTCGTGCTGACACTGAACTTTGAACCTGGTCCCTCGCTATCTGGGCTGAGGAGAGAGAATGGGGAGCTGGCTGCCACTCTGCATCAGGACAAGATGGCATCGTATGGCCCCGTCACCCGTGTGTGTCTCCTACAGCTGCGGCGAGGAGAGGAGCTCCGCCTCGAACTGTTGGGAGGGACTCTGGTGACTGATGACCCTAACGACAACATCTTTGCTGGGCTTCTCCTTCACCACACCACCTGAGGGAGCTGTGGCCGGTCCGCAGTCAGAGGAGAGACGTTCAATCACTAGAGGGGAGCGAAATCAATCACTAGACTAACAGCTGCTATGCCACCCGCGTTTCAATCTCTTACATTGATATTGGGAGGAGCGTATAAAAAAAAAGGTTAAGTGAGTATAAACGTGTTTCCTTTGTCATACAGTATACCACTTAAAAGCGTTGCAATACAACTTCCCTGAAGTTATTGTAGGCTGTTATAAGGGAAACGGGAGCATGAGCATTCTGGACCATAAAACCATATTCTATAGAAAACACTGACTCAGAATATAAAGGTGGGCTCTTTAAGATATCACATGCTACCATAATAGTGTGCCTTCAAAGTGCTTTATGACTGCAACATTGCTTATACATGTATGAGGACCCAGGTATAGAAAAACCATTTTCTACAAGACACTGGCTCCATACAGTCTACAGTGAACATAAATCAATCAAGTGAAGGGACAGTGGAATTGATTGTGTGAAGAGGTGAACTCTATATTACAGTACATCAATGCATGTTCCTCCTCCAGCAGACGGACGTGCTAGACACCTTACTAGGTTAAGCCTCATCAACAAAGTAAATAACCCAAGACCAGACCACAAAGTTGTGTACTAAAATAAGGTTATTTACTTAAAAATTGATACATTGGACAGGCTGTATAGAGAATAGTTTTCTTTCCTTGGTAAACTCATAAAGGCCAGATGCTGTACAAAAACACATTAAAGATTTACACAGAGATTATTCTATATGGTTTTCTTGCATGTTACAAACAACAGGAAAACACTAGTTACTGCTTGGGTGAAGTATTTTTCTTAAATATCTACCATGTACTGTTAGCTTAATTCACAGAGAAACTGTCCTGACTGAGACACACACACACACACACACACACACACACACACACACACACACAGGATTTCAGCGGACATGCACACTTAACCAACATAAGCACACATCATGAGCGCAAACCCACAAGCACTGCTAAAGCTACGCAGCATATGTTGTTTTACGCATTTGTATGGACAAAAGTGAAGCAAAAGCCAACATTAGATAGAAGAGACAGCAGACACAATAGGACCAGGGACTTGAAAGAGAACGTTTTAAGAATACACTGGCCAAAACATAGAGCCTATGCAAGAGGTTGAACCATAATTTATCAGGGGCACAATCTGTGACAAGGCTGCCTCGTCATCATCACACCGGCAAACAGACTGTCAAGAGGTAAGGACAGTGGTTCAGATGAGGGGATATTAAGTTCTCACTTCAAATTTCTCCTTTTCTGTCCTGTATGAAAAGTGAAAGATCTAAAATGCAGTTCCTCTTGTGGTAAATGGTAATCAATGGGCTGGCTCTACCCTCTGCTCTGGCCCACAGATAACGGCACTGAGGAAACCTGCGGATTTGTATATACAGTTGAAGTCGGAAGTTTACATACACTTAGGTTGGAGTCATTAAAACTCGTTTTTTTCAACCACTCCAAAACATTTCTTGTTAGCAAACTATAGTTTTGGAAAGTCGGTTAGGACTTCTACTTTGTGCATGACACAAGTCATTTTTCCAACAATTGCCTACAGACAGATTATTTCACTTATAATTCACTGTATCACAATTCCAGTGGGTCAGAAGTTTACATACATTAAGTTGACTGTGCCTTTAAACAGCTTGGAAAATTCCAGAAAAGGATGTCATGGCTTTAGAAGCTTCTGATAGGCTAATTGGCATCATTTGGGTCATTTGGAGGTGTACCTGTGGATGTATTTCAAGGCCTACCTTCAAACTCAGTGCCTCTTTGCTTGACATCATGGGAAAAATCCAAAGAAATCAGCCAAGACCTCAGAAAAAAAATTGTAGACCTCCACAAGTCTGGTTCAATTTCCAAACGCCTGTTGGTACCATGTTCATCTGTACCTTCAGATGAACATACGCAGGTATAAACACCATGGGACCACGCAGCCGTCATACCGCTCAGGAAGGAGACGCGTTCTGTCTCCTAGAGATGAACGTACTTTGGTGCAAATCAATCCCAGAAAAAACAGCAAAGGACCTTGTGTAGATGCTGGAGGAAACAGGTACAAAAGTATCTATATCCACAGTAAAACGAGTCCTGCTCAGCAAGGAAGAAGCCACTGCTCCAAAACCGCCATAGAAAAGCCAGACTACGGTTTGCAACTGCACATGGGAACAAAGATCGTACTTTTTGGAGAAATGTCCTCTGGTCTGATGAAAAAAAAATAAAACTGTTTGGTCATAATGACCATCTTTATGTTTGGAGGAAAAAGGGGGAGGCTTGCAAGCCGAAGAAAATTATCCCAACCGTGAAGGACAGGGGTGGCAGCATCATGTTGGGGGAGTGCTTTGCTGCAGGAGGGACTGGTGCCCTTCACAAAATAGATGGCATCATGAGGGAGGAAAATTATGTGGATATATTGAAGCAACATCTCAAGACATCAGTCAGGAAAGTAAAAGCTTGGTCGCAAATGGGTCTTCCAAATGGACAATGACCCCAAGCATACTTCCAAAGTTGTGGCAAAATGGCTTAAGGACAACCAAGTCAAGGTATTGGAGTGGCCATCACAAAGCCCTGACCTCAATCCCATAGAAAACTTGTGGGCAGAACTGAAAAAGCGTGTGCGAGCAAGGAGGCCTACAAACCTGACTCAGTTACACCAGCTCTGTCAGGAGGAAGGGGCCAAAATTCACCCAATTTATTGTGGGAAGCTTGAGGAAGGCTACCCGAAACGTTTGACCCAAGTTAAATAATTTAAAGGCAATGCTACCAAATACTAATTGAGTGTATGTAAACTTCTGACCCACTGGGAATGTGATGAAAGAAATAAAAGCTGAAATAAATTATTCTATTATTCTGACATTTCACATTTTTAAAATAAAGTGGTGATCCTAGCTGACGTGAAACAGGGAATTTTTACATGGATTAAATGTCAGGAATTGTGAAAAACAGTTTAAATGCATTTGGCTAAGGTGTATGTAAACTTCCGACTTCAACTGTACTCGCATGTGTCTCGAAACAGTCTAAATTCAGTGTCGCAATCTACTGCAAGTTCACTTTACTTGGCTGTAATTCTGTCTCACACACCTGAGGAAGCTTGATGGATCAACAAACTTCATTGGCGTTACAGCTCTAAATGTTTTTAGCACAAGTAACTGTCATTTACCATAGCATTGAGTAAGCTATACATTTGTACTTTAAGTTAATAAAATATGGCATATTTTCCAAACTAATGTGGACTTCTTCATTACTGCAGTCCAATGGCCGAGCTCACATGATGTTTGGCAATATGAAAGTTGGCCACTCATAGAATATCTATAACTCAACATGGAATTAAAAGCAATAGAGAAGAGCTGGAGGGAAATTCAGCTTATAATATCTATGAACAAGAGTCAACGTTTAGTGTTCTGGACATTCCTCCCAGAAGACATACCGAATATACACAAAGGAACAAATACGAAGAAGGGGTAAGCATAGCGACAGGACGGGACACAGAATGACTTCCTATTTACACATTTCCTTCTGAATAGAATTATGCATCAAATATTTTTCTCCCCAGTTGTCCTTTTCATGTCAAATGTGACAGGAGAAGTTATTGAGTTGAAGTTTGTTATAGGAAGCACAGTGAGTTGTTGATTTAAGGCAAGTCGAGTATCCCCTCTTACAATGTCCTTGGTTGTCTGGATTGAACGTAGCTCTTAAAGCAGGTCGCGTTTGAAGCCCACTGGACGTGAATACCATTGCAGTATGGTTATTTTTCGTAGGCACAGCATCTATCGATCCAATATACATTTACATTTAAATTCACATAATTATAGTACCTTATTTCATAATTACTCTTCTTAAGAGTCAAGAGTTATATTTCAATATGGCAGGAGAAGACTGTCCTGAAGAGGGGGAAAAAAAATTGGCATAAAACATTTACAGGAAAAAATTGAACATGATTGGCGGGAGGTGACGATTGCGAGGGCAGTGTCTTGGTTTGAAGTGTGGCTCTAAGGCTCCTACATAATATGACTTTGTCCATCAACATGTGAGCAGACGCATATCCTTCCCCCATGTCATGTTTCGGCTTTCACAGAAAGCGTCAAATCGCAGTACGTTGCTTCCTACAACCAAGAACTCCTCTGGCCGGGGAGGGAATAGGCGGGAGAGTCATCCTATAAAGTTTCCTTTAGTCAAAAAACACCTCTGTAGCAGCGTCTGTCCATTGTGGTTATAGAGATTCGTGAGGGTTGAGGCTCAATGTCCAAGGCCCTGTGACAGGGTCCCCCCCTCCCCCCATTTCTCCTCCCCCGCCTCCTGAACAGAGGTGACATATTCTGCATCATGCCATTAGGACACACTGGGGAGTTCAGGCTCTTGATTGGGCTGTGTTGAGTACGTAGGGGTAAAATATCACATTTTGATGTCCTGTGATTCCACCATTTTGGCCAGGGTCTTCTTGACTCGTAAGATGGTGAGGCGTGAGGCGGGGTTGTGGGCCCAGCACTCAGACATCAGCTTCAGCATGGTTCTCAGACACTGGAGAAAACACACACACACATTTTAGGAGTTGTTTTTCCTTCTGCTTATGCATTGTTTTTAAAGTGCTGCTAAGCTTGCATATATATCACTCTGAAAAAGCACTACTTACGCTAATAAACACAAATGCATTCTCTCTAACACTGCTAGAATTGGATAATCGCCTTTGTGTAAATGCCAAGTATACTTCCTGAAGGTTGCATGCAATCAAAACAATATTCCCCTGATAAATCATGTCCTCGCAGTGACGCAGGTGTTGACATTCGTGGCTAGCTCCACTCTCAGACTCACCTCGTCACCGTTCCACCTGTTGGACACGGTGGGCCGCAGCCCTTTGACACAGACCACCTCCAGCATGTCCTCAAAGGACGGGTCTGACGGTACCATCTCATAGTATGGCAGCTGATGATCCTCCACTATACCTGAGAGAGATGAGAGAGAGAGAGAACGGTGTGCGATAGAACACTAGTTCAACAATACCGTCAGTGTAGTGCATTTCATAACCAGTTGAAATCTTAAGCCCATTACTGTTTTCGTAGTGACTCGTCTGGATTGCCAGTATCACATGTACACAAATACCAGTATGCCTGTAGATTCAGAACTATAATGTGTGTGTGTGTGTAAGCGTCTATGTGTGTCCGTACCTCCTGTTATACAGCGGCGGGAAATCTCCCAGATGACGAGGCCATAGCTATATATATCAGCCATGATGTAGGCCTGGAAGTGGTTCTTGTTCAGGGTCTCGGCCAGCACCTCTGGGGCCATGTACCTCCGGGTCCCCACCCGTGTACTCAGAGGGACGTCTACCTCGTTGGTATCACTGAGGACAAGAACAGGAATTCAGAATAATCTACAGGGAAATGGTCAACGGCGCTCCAGAAACAACAGTTCAGAACTGTTCAGAGGAACGGCCATATGTGAAAACATGGGTTATGTACATTAGGGCACACCGTAGCAAAGCGTTTTGTAACACAAAATGATTGTTGCTCATTGGACAAGCTCAGCTACTCCCCCTCCCGATTTGTCAGTTTTCTTTATTTTGGTGCCTAACAAATAGAACCTTGATTAAAATCTCCATTGCTGAGCAGCATCCCACCTGTTGAACTTGACGGCCAGGCCCAGGTCGGCGATGCAGCAGGTGCCGTTCTTCTTCATCAGGATGTTCTTGCTCTTCAGGTCTCGGTGGGCGATGGCCGGCTTGCCCTGGGTGCCGTAGATCTCAGTGTGGAGGTGACACAGGCCGCAGGCGGCGGAGTAGGCCAGTCGCAGCAGGCTCTGGGTGTCCAGCGTGGTGAACCTCAGGTAGTCGTACAGGGAGCCATTCTCATGGTAGTCTGTGATGAGGAAGAGCTGGGTGAAGGCCCCGGTACCCTTGATGTCTGCCGCTATGAAACCTGCAGACGTGAGAAGAGAGGTGAGGGGGGGTTTAGTGCTGCAGTGAGATGTAGGCCCTGCCCTGATACATGACTGTTGACCTCAGCCATGTATGTACAAGGGCAAATGTAGGCCTAAGATCACATCACAGTCAATCAAGGCGCTCTACATTACACTTAGATTGAGACTAATTTAGATCAATTTAGAAAGAAAACGGCGGTATATGGCTTAGATGGAGGCAGAGACAGCTGTCGTCTTTGCTACATGTGAGTGGTAGGAACGGCACTTACCCAGGATGTTCTCGTGCCTCATGAGGACTGTCTGGTAGATCTCGGTCTCTCTGAACCAGCTGGCCTCCTCCCGGGTGAAGAACACCTTGACGGCCACCTTCTCTCCCCGCCAGCGGCCCAGCCACACCTCGCCGTAGCGCCCCTTGCCGATCTGACGCACCATCTGGATCTGCTTGGCAATGGTGCGCTGCACCTACAAGACACATCAGGGAGAGAGGCACTGAGCATTCATATCAGAACAGTAGCTTACCAGAGATCATACCTACTACAACCTTTACCATTTGTTCCTTCTTTAAGGCGGTATTCGCTGTTGCAAGCCAGATATGCACGTTTTGCTTCGTAAGGCCCATGTTATAATTAAGCAATAAGGCCCAAGGGTATATGGCCAATATACCACGGCTAAGAGCTGTTGTTAGCACGACGCAACGCGGAGTGTCTGGATACAGCCCTTAGCCGTGGTATATTGGCCACATACCACAAACCCCCAGAGGTGCCTTATTGCTATTATAAAGTACTTACCAATGTAATGAGAGCAGTAAAAATAAGTTCTGTCATATCCGTGGTATACGGCTGTCAGCCAAATCAGCATTCAGGGCTCGAACCCCCCAGTTTATAATTTACCATTTCACTTAACCTAATATAACCTACATATGGACAAAGACACACACATAACCGCCGTTACTCTTTCCTGGAAAGCAGAAGTCACATTTTGAGCCACCTATTATATAACCATAGCTAAAGGCTTTTCACCCAGGTCACATGCTCCAAAGCCCCTCCCTGTGCAGTGTGGGGTCCTTACCAGCAGGGGGAGCCCAGAGCCACTGCCAGAAGACTGGCACTGGTTGATGAGGTCTTTGAGAGACTCTCCCACAGGGATGAAGGCCTCGTCCTGCTCCAGGTCCCGGTGGTACTGCTGCCGCTCCGTCTGCCACTTGTACCTGACAGGAACACATACAGATCAGTATAGGGCACACATGCTAAAGCTACAATAGATGAACGTCAAGCGCAGTGCCGTAGCAACAATCTGCCTTTATCCCCAAACAGTCGAAAACAGTCCAACTTAGTCACAAACCCATGAAATTATTCATAGAAATGCTAACTGACACCAACATGTGACTGACTAAATGTTCTCCCACAAGTTAAGTTAGCCAGGACTCAATTCCCATATACATATGGAAAGAAAGTTGGAATCTGGCTTTGTGGCAGCTCTTCTCTGGAGTAGTCCTACCTGTAGTAACAGACTACTGTGATGCAGATGAGAGTGCAGCAGCATACGGTCATTGATATAAGGAACGCCAGCCAGTGGGCACTGCCAAAGTAGGAACCTGCAAAACACCACGAGTCCCCAAATGAAATTAAGTACCAGACCCTGACAATACCATCACAAGAATACCCTTCTAGGGCCACTATACAGAGGAACACCAGCAGTAGAGTAACATAGTTGGCCCTAAGCCTCACCAGTGTCCATTGGGGGAGGTAACGTGGGCTGCAGGTCCCGATTACAGAAGTCCGTCCCGCAGCATTCGATCGTTCGCCTCGTCTGAGCCCTGGGCGAATCCTGAAAAGAATGAAATGAAACCATGTTATTCAGGGGTTATTCAAACAATAACTCAAATATGAATAATAGCTATATACACATATAATAACAATACTAGAACATGTTACTACATATAGTTGACACCCCTGTGTCACGGTCCTGCTCCCTTCCATACAGACCACAACACATGCTTTACCTTGCATTGAAAATGTGAGCCTTCATACTTCATGCAGCCAGAGGTCAGAATAGCTTCTCCGTTCTCGTCCTCCTCTATGATGGCAAAACACTGGCCATTCGTCCTGCAATAAAAAAAAATAAAAAAACATTCAATGAGTACAGTTCCCAAACACACTTACGCCTCGATCACACCTTCAGCGTCATTGTGCAAAATGGCACGCAGCATCATCTGGATATGCGTGCAACAAAAGTTCATCATTCACCTGCTACCATTTCTGTCAAGCCGTCTATAAGTACAGTTTGACGCGTACGTTCGATAAATCCAACGTGCGCGCCACACCGACCGCAAGGAATCGTTCCATTGGAAATGAATGTACTTCTGGTGTACCAAAAGGCAATGAGGCTGGGATCGAGGCGTTAGGCCAGCGTTGACATTCATCACAGACCCAAAAGTCAGAGTTGGAACAAACATATGAATTAAGAATTTGGCCTTGGTTGGTCACTCACTCGCAGGTGTTATTTTTGTGGTCCTCTGGACAGTAACCCGAGCAGTAGCAGCTCAGAAAGCGGGCGGCGTCCTCTGGGGCCACCGTGGTGTCGTCCCCTTGCTTCCTGGACTCATGCTTGTGCCCGGTGCCGTGGAGCATGTGGTCTGGATTCTGACCAGCTGGATGGACGGAGAGAGAGAGAGAGAGGGGGGAAAAATGGTTTTGTTTTATAATGACAGTGAAAATGTCACAATCCATCATTTTTTCCCCTCCATCTGGGAGACACTGTCTGAAGTCGCAAAAACACAGGTTTTCACTGCACACATCGCTGTTGCCAGAAATACAGAACATAAACACATTGTGTAACATGTTCATTCCGCTGCCTAACACAACATCTGGTTTGAAGAGTTACAGTAGTCAAATACTAGGCTATATATTCATAGTAAACACAACAGTCCTATGGTGGGTTTGAATTTTCTGCTCTCCCCCCCTTCTGTTTTTATATGAGAGCGGTCTGCTCCTAATTGTGTGCTCATGTGATAAGTCTGATCCATATATGGCCAGAGGGCTATTTATACTCTGTGCTAGTGTCCAGTTAGAGCCATCACATGCATGAGCGTAAGCAGAGCAGAATACTGGAGGGCCAAGCCAACATCTGTTGTTCGCAACATTATCACTGTTGTCAATCTGATTGCAATTACATATGAAATTGAAAACAACGCATGGTTTAATGGAGGAAAAACCTAATATTCATGCAGGCTATTATGTTGTGGTTCTTTATAATGGCAAGGTTTAGTACACAGCAAATGTTCACTGCTAAAATCAGTTTACGCTGGTTAAACTAGCCGAGAGCGCACTGCCAGGACTCTGTATTAACCGCACCTAAAAAAGGGCATCGGCAACAAATCTACTGACATCTTAAGGAGCCAGTCAGAGCCATTAAGACTAGATACATGGCCCCATGGATACAAAGCCAGGAAGAGGACATTTTACAGAGCAGCACACTAATATACGTTAAGTCCCTAATGCTGCATTAAAATGTTGAGTATGAGCTCACTGTGTGGTGACTCCTATCCTCACGTTACTGTCTGGTACTCCCTCCACCTCTTCTCATGCCCTTTCTCCTGATCTCTTTTCCTCTCCCTTTTGCAATGCCCTGACCCACTTTCCTTATCAGTCCTCCTCTTGCCCGCTTCTTTTTTTACAATCCTTTTGCTTCTCCTGTCTGCTATTCCTCCATTGTCCTCCTTGTTCCATATCCTTCTCTTCTTGACTTCTACCTCGTCCTAGCCCCTCCTTTCTCTTCCCCTCCCCCTCCTCATTTCTCTGCCCCTTATTGCCCTAACCCCCTCCCAGTCTGCCCCCCCCCCCTCCTCAGGAGAGTGGACCTGGGCTGTGGGGCTCCTGTGAGTCGTGAGCATAAAGCACAAAGTGATGTCTGTGTGCGGCGCTTGGCGCGGCTTCGGCACTTCCTTTGGAGCATGACGCGACTCGAGCCTGCTCCAGTTCAGACATGTCTGCAGAGGGCCAATCACCTTCAAACCTACACTTTGAAACGTCTCGGCAGCAGAACGGCACCCTTTTTTTCTCTTCCCTCTCCCGGCTGCTTGTCTCCAGCTCCGCATTCCTTCCCTAGACCCCATTGCTGGCTTCAGAGTTGTTGTTCTTGTTTTCCTCAAGTTTTTTCCCCCTTTCATTTTACAACCGAGTGCCCTGGTGGTTCTAGATTCAGGCTGCATTCTCTGAGTAATTTTACTGATAAATGACCATTTAAAAGGAGAGCCGAGAGATAACGGAGCTTCTGTTGGGCTTCGGTTCCTTTTTTACAGTTCATTTGTACGCTGATCATGTACTTACAGACTCACCGGCTTACTGACGTCAGACAGCCTAACAGTCGACCAGGACCACTACCTCTACAAATGCTTCACTTTTAGTGTTGTACTTCAGCCAATAGAATCCCCCTCCCCCCCAAATGATGGAACCCCATAGGGTGCCAGACAAAAGTGTGCCAGTCTTAACTTAGTTCTGGGATCCTTTAGAGTCAAAAGCTATTATGTAAAAACATAATAACTGTATCAAATTAAAAGCAACCATTAGGCCTCGATATCTACATTTCAACAACTAAAGCAAAGCAGACCAGAACTCTTCAGTAATATTTTATGGGTACAGAATAGACAACCAGGAAAGTGACTCACTACAATCCTCAATGTGGTCAACACTAAGGTCATATCACCAGAGCGGAGAGAAATCACAGTGCAGGGGGTTGCGAGATCATAGCCGTATGCTTGAGCTGGGGTCCTCGGGGCAGACAACAAACCCTAATCTGTTGTACTAACAAGGGTGGCAGGAGTTATCGGTGGCGGAACTGACGGCAACACCCTGAAAGAAAATAGAGGCCCGAGCAGTTCTCCAGTGAGATAGCAGAGCCGGTCTCAGAAGCTGTGAAACCCGGGGCTTTTGATGTCCGCCTTCTATCAGTGAAGAGGAAAAGAACACACCGATTACAGGACTCCAGAGTTCCAACCAAACACCAACATCCTACTGGGGGGGGGGGGGGGGGGGGGGGGGGGGGAATAAACCCAGTCTCTTTACTCTACATGCGTCTCACACACACACACACACACACACCAGATCCAAAGAAATAAAGCTCCTAACAGGAGGCAGATAGTCTAGACCTATTGCCGGTGATATTGCACACAGGAGATTTAATCAAAATAATATCTGAAATTGTTGCACTAATAAACTAGACTTAAGTGGTGGCATGGCCCAAGGCCCAGTTTGAGCTGGGCTGTCCCCTGGCGATGTCAGATTGGCACAGAGCAGTGTTGGGAGGCAGTGTGGAAACTTATAAACACACAGCAGACTGGAACCAGATCAAACGGGCCAAGCCCCAAATAGAAACCAGAGAGCTGAGGGTAGATGGCTCTCTTTCTCCCTCCCACACTCCTTCTCTCCCTCGCTCTCCGCTCCTTCGCTCTCCCTCTGGGAGCTGTGCTCGGTCTCGACTGGCTTGAGTCATGTTTGAGGGATGGGGAAAGGGATTCAGGAGGCTCCCGGATGCTTTGATGAGGTGATGAAAGCCTCTTTGATAGTCCCTGAGTAAGCACATAAAACTCGGGACACGTTTTTACTGCAGTGACTGGGAGCGTCGAGGACTTCTGAGGCCTCTCTCCCACTGGAGTCTACAGAGAAAGACATGTTGACAATACAAGACTTAAAGTTCACCATCAAACCCCCAAAGAGCCTCAAGGCCCTTTTTGTTTCTATTTGGCTGGGCCTCGCTAGTGAAGACACGGAGTACATCGCTTCCCCTTTACTAGGAGGCCTGTGATTGGCTGGGGGCCGTGATTGATGGAGAGCAGCGGCTGTCAGTGGGGCTGGAAATGGCTGCTGGTGCTCTCTCTGCCTCCACATGTGTGCTTAATTCTGCCGCCAGTCACGGCGGAGTCTGAGGTCTGGCAGAGCACCCCCAGTAACGAGCCTCTCCATCTCCAGTCAGCCACATGTTGCACTCTTAAAGGGCCAGCACACTCCAACGCTAACGAGCCAATCTATCTACTGACAATGGAATGCAATGCTCTTAAAGGGCCAGCAGCAGAGCCTGTTTTTGTCAGAGCCAGCCATAAGAGTGCAGCGACACGAGATAAACAGTGTTCTGAACTGGTTGTTCTAACAGGACACACTGTGGAGGTGAGGGGAGTCATATATCTGCATACAAACAGTCACTGAAACCTGCCCTCTCCTAAAGTCTCAGGCGAGAGAAAGTGAGTAAGAGTGTGTGTGTGTGTGTGTGTGTGTGAGAGAAGAACAAGTGAGAATAAAATGAGAGAGCACGGTAGAGAGAGAGAGAGAGAGAGAGAAAGAGAGATCAGTTCACAGCAACAAACCCCAGAGAGGATCAACCTTCCTCTCTGACCTTGGGGGGGGGGGGGGGGGAGAGAGAGATCTGGACAGGGAGAAAAAGCTACCTGAAATTACAACTCTTGAAGTGGGTGAGTCGGCAAGAAAAGGAGAAGTATGGAGACATTAGCTGACAATGATATACATCCCTGATAAAGATGAGCAAAAATTACTGCATACAATAAATAATAAATACTGAGCTATATTGTATTCTCCAAAAAAATACAGGCAAATGATTTATACTAATACAATTGCTCAGAGAAAGATATTTTGTTTAACAAGTTGTAAAACATTCTCAAAAAAAGGTATGGGTCCACATGTTTGGCACCCCTGTTTTCAATGAGAATAAGAGCAGAGCCTTTTTCTAAAATGTTTTCTGAGTTGGAGAACACATTGGGAGGGATCTTAGACCATTCCTCCATACAGAATCTTTCCAGATCCTTGATATGTAGGCAGTCATTGTAAATAAGATTTTGCTCTTAACTGACTTGCCTAGTTAAATAAGGGTTAAATAGATAAATAAAAAAATCCTGTTTGCGTTTATGGACTGCCCTCTTCAATTCAAACAGGTTTTCAATGGGTTTTGTCTGGAGACAGATGGCCATTGCAAAATTTCGATTTAACAATTTCTTTGTGGATTTGATGTGTGCCTGAGGTTAATGTCTTGCTAGAAGATCCACCTGTGGCCAAGTTTCAGCCTCCTGGTAAAGGCAACCAGGTTGTCCTGGTAGTGGGTAAAGTTCATTATGCCATTGACCTTAAGGGCTCCAGGACCAGTAGAAACGAAATAGCCCCAAACCATCAAAGAGCCACCACCATATTTTACAGTAGGTGTGGGGTTATTTTCTGCTTATGCGTTCTCATTTCAACACCAGACCCAAACACTGGTGTGCGTGGTCAAAGACCTCTATTTTCATGTCATCTGACCAAAGTGCCGGTTTCAATCCAATGACATTTAGCAAACTCCGGGCGTTTACATTTGTTGGATGACATGACAATAGAGCTCGTTGGTGATGTATTGAAAGGTATTGAAAACAGGGGGTGTCTAACGTTTTTATCCCTACCTTTGAGGGGGTAAAAAGTAGTACTTGTTAGACAAAATCTATTTCTCTGAGCATTTATATTAATATAAAATAATATACATTTTCCACTTTTTGAAGCATACAATATAGCTCAATATTTCAAAAGAATTTTGCGCATCTTTATCAAGGGTGTAAATCATTTCGGTCCCCCACTCTAAACCTTACAAGTGAACCACAGACTTCGATGGCTCCCCTTTCAGCTCCATCATCACTTTCCCAGTGGCAAAGGACAGTATACAGAGAAGATATTTATACTTCTTTCGTTGTTCCTCCGGTTTGTGATGACAATAGAAAAGTGACAGCGGCTGTTACCAAATCTCCTCCTCACAGGTAGTGTTACTGGAACCTCTTCACCACAGCACCTTTCAACAGCACAAATCCAATACATTCTCTTCATATTAGTCAGAGATTCACTACAAGGCTTTTATCCAAGATGTAGAGAACAAAAAAAAAAAAAAAGAGAAAAAAAATATTCTGTGTGTGTTCTTTGAATGTTATTGGACAATTTCCTGAGGAGTTCATTCAACAACCTCGGTTACCTGGCAACAGTTGAATACCTTGAAAAAGGTATTTAACAAGTTGCTACAGCCTCACGCTAATTAAAACTCCTCACACATGGAAAACAACAGCAAATAAAAAAAACTAGACCTATAAAACATGCGCCTTTTCCCCTTGGTGAGACAAAAGTGGAATTCTAATTGGTTTGTTGACACTTCAGGAGCAGAAAAAGTGAGTGTGAAAAGAGCATTCATGAGATAGCACAGCAGGCCCCTTATACAGCCACTCTGGCAGCCTCTTGCCCAGCAGGCACCTCTGTCCCTGCCCCCTCTCCCCATAACGCTTGGCATATGCCAGGCCCAGGCCCCACACTCCTTCACTAATCAGCAAGCGCAGCGGGAGAAAAAAAGAAAAAGCGGCAGAGAAAAACCTCTCTCGTGGGATTGAATTATTTCCGGAGAACAATGAATGTTTGGAGTATTTTTGCCCTGTAACGACTGACAGTATTATAGAGGAAATGGTTCATGTGAAAAAAGGAATCCAGAGTGCTAACAATCACTTCAACAGCTTCCTGTAGTGAGAGGGTGGGGTGGGGGGGTTCTCTGGTGGGTCACAACCATCAATGACAGCTGCTGGCGGGAAGGAAGGAGAGAGGCTAACCTGGCCCTGCCTGGGTACAGAGGCACTGTTTCACTGTACAGTATGCCTGGGACAAGGTAGACATGGGAGACCCAGAGTTAATGGAGACTAATCAAAACAAGAGCATGGGCTCTTTGATAACAAAACAGGGTCACAACCAGTCTCGGAGAGCGTAGCTCTGAATCAATCATCCCTAAGACTTGGACAGGCCTTGCCTTCCTCTTATCAGCCTGTGTGTGTGCGTGTGTGACGGAGTGCTAAAAAGCTCTGCTTTTAGAGTAATCAGATCCTGATATTTGCCTTCACATCTCATTGGCTGGTTAAAGGTGACCTTTTACGAGCCTGAGAGCTCCGTCTTTATGGCCCTGGTTGGCTTAAATGGCTGCTGGTTGGTTCACTGTGGAGGCCCCGCCGGGCAGGCAGTATGAGAGCAACAGCAGGAGCAGCTAGAGGAGCAGAGGGAGGGAGGCCCTTTTATGAGGCCCCAGCACATTAAGATCCATATCCTGCCGGCATCAAACATGTCCGGATAAAAACCAGCGTTATACTTGAGGCCTGCGTGTGCCCGGTACATGGAATAAAACGATCTTGGTGACTAAATTGTGCTGTGATCAGAGCGTATTTAGTGTCTTTTCCATACATCATTCACTCACATAGCATGATCTCTCACGACAAGGCAAAATGAGGCAATATCATCGGAACATCACATGATATTCAACATGGTCTAATCTCATTGAGATCATGGCATTTCCCAAGTGGGAAATGGGTGTTTCCGCACATCACAGTAAACTTGGTATTGAGAGAAAGGACTGAGTTGTACCTCTGGTGTTTGGTCCCCTAATTAGCATATATGCAAAAGAACAATGTCATTGCCATATTATCCTGTTAGGACCACATGGGGGTTATGTTACTATTATTTAACTAGGTAGCTTAGGTCATGCATTTCAAAAGGCATTGCATTACCAGCTAATGAATTCTATCACGGCCATTATAATGGCTTAAAATACTGATCTCTCCATAGTGGGGGGTGGGGGACTGTGGGTCACATAAGCGGGTAGCCTTGCTTTAAAAAAGGCAGAAGTAAGTATTTATGCTAATTTAGTTGAACAACATTTATCCTGCCCCTCCTCCATATGCAATAGATAGTGTTTCAAAAGTGCTATTGACTTCTTATTTTGTCTTGGTGTCCCCCTTCGTAACAGAGATCAAATTGAAAGTATATATTTTTCAAATATTCACTACTGTATTTATTTATTTATTTTGCTCCTTTGCACCCCAGTATTTCTACTTTGCACACTCATCTACTGTCAAATCTACCATTCCAGTGTTTTAATTGCTATATTGTATTTACTTCGCCACCATGGCCTATTTATTGCCTTTACCTCCCTTATCTCACCTCATTTGCTCACATTGTATATAGACTCATTTTTGTACTGTATTATTGACTGTATGTTGTTTTACTCCATGTGTAACTCTGTGTTATACGTGTCGAACTGCTTTGCTTTATCTTGGCCAGGTCGCAGTTGTAAATGAGAACTTGTTCTCAACTTGCCTACCTAGTTAAATAAAGGTTAAATAAAAAAATAATTAAAAAAATTACTGTATTTACAATATTCATCACGTGCCCACACACTTCTAATTCTGAAATGTAAGCATACCTCAGAGGGATTGCCCTGGTAGTAATTGTGGGTTTTTAAACAGCACCCAAGACCAATCTGTAAATTCATTTGACAATTGGAAAAAGAGCTACAGCGTAAATACTGCAATGCGGGTTGGATTGAATTGAGCTCCTAATCTTCATTTTCATGTTCGCATGATTCTTCCCAAAACAATATCGCAATAAATGTGAGTCCACGTTCCAAATATCATTTTTTTTGCACCATAGGGAATTCGAACTTAGACCGCAAGTGGTAATAGATGTTAGGAACTCGATTTTATTATCAGAGCCTGCCAGTGGACTTCTGGTTAGTATGCTTTGGTGAGAAAGTGTTGGTATCATGTTAGGGCTGACCCCATTTAGTCGACTGGTTGATTGATAGGCTGTTGGTCGTTCGAGATTTCTTTAGTCAAGCAGTAGCAAAAAAATATATATAAATAAATTCATGGTGTACAAGACAGACAGGGTCTGATTGGCGCCTGTGAGTGGACTGATCCATTGTGGAGGCCGTTTGGATGGCACAGTCCATCACTCTAAGACATGTGCTACTGAAATTGCATATGGTTATATTATGAAAGAACAACAGTGCAACACTAATAAAAATATTATTTTATAACAAAGACTCTTTCTCCCGGGTTGGATAGTGGTCGCTGTCAGAGGTTCTGAAACACATTAATGCGCTGTTGAATTGGAGCCTTTTACTAGGCGATGTTGCTTTGTGCATTATAGCAAAGTTAACCAGCATCTTGGTGTTGAGAACAATGCAGCGGAGGCAGCAGCGGAGTTAGGAGACAAAAAGAAGAGTGAGGCGAGAGGAAACCAACTTAATTAGGTCTATAATCAATAGACTAACTTAAAATGTGCCTGGAAAATAATCCATATATACACATTGCATTAGGAAAGTATTCAGACCCCTTGACCTTCTCCACATTGCTTCGTTACAGCCTTATTCTAAAATGGATTCAACTTTTTTCCCCTCAAATCAACACCCCATAATTACAAAGCAAAAACAGTTTAGAAATCTTTGCTAATTTATTACAAATAAAAACTGAAATTACATTTACATAAGTATATTTTATTTATTTATTTCACCTTTATTTAACCAGGTAGGCAAGTTGAGAACAAGTTCTCATTTACAATTGCGACCTGGCCAAGATAAAGCAAAGCAGTTCGACAACATACAAAAACAGAGTTACACATGGAGTAAAACAAACATACAGTCAATAATACAGTAGAAAAATAAGTCTATATACAATGTGAGCAAATGAGGTGAGATAAGGGAGGTAAAGGCCATGGTGGCAAAGTAAATAAAGTATAGCAAGTAAAACACTGGAATGGTAGATTTGTAATTTGAAGAAAGTTCAAAGTTAAAATATAAATAATATGGTGCAAAGGAGCAAAATAATAAATAAATAAATACAGTAGGGGAAGAGGTAGTAGTTTGGGCTAAAATTATAGATGGGCTATGTACAGGTGCAGTGATCTGGGAGCTGCTCTGATTGCTGGTGCTTAAAGCTAGTGAGGGAGATAAGTGTTTCCAGTTTCAGAGATTTTTGTAGTTCGTTCCAGTCATTGGCAGCAGAGAACTGGAAGGAGAGACGACCAAAGGAGGAGTTGGCTTTAGGGGTGACCAGAGAGATATACATGCTGGAGCGCGTGCTACAGGTGGGTGCTGCTATGGTGACCAGTGAGCGGAGATAAGGGGGGACTTTACCTAGCAGGGTCTTGTAGATGACCTGGAGCCAATGTGTTTGGCGACGATTATGAAGCGAAGGCCAGCCAACGAGAGCGTACAGGACGCAGTGGTGGGTGGTATATGGGGCTTTGGTGACAAAACGGATGGCACTGTGATAGACTGCATCCAGCTTGTTGAGTAGGGTATTGGAGGCTATTTTGTAAATGACATCGCCGAAGTCGAGGATTGGTAGGATGGTCAGTTTTACGAGGGTATGTTTGGCAGCATGAGTGAAGGATGCTTTGTTGCGAAATAGGAAGCCAATTCTAGATTTAACTTTGGATTGGAGATGATTGATGTGAGTCTGGAAGGAGTGTTTACAGTCTAACCAGACACCTAGGTATTTGTAGTTGTCCACAAATTCTAAGTCAGAACCGTCTAGAGCAGTGATGCTGGACAGGCGGGCAGGTGCAGGCAGCGATCGGTTGAAGAGCATGCATTTAGTTTTACTTGTATTTAGGAGCAGTTGGAGACCACAGAAGGAGAGTTGTATGGCATTGAAGCTCGTCTGGAGGGTTGTTAACACAGTGACCAAAGAAGGGCCAGAAGTATACAGAATGGTGTCGTCTGCGTAGAGGTGGATCAGAGAATCACCAGCAGCAAGAGCGACATCATTGATGTATACAGAGAAAAGAGTTGGCCCAAGAATTGAACCCTGTGGTACCCCCATAGAGACTGCCAGAGGTCCGGACAGCAGGCCCTCCGATTTGACACACTGAACTCTATCAGAGAAGTAGTTGGTGAACCAGGCGACGCAATCGTTTGAGAAACCAAGGCTACTGAGTCTGCCGATGAGGATGTGTTGATTAACAGAGTCAAAAGCTTTGGCCAGGTCAATGAATACGGCAGCACAGTATTGTTTCTTATCGATGGCGGTTACGATGTCGTTTAGGACCTTGAGCGTGGCTGAGGTGCACCCATGACCAGCTCTGAAACCAGATTGCATAGTGGAGAGGGTGCGGTGGGATTCGAAATGGTCGGTAATCTGTTTGTTGACTTGGCTTTCGAAGACCTTAGAAAGGCAGGGTAGGATGGATATAGGTCTGTAGCAATTTGGGTCAAGAGTGTCACCTCCTTTGAAGAGGGGGATGACAGCAGCTGCTTTCCAATCTATGGGAATCTCAGACGACACGAAAGAGAGGTTGAACAGGCTAGTAATAGGGGTTGCAATAATTTCGGCAGATAATTTTAGAAATAAAGGGTCCAGATTGTCAAGCCCAGCTGATTTGTAGGGGTCCAGATTTTGCAGCTCTTTCAGAACATCAGCTGAATGGATTTGGGAGAAGGAGAATGGGGGAGGCTTGGGCGAGTAGCTGTGGGGGGTGCAGTGCTGTTGAATGCAGTAGGGGTAGTTAGGTGGAAAGCATGGCCAGCCGTAGAAAAATGCTTATTGAAATTCTCAATTATAGTGGGCTTATCGGTGGTGACAGAGTTTCCTATCCTCAGTGCAGTGGGCAGTTGGGAGGAGGTGTTCTTATTCTCCATGGACTTTACAATGTCCCAGAACTTTTTAGAATTTGAGTTGCAGGAAGCAAATTTCTGTTTGAAAAAGCTAGCCTTGGCGTTTCTAACTGCCTGCGTGTATTGGTTTCTAACTTCCCTGAAAAGTTGCATATCGCGGGGGCAGTTCGATGCTAATGCAGAACGCCACAGGATATTTTTGTGTTGGTTAAGGGCAGTCAGGTCTGGGGAGAACCAAGGGCTATATCTGTTCCTGATTCTAAATTTCTTGAAAGGGGCATGCTTATTTAAGATGGTGAGGAAGGCATTTAAAAAAAATAACCAGGCATCCTCTACTGACGGGATGAGGTCAATATCCTTCCAGGATACCAGGGCCAGGTCGATTAGAAAGGCTTGCTCGTTAAAATGTTTCAGGGAGCGTTTGACAGTGATGAGTGGAGGTCGTTTGATCGCTGACCCATTACGGGTGCAGGCAATGAGGCAGTGATCGCTGAGATCTTGGTTGAAAACAGCAGAGGTGTATTTAGAGGGCACGTTGGTTAGGATGATATCTATGAGGGTGCCAGTGTTTGCGGCTTTGGGGTTGTACCTGGTGGGTTCATTAATAATTTGTGAGAGATTGAGGGCATCAAGCTTGGATTGTAGGATGGCTGGGGTGTTAAGCATGTCCCAGTTTAGGTCACCTAGTAGCACGAGCTCTGAAGATAGATAGGGGGCAATCAGTTCACATATGGTGTCCAGAGCACAGCTAGGGGCCGAGGGGGGTCTATAGCAGGCGGCGACGGTGAGAGACTTGTTTTTGGAGAGGTGGATTTTTAAAAGTAGAAGTTCAAATTGTTTGGGTACAGACCTGGATAGCAGGACAGAGCTCTGCAGGCTATCTCTGCAGTAGATTGCAACACCGCCCCCTTTGGTCGTTCTATCTTGTCTGAAAACGTTGTAGTTAGGGATGAAGATTTCAGAGTTTTTGGTGGACTTCCTAAGCCAAGATTCAGACACAGCTAGGACATCCGGGTTGGCAGAGTGTGCTAAAGCAGTGAATAAAACAAACTTAGGGAGGAGGCTTCTAATGTTCACATGCATGAAACCAAGGCTATTACGGTTACAGAAGTCATCAAAAGAGAGCGCCTGGGGAGTAGGAGTAGAGCCAGGCACTGCAGGACCTGGATTCACCTCTACATCCCCAGATGAGCAGAGAAGAATGAGTATGAGGGTATGGCTAAAAGCTATAAGAATTGGTCGTCTGTGACGTCCAGAATAGAGAGAAAAAGGAGCAGGTTTCTGGGGGCGATAAAATAGCTTCAAGGTATAATGTACAGACAAAGGTATGGTGGGATGTGAATACAGAGGAGGTAAACCTAGGCATTTAGTGATGATGAGAGAGATATTGTCTCTAGAAACATCATTGAAACCAGAAGATGTCATAGCATGTGTGGGTGGAGGAACTGAGAGGTTGGAGAGTATTGAGACCCTTTACTCAGTACTTTGTTGAAGCAACTTTGGCAGCGATTACAGCATCAAATCTTTTTGGGTAAGACGCTACAAGCCTGGCACACCTGTATTTGGGGAGCTTCTCCCATTCTTCTCTGCAGATCCTCTCAAGCTCTGTCAGGTTGGATGGGGAGCGTTGCTGCACAGCTATTTTCAGGTCTCTCCAGAGATGTTCGATTGGGTTCAAGTCCAGGCTCTGGCTGGGCCACTCAAGGACATTCAGACTTATCCCGAAGCCACTCCTGCGTTGTCTTGGCTGTGTGCATAAGGTCGTTGTCCTGTTGGAAGGTGAACCGTCGCCCCAGTCTGAGGTCCTGAGTGCTCTGGAGTAGGTTTTCATCAAGGATCTCTGTACTTTACTCCGTTCATCTTTCTCTCGATTCTGACTAGTCATCCAGTCCCTGCTGCTGAAAAACATTGCCACAGCATGATACTGCCACCACCATGCTTCACCGTAGGGATGGTGCCAGGTTTCTTCCAGATGTGACGTTTGGCATTCAGGTTTCATCAGATCAGAGAATCTTGTTTCTCATGGTCAGAGTCCTTTAGGGGCTTTTTCGCAAACTCCAATCGAGCTGTCATGTGCCTTTTAATGAGGAGTGGGTTCCGTCTGGCCACTCTACCATACAGGCCTGATTGGTGGAGTGCTGCAGAGATGATTGTCCTTCTGGAAGGTTTTTCCATCTCCACAGAGGAACTCTAGAGCTCTGTCAGAGTGACCATCTGGTTCTTGGTCACCTCCCTGAACAAAGCCCTTCTCCCCTATTGCTCAGTTTGGCTGGGCAGCCAGCTCTAGGAAGAGTCTTGGTGGTTCCAAACTTGCTCTGACATGCACTGTCAACTGTGGGACCTTATATAGACAGGTGTGTGCCTGTCCAAATCATTTCCAATCAATTTAATTTGCCACAGGTGTACTCCAATCAAGTTGTAGAAACATCAAGGATGATCAATGGAAACAGGATGCACCTGAGCTCAATTTCGAGTCTCATAGCGAAGGGTCTGAATACTTACGTAAATAAGGCATTCCTGTTTTGAATATATTTGCAAACCTGATTTCGTTATTGTGTGTAGAATGCTTAGGATATTGTTTTCGAAATACATTTTAGGGTAAAGCTGTAATGTAACAAAATGTGGAAAAAGTCAAGGGGTCTTGAACACTTTATGGAGGCACTGCATATCTACAGAAATAAGACAGATCCTGCTTCTGTTGCCTGTTTGGTTGATAGCCTACCTATTCCATGAGCACCAATCCTCATGCAACAATTTCCCAAATTCAGCTGTTTTTAATCTTTGCTATTAAGTAATAAAGGCTTTACACTTTCTTTTTTATAATTTATTTTGTTTTGTTCACAAATGTTCAAAATGGTCATACATATTGTATTTCTAATAACCCTCTTTCCTCGATCTCCTTATTGTTGTTATTATGATCATCATTGAATAACATTATTAAATAACATTTTATTGGTCACATACGTGTTTAGCAGATGTTATTGCGGGAGTAGCAAAATGCTTGCGAAATGGATATGTCATAATTAGTAGGCTTATACCCTGACTACACCGCTCGCGTCGCATGCGCTAGCGTTGCAAAATAAATTTCGAAATCTATGTTATTCAATTATTGCGCGCGTCAACGAGCGTCTGTCTTGCCAAGGGCTAAAATAGAAGTCCTTTCTATTTCTGACGCAGATCGCGCTGCAAGTCCTGCCTCTCCCATCTCCTCATTGGTTTATAGAAGCAGGCACCCACGTGCTATCTCCTCATTGGTTATACCCACATGGGTGATTGAAAGACGAACTGTGTTGTCGGTCGGTGTAGTAATACTATGAAAAAGTTCAGATGGCAGATGAAAAAGCCTGGAAGCAGGAGAGATGACTAGAAATGATTCGGTTGACCGTTTTATGTGTGGATTAATTGTCGGAGTAGAGGACCTTGTGCATTTCAGGTAAAATAACAACTCAATGTTTATATCCCAGGACAAATTAGCTAGCAAGTGCAAGCTAACTAGCTAAATTGCCATAAATGTTTAATGCTTTTCGACCTGTCCCCAAATTAATGTCATTGGTTCAGAGTTTGTTTTGATATTTTAACCTGCGTGTTGTGGTCGCGTGTGGTGTAGGGGGACAAAATAAATGTATGCACGATGGCGCATGCACGCAGCCGGTTTGGGTTCCGTGTTAGTATAGCAGCCTTGAATAACCGCCATCGAGCTGTAGGCTTAAGAGCGTAAGAGTGTAACCCGTTTATTTTTTTTAATTTTTTTTTTCTACTGCATCATTGATTGTATGTTGTTTTACTCCATGTGTAACTCTGTGTTTTTGTATGTTGTCGAACTGCTTTGCTTTATCTTGGCCAGGTCGCAATTGTAAATGAGAACTTGTTCTCAACTTGCCTACCTGGTTAAATAAAGGTGAAATAAAATAAATAAAAATAAAGTCGTAGTACCGTAACTTACTTAGGCCTATAATTTCAATACTTATATAGGCTACTGTATCAATAAATTATTTGTTCATGTCATGACACAGCATACGAGCCATTAATGACGTGACATGCAATCAAGCGCTTTAGTTTTAAAATAAAATTAAGTGACAATTTAATAATTGGCATAAACAATAAATAGGCCTAAACCATTCCATTTCGGAAATTGCATTCACAAATGAATGACTTTTCTAGTCTGATGTAATAAAGACCTTACAAAAAAAAACACATACATACATACATACATACATACATACATACATACATACATACATACAAAAGAAAATACTCTAGTACGCTTATAATTTATTCAGTGTTGTTTACATTGTTCCAAATGGTCAGAAAAATATTGTAATCTAACAGCACCTGTTTGGTACACATAATATCCACACAGCGCTTGCTCCATACCTTATTTTACCTTTATCTCCAATATTTTCCACAACTAGCCAAATGTATTCAACACATCTTACTTCCCCTTTACCTCCTGAGCAACCAGTAAACACATTCTCCGTTTTGAGTTTTTCACATCCTCTGCATCTATTTTGCTTTCATATGTGTTACGGTGTTCAGTCTTTATATAACCAATTTGTTGATGTGATTATGATACGCTATAGGTCAGGCCCTATTGGTCATGTGCATGTGAAGCATACATGTGTTATGTAAAGAGAGCAAGGGGTGAGGGAATGTTTTTCCCTAAACAAACGAGGGATTTCGGTAAGATGCCTTTTCAGTTAGAAATGGCTGTAATTATGTTGCAGCTTCAACAACATGAACAGAGCTATACACACGGACATTCTGTGGTAGTCACTGCAGCAGGGAGGAAGGAGACAACAGGTGCTAGTCACAGTCAGGCGCTGTAAGTCTGAGCCAGGCGGCACAATCAAATCAATTGTGGTCGGACTCCCTCTAGTCATTTATGTGTCTTAATTATTTCATCAAACAGTTCGCTTAAAGCAGTAGACAAGCTCCGTGCATACAGTTGATTTGATTCAATTACATAGGATGTGTCTATATATGGAAAAATACAAGGTTAATAAATTGGTCAAAAGAACAGACGACTCTTGGTCAACCAAGATGTTTTTTAGTCTGGGATAGTCCTAGATCAGGTACAATTCAATCAGGTACAACTATGAATATTTATGAGCAATTCCCCCAACACACAGTTAGTTACCCTATAACCTTCCATCAAAAACAGCATATTAGAGTATCCTTCCAACTAAAGAATGGGAGGCACAGACAGTTGTGCGTAGTAATAAGAGAGGTGGTGGGGGCAGTGGGACAACAGCAGAGGACTACAATAACAGAGGAGCCAGTCTTACTTTGAATACCTTCAGCTCTGATCACCAGTAGGATGCAGACTCCCACCGCAGCGATGTAAAAGGGAAGCACTGTCATCTTGGCACAGTGACTTGTTGAGACTTGACTGGGCTGGACTGCACTCTGTGGGAGCTTGTTGGTCACTGGTGGTCACCCCTGTGGGCTCTGATGGTGTGCCTCGTCCTGTCCCTTCCTGGTTCAGCTCAGGGAGAACAGGAGCATAGTTTTCCCCCGTTGGGGGAGTAGAGGTACGGGTGAATATGTACGTGGAGGGTGAGGCGAGTGGGTGAGGGAGGATGGGTAGGATGGCACAAAAACCAAAAACTCAAAATCTTCCTTCTCACAGGCTACCTCGGTTGGAAACCCTGGAAAATTAGAGAGAAAAGGGAAATATTGTTAGAGAGGAAGTACAGTATAAAACAAAGCTTCTAGAACACTTGAACGCCATTTTACAACCTGCATTTTCCTTGCATGTGTCACTGCAAAGTGGCAGGCCCTTGCACAGCAATGTTGTGATCAAGTTTGGAGAGGCCAGCGGGTTGACACTGACAGTCAACCCCTATTGTCTTTGTAAGCCCTCGGCTGCATGTTATCAGATTTGCTGAGCAATTTAGCACAAATTGGGAGCAAACATACCAGACTGTGGTGGATAAAGACAACAATGTTCACTGGGGGCATCACTGCTCCTCTCAAACTGCCCTGAGAAGAGTGACAGCATCAAAAGAGGGTAAAGGCGACAGTATGCTACAGTTCGGCTGGCGCCTAGCCCAAGTCGGCTAGGCAAACCGAACGAGTGTGCTCGCATACTCCCTTAAGTCATTTTCTTGAAAAATGAGAAAAAAGCGTCAATAGTACGGTTTGTCCATTTTGAGACGCCACAGCCAATGCATTTGTAAAGTATACAAGACCCCTTATTTTTTTCCACATTTTGATATGTCACAGCCTTTCTAAAATTGATGAAATAAATAAAAATCCTCAATCTGCACAAAATACCCCATAATGACAAAGCGAAAATAGGTTTAGACAGTTTTGCAAATGTATTACAAATAAAACAGAAATACCTTATTTACATAAGCATACATAACCTTTGCTATGAGACTCGAAATTAAGCTCAGGTGCATCCTGTTTCCATTGATCATCCATGAGATGTTTCTACAACTTCATTGGAGTCCACCTGTGGTAAACTAAATTGACTGGACATGATTTGGAAAGGAACACCCCTATCTATATAAAGGTCCCACAGTTGACAGTGCATGTCAGGGCAAAAACCAAGCCATGAGGTCAAAGGAATTGTCTGTAGAGCTTCGAGACAGGATTGTGTCGAGGCACAGATCTGGGGAAGTGTACCAAAACATTTTTGCAGCATTGAAAGTCCCCAAGAACACAGTGCCTCCATCATTCTTAAATGGAAGTTTGAAACCACCAAGACTCTCCCTAGTGCTGGCCACCCGGCCAAACTGAGCAATCGGGGGAGAAGGGCCTTGGTGAGGGAGGTGACCAAGAACCCAATGGTCTCTCTGACAGAGCTCCACAGTTCCTCTGTGGAGATGGGAGAACCTTCCAGAAAGACAACCATCTCTGCAGCACTCCACCAAATCACACCTTTATGGAAGAGTGGCCAGAAAGAAGCCACTCCTCAGTAAAAAGGCACATGACAGCCCACTTGGAGTTTGCTAAAATGCCCCTAAAGGACTCTCAGATCATGAGAAACAAGATTCTCTGGTCTGATGAAACCAAAATGGAACTATTTGGCCTGAATGCCAAGTGCCAGGTCTGGAAGAAACCTGGCATCATCCCTACGGTGAAGCATGGTGGTGACAGCATCATGCTGTGGGGATGTTTTTCAGCTGCAGGGACGGAGAGACCAGTCAGGATCGAGGGAAAGATGAACGGAGCAAAGTACAGTGAGATCCTTGATGAAAACCTGCTCCAGAGCACTCAGGACCTCAGACTGGGGCGAAGGTTCACCTTCCAACAGGACAATGACCCTAAGCACACAGCCAAGACAATGCAGGAGTGGCTTTGGAACAAGTCTATGAATGTCCTTGAGGGGCCCAGTCAGAGCCCGGACTTGAACCCGATCGAACATCTCTGGAGAGACCTAAAAATAGCTGTGCAGCGACCCTCCCCATCCAACCTGAGAGCTTGAGATGATCTACAGAGAAGAATGGGAGGAACTCCCCAAATACAGGTGTGCCAAGCTTGTAGCATCATACCCAAGAAGACTCAAGGCTGTAATCACTGCCAAAAGGTGTTGAGTAAAGGGTCCGAATTCTTGTGTAAATATGATATTTACGGGGGTTTGTGTGTGTGCAAAAAATACAAAATTGTTTTTGTTTTGTGATTATGGGATATTGTGTGTAGATCGATGAGAAAAAAAATATAATTATACATTTTAGAATAAGGCTGTAATGTAAACAAAATGTGGAAAAAGTGAAGGGGTCTGAATACTTTCCTAATGCGCTCTACACTTCCTCAAAATAGTCCAAATTAATCTAAAATAACTCATGTCATTAATTTTGATGTTTTTGCCAATGAGATCTTAGTGTGGTGCAGTATTTTTCAATGACAAAATGTGCATGAAAACGAGTCGTCTCTCATTGAATGTCAACAAAGACTTGACTAAAGAATCCCTACTGTTGACCAATCACCGACGAAGGGGCGTAGACTTTGGCTACTGACTTTGGCTTGCCTCATGAAAAAATGTGCCTGAACAATCAAAGAAAACATTTTTATTAAAATGTTTAAAAAACTTTTTAAAAAACTTACCGAAGTCCAAAACAAACAACGTCACAAAATGTCGTCATAATATATGCACAAACTATTCCAAAGTGTTTCTGCTGGGAAGCCTGCAGACACCTTAACACTCCTCCCAACTAACAAATGGATTTTCCACTAGAGGATGTTACTCTGACAGAACAAAATGACGCAGCAGCGGCTTCCCAACCGATTAGATCAGCTCCTTCGGCCAAAAACAGCAGACAGAAAAGCCACTTATGATCGGTTGGGAATAGGTATTGGGAAAAAGGTGCAATGCTCTACTATCTTAATATCTTTTAACGAAGCAGAACGCTTCCCCTGTCATTTGAACATGTGATTCCATTGTGGCATTACATGGCTGATGCAAGAGGTGCTGGGGCTAATGGTGCTTTCAAGACAACACGGAAACTTGGAACCTCCGAGTTAAAACTTGGGAAAGTTTTTTTGCGGAGAGCTTCCTATTGATTGATTCTGATACTTTTTAAGTGGGAAACTGCTCATCTTTCTACAACGAGTTTCCAAGTCAGAAATGTCAGAGTTTCCAAGTTGTCTTGAACGCGGCATAAATGGTGAGAATGATATAAGGCTGATATGACCCTGCTGACTTCTAACCTTACATTTTAGTGATCAGAGGGACAAAGCCAATGGGGCAAGGCAGGGCTCTCTGTCGCTCTAATAGCTAACGAACATGTGGGGTGACAACCAGCCTCGGATGAGAACCCCTCGAGAAGCCAAAACTGCACTCCATTCTCCCCTTTTTATGTTGTCCATCTTTGCCGGCTTGACCCCGCGACCCCGGTCAGGCTGGCGCTACTCTTGAATGGCTAAACATGCCCAAATTATTTGTTGAAGGATGTTCCGCAATTACCCGTGTTGGCCTCGTCCAGCGTTAATAACGAGATGTGTCTGTTCCCTGCGCGTCTCACTGCAATTAGCAGCCCTGAGAAGTGCCCGTTCCGAGGGGGGGACGACAAATTAGTGGCGGAACGGCCGGTGTCTGTCACTTTTGATTTGCCCGAGGGGGACAAAGAGCCCCGACCTGTGCCCCACTTTTCACACATCCCTGACTGGGTAATGAGGGAACAAAGAAGGCCTCCTCAAGGCTGGGGGACAAGACAGCCAACCAGGCACCTTTAAAGAGGGAGAGCAGCAGGACACACCGTGTGTGTGAGGGATTAGGTGGGATGGAGAGAATGGAAAGCTGGAGAGAGAGAGAGAGAGAGAAAGGGAACAAGTGTGTTAAGGGGTGATGGTCAGGACGACAACTGTAGCTAGCAGTTTGTATCTCTTCGAATGACTAAGAGTTGTACACTTCTTTCATAAACCGGTGTGCAGACCAATACTGAGACAAATCAAGGTTAGAACTTTACCAAAGTGGTAGTCTAATCAAATGGATACGCAATCTCCGTTACATTAAGCCAAATAACAAAACAACATTGCAATGAAGACATAATACAAACAAACAATCTCAGGCCTGGGAGAGGAGTTGCTACTACTTATCCTTAACGTTAAGAAAAGTCACTAACGGAAAAACAGTTTTGACCCCCCCCACACACAATTTTTTTCCCCCCTCTTTGCTAATGATGCAAGTGTGTGTTCAGTCTTCGGTCTGTTGGGTGTAGAATATCCTAGACTATTTCTTGATGACAGGCCCTGCTTTACTGAAGTTGCGAGACATTGCAAGCCAAGAAATACGGCATTCCATTGCGAGAAACAGCTTTTGATTGCCGATGAATAGGCCTAGTTCACGATTCCGACAGTCTGCCTGGTGGCCGACCTGACTACACTGTGCCCCTCCCCTCTCTCTCTGTTCCTTGGTAGCCCGCTATAAAAGATGCAAGTGTTTGTGTTCTCGGAAGTACGGCAACTAATCAAGTCTCCTACATTCAACAACAATACCTAGCGGAAGAAGTGTGTTCTTTCTACTAAATGTCTTGGTAAAATCACAGTATTTAAACTTAAGTCATTTTTTAGGAGAGTGGTCTGCGAGCAGGGAGCTCAAGATTATTTGATTGGCAGTTTTCAGGGTTTGACATTAACTTTTTTTGCCATGTAGGACTCAAGTCACCTGTCGTCCCCCACCCCAAAATATGTTTTTTTCACATCAATGTATGATGCAAGGAACCACTTTACAAAATACCATAGATAATCATACAAAACTGTGGGCTACACCCTGCCTATTGGCTTCTTGCATATTGAAGCCTATCTCAAAATACAACACTGCCCCTTTAAGGCTTTCCTGGAGGGTGGTTGGCCACCCATGCTATCCTATAAAATATTGCAACATTACAATTACAACAAAATAATTGTCGTTATAAAATAATTCCCAACCAGGGTTCAAAATTAAGGGTGTCCCGTCGTCCTTCAGACAATAAAGAAAATGTATACGGTTCAAAACAGACTCTGGGACAGTTCAGAGAGCAATGAGGCAGATGCAACACATCAGACAGTTTAGCTTAAAATGTTGATAACGTCTTATTTCTTCATATTATAAGCTCAACAATGCGCACATGGCTGTAAGCGATTATAAGCCTATGCACGTATATAGCAAAATGCAATGACTGGGAAAACACCATTCTCAACAGCGCGCCGCGAGCGGTTTCATGTGACAGAGATGATCATCTCAATTAGAAAAACATAGAAAGAGGGGGAATCTATCAACAACAACTAGGATGAGTTCCTAATAGGACTAGGATTCTGCCTTTGGCTGCAGTACAATAAAATAAAGTTAATTTGACAACCAATAGAACATGACAAAAAGGCTGGTTTCAATGGCATATTAAGCGTTTACGATAATTCCCTCAGCATTTCAATGACCATTTGAGCTGAACGAACCGTGCTTTTAGAAGTTAGTTAATTGTCCTTCATTCCATTTGTCAAACATGACTGGCGTTTAGCCTCTATCTATGTAATTAAAAGTCTTATTAAAGTTTGGCTACATTTTCTGGTGCCTCACGTCAGCATCGTTTGGACGAGGCTGTAGTTTATGCCTAATATGTAGACTTTAGGATTAATGTAGGCTTAAGTGAAAAATAGATTTGAATATTATTCCAATGTTGACCTCTGATCCAATTCTGATCGGAGTAATTGTTTGATAGTGATGTGATTATTATTTATTTTTTACTTGTTCATTCGGACAACTTAAGTCTATATTATTTTTGTCCGACTACTTTTTACGAGCAAAGCAGGAAGTCAAATGTGTGCTAAAATAAGTGCTGTGATTTGTTGATTTAGCTCAACTGACATTCCAAAACATACATTCCATTAAATAAGCCACATCATTTTGAACATTGTAGAAGTTAACGTCGAGCCCTGGTTCCGGTCGCCTAGTGATGGACGTTCGTCCCGCTTCAGAAGCAGCATTCCTTTACAGACAAGTAAAATACTTGTTCAGTGGAGTTTCAAAACCATCTCTAGAGAAGGTTTCGTGTCGACATTTCAAAAGCCGTAGTGTACCCTTTACAGACAAACAAACGTGCTGTAGCCGAGGCTCTTTAAAGGGTATATGACTGCGGTAGATAAAACTTCATTGCCCGGCTCTAGCGTCATACATGCATAAATGGACCATTATTCTGCATTATGAATTCATGTGGAATTTTAATGATTTTTTTGTTATCTTTTTAAAAGCAAAACCAGAAAATAAAATTGCAGTTTATACGTTAAGCAAAATTGTCCGTTTGTCACATCCCTAAATCTACCCCTATCAGGTGGAGGCAAGATGAGGCATGCAGAGGAAAAGCCTGTTGTGAGTAGGGCTGTGACTGTCACGGAGCTTTAGATGACAATAATTGGCCAGCCAAATGACCGCGGTCACCGTAATAACCGTTCAAATAGCATGTATTATTTATTTCCGCATATTTTCTCCTGACTGCATGTGCTACCATAGAAATAGAATAAATAGAACGGGCGTCCCCCCCATTCGAGTCAATTCTGCCATAATGGGTGGACTGGCAGAGCTTCCTGCTCTGCCATTATGGCAGAGCAGGAAGCTGTCCCCATCACCCCTGACACATACACTTCCCTTCCCAAACATGAGATGAACAGGGCACAAACATAACAGCTGGGGTTGCTGATTGACATGGAGACACACTATCCCTTCAACAACAGTCTCTAGATACTAGCGTAGCTGCTGGCTTTTCTCTGAGATTAACAGAAGCCAACAAAAGAGGAAAGAACTGACTAGTAAAGTAACCAACAAAGGGCATAGCCTACAGTTAAGACAGGCAACAACTGTTAAAAACCCCCACCTACAATCAAAAGGAGAATGAGACTAACATTGAGGTACTAAAAAAAAAAAAAAAGTGGTCTTGGGCTTAAGAGGCTGAAGATTGTCATCCTCTAGTCTCTGCGATGGTGTCAGGTAACTTTTTGCTGAGTACTAACGCCTACACCTCTACATGGCCCAGGACTCCGCGAGATCTTCTTATGACTTGTAAGAGAGAGCTAGCAGACTACGCTACATGACCAACAGTCTGTTGACACCTGCTCATCGAACATCTCTTTCCAAAATTATGGGCATTAATATGGAGTTGGTCCCCCTTTTCTGCTATAACAGCTTCCACTCTTTTGGGAAGGCTTTCCACTTGATGTGGGAACATTGCTGCAGGGACTGACTTCCATTCAGCCACAAGCATTAGTGAGGTTGGGCACTGATGTTGCAATTAGGCTAAGCTCACAGTCGACGTTCCAATTCATCCCAAAGGTGTTCGATAGGGTTGAGGTCAGGGCTCTGTGCAGGCCAGCCAAGTTCTTCCACACCGATCTCGACAAACCATTTCTGTATGGACTTCGCTTTGTGCAAGGGAGCATTGTCATGTTTAAACAGGAAAGGGCATTCCCCAAACTGTTGCCACAAAGTTGGAAGCACAGAACCATCTAGATTGCATTTTATGCTGTAGCGTTAAGATTTCCCGTCACTGAAAATCACATCCCTAGCCCGAACCAAGAAAAACAGCCCCAGACCATTATTCCTCCTCCACCAAACTTAGCACTATGTATTACAGTTAGCACTATGTATTCAGGCAGGTAGCGTTATCCTGGCATCCGCCAAACCCAGATTAGTCCGTCGGAATGCCAGATGGTGAAGTGTGATTCACCACTCCAGAGAACGCGTTTCCACTGCTCCAGAGTCCAATGGCGGCGAGCTTTACACCACTCCAGCTGACACTTGGCATTGCGCATGGTGATCTTAGGCTTGTGTGCGGCTGCTCGGCCATGGAAACCCATTTCATGAAGCTCCCGACGAACAGTTCTTGTGCTGATGTTGCTTCCAGAGGCAGTTTGTAACTCGTAGTGAATATTGCAACAGAGGACAGACTATTTTTACAAGCTACAGCACTCGGTGGTCCCATTCTGTGAGCTTGTGTGGCCTACCACATCGTGGCTGAGCAAAAATTTCACGAACTGACTTGTTGGAAAGGTGGCATCCTATGACGGTACCACGTTGAAAGTCATTGAGCTCTTCAGTAAGGCCATTCTCCTGCCAATGTTTGTCTATGGAGATTGCATGGCTGTGCTCAATTCCATACACCTGTCAGCAACGGGTGTGGATGAAATAACCGTATCCACCTAATTTGAATGATTATAAAACATACTTTTGTATATATAGTGTAGCATTACAAAATAAATCCCCCATCGTCTGGGTGGGAGCACTTGTGTTTGGGTTGATGGTGGTGAAGCAGAATTAACACTGTATACATGTTTACCTGGTATAACTCATTTTACTCTCAAACCTTGGTTGCGGCCATCCAGGTAATGTACCTTACCCTAAAGCAGTGGTGCAGTGGGGGCTTTACGCAGGGATACAGCGTATACACACACCTTTTTTTCCTTCTTCAGTGGGTATTGCGTATACTCACTTCTTAATCCCTGATGCGTATCAAAGTAGTGTAGGAATACGACTTCTCAAATATGTAGAACAATGGCGAAATCATGCACAAACCAGCCTACAGAAAAACGCAAAGCAAGTGAACTAAATTCACGCGAGCTGCACATATAGCCTAGTTTCAGCAGAATATATTCAGGAAGATCACACAGCTCTCAAACCACATCGGTAGCCGGTACGGTAGGAAAGATGTTTCAACTTATGGTATCTACCAGCTAACTAAGGCAACAAATGGGTATGCAAACAAGGTATTGTAAAAGTTTGGTCTGAAGTCTTAGTTGAATCGGTGATGTGCAGTTCAGTCATCACGGGCTGTTTGAAATGAACATTTCTAAACGCTGTCCCCCCAAAAATACCTTCCTAATTAAATGTTGACTAAAAAGTAGGCCTACCCCTATGTACCTGTAGTAGTCCTGTATGACTCAGTAGAGCACGGCACTTGCAACGCCAGGATTATGGTTCGGTTCCCGGGGCCATCCATACGTAAAATGGTTGAGCGCATGACTAAATCACTTTGGATTAAAGCATCTGCTAATTGGCGTAGATTATATTTTACCCGGCAGAATGTTATGATTTGTATCAAATCGGGAGGGGATTTTGTTTTGCAAACTCCAAACCGTCTCTTGCTAGGTGGGTAACTGAATTGAAGGGCAACAATCCCCTCTCAAAAACATTTATATTTTTCCCCAGACACCAAAAAGGGTCTCCTGATATGGTTTCAAGCATTGTTGTGGACTAAAAATAAGATGTTTTAAGTGATTTTGAACGTGAAACCCTGCAAACTTTATCCACACAGTGCACCTTTCCTTCGCCGGATGAGACATTTTGGGCAAAATGTGAGTATGCCCACTTCTCCAGGCACCCTTATACCACTGCCCTAATGGAAAACGTCTACCAAGAGGTCTACTGAAACATGTAGGCCTATAGGTAGTTGGAAAATTGCATCACTGCTCACTCTTCCCTCAGATGGAGAGAATGAAAGGGGGCATTGTCATGTGAAAACGGTGGTGCCACCTGTATAGAATAATCACTCTTATAGCGAACCACTGATGCATGGTCATGCCCCTAGGGAAGGAATTCTGGGTCGCACCACTCAATGGATGCCAGGAAATTCAATAGGCTGGAAATCCAAGGAGTGGCTACAGACAGGAAAACACTGAGAAAACGCTCCCAAAGAGGTCTTTAAATCCCGTCTGGAGACTGAGGTGAACTGATAAGAGTCAAAATCACTCCATTAGGTCAGAGACAACAATGATGGAAATGAAATTGGCATCGTTTCAGAACACCGCAGGGTGCATATTCTTAGGACAAGTGGTAGCACATCTAGAACGGTTTAACCTGAGGTGAATTTGAAATGGTAACTCATTCCTCTGACACATTTAGATTTGACTGAACAATCTCTTAAAGCTGCATATGGTAGAGCCAGAGTTGGGAATGATTTTGGTAAGTCCAACCCTCGCAAAATGTATACAACTAATAGGCCTATTTTACAAACGTTAATCTCAGAATTCTTCTCTTTCGGGTCAGCATATTCATTAATACACTCTTCAACTGAGAGACTGACGCTGCTACACCCATACAGTAATAAAGCTCTGTAAAATGAGCCTGGCGCTGAAGACCGCCTCGCTGCTTCCTTCTCTGGATGGCTGCAGAGAAGACAGACTTCATGCATCTGCATTTCCCGCTCTGGAAGGCTGCAGTCTGAATAAAAACAAAGCTTCCTGATTAAGCATTGTAGTCAATTTCCAACTCCAACGCTAAAATATATATATAATATTGGGCTTTGCTGTTTCAGTGGAGGGTAAAACTGTAGACTTGAGCAATAAGGGCCTGGTGAATGGGGGTATCATGGAAAAATGGGTATAAATGATGAAAAAAACAAGTACAACTGAACACTCTCGCTACGACTCCCACACAGCCTTGGAAGGAGCTCTTCACTGCAGCCCTGCTGCCTATAAAGTGAAGAGTGATGTGGTATGTCATTTGTCTCCCTTCTACCTTTCACCCCCCTCCTTCCATCCTGCTCCCCCACTCTCTCTCTATCCCTGCCTTGGCCCAGATCCATGGCCTCTCCTGGGGCCCCTCCTTGCAGGCAGCCTTCTCCGTGCTGCAGGCAGCCTTCTCCCAGTGTCGGCGCCCCGACCAACATGCCTTTCAAGGCCTGCTAGACTGCAGGGCAGACTTTCTGGCTCCACTGCCATTGTTTGCTTGGCTGCTTTGCGCCTCATCCCGGGAGTGGATTAGCATAAGAATACCCATCCACACGGAGCTGCGGCCACCAACCCACACCCTCTCTCCTCATTCCCCATCCTTGACTTCTGCATTTTCCACTTGACTCCCTGAGCCATACTCCAGTGCTGAGTTTCCACCCAAGACTTACCCCAGTGTTTTACCCAAAAGGCTCAGACTTTTCTGTTTACATCTCCACGGACCGGCACCGTGCCTCACTGGGCCATGGCCTCTGCGGACCTGCTCTGACTTGGGGCTAAGGCCTGGCCACTGTTACTTTTCAACCGTCATTTATATAACAATGGCTAAGTTTGAACATGGGTTAACATCCTATGGTTAGCACCTACTCACAAAGTAACTGTTTTGATGATGCATAGGTAGATGATACGGTCATCGATAGATTACTCCACCCTGCAACTCTTTAGTGTCACACTAGCGCTTACAAACCTGGGGAGGTAGGTAGCCTAGCGGTTGGAGCGTTTGGCCAGTAACCGAAAGGTTGCCACTTCGAATACATGAGCCGACAATATGAAAAATCTGTAGCTGTGGCTGACCGTGACCCCACTCTCCAAGAGTGTCTCAGGGGGAGTGAAGGAAAAGGAGGCAACAAGTGCTCCACATATGTGGGAACTCCATCAAGACTGTTGGAAAAGCATTCCTCATGAAGCTGGTTGAGAGAATGCCAAGAGTGTGCAAAGCTGTCATCTAAGCACCCACCAAATGATTAACAACATAAGGTTCTTTCTATAAACTAGGGTACCGGTGAGCATTTATTGTAGTGGACAACTATTTAGAGCACTTACAAAGTCAATAATAATTTAGGTAATTAATACTAATATATTTTTTTTATGTGAATTATAGGTGGTTAAATATTTTACCGGGAATATCTGCATTGCTCCTTCTTGCACTAATCTCTTTTGACTCATCACATAAGTGAATGAAAAGGTTTTGGTGGTTATCAGCCTTGAAATTAGTAGATTTGCATTATGGCTTGCATATTATCACAAAGTACAACGGTATTGAATTGATGTTAGCTTTAGCTGTCAGCTAGCAAGAAAAGTTAACCGACAAAGCTGGAAGCTACCGGTATCTTCTCGTATTGAAAAGTATTCTAGCTTGTACAGACATTGTTGTGCAAACAGTAATGAACAGTTTCAACACTTCTACATGCCGTGTCACATTGTTCAAGTGAAGGGGAGCTAACATGAAGCAGCCCAGACTCCCAGTGCAGGCTAGCAATAAGTAAGTGGAGCAGGCACGGTAAGCGCTTTAATAAGGGGTCGGATGTGCTGATACAGGCTTGATCAGTGAGATGCATTAGACAGGAAGTACAGAAAGTTTTAAATTATAGTACCGAATGGTTTATGTTCTAGTATCGAAAAAGTACAGACGTTTCGGTATACCATACAATATATTTTATTTAGATTGTGAACCTGAACAATCAGCAATAGTTTTGTTAGCTTTGCTTTAAACAAAAATCAGCATACATGGTCATTTTTTGATATACATGGTAAAGTTCAATCTCATAACGAGTAATCACTTTTGCGAGGCATACTGCATGACCAAAGTGGGAAGAGACAGTTAATCTGCAAAAATGACACATTAATTAGTTGGTGATTTCAGAACCATAGTGGGGTGGTAGATGCCTAGTCTCCCTTATGGCTCAGATCAGGTGCCTATAAAGAATAAGCGCCCGCATATACTTGGGGTAGAAAACCAATAGATTTGGCTTGTGATAAAAAAAAAATCAATTGTTAGGTCACCCTCATAATTCAAGCCAGTCCTCAATGAAAGCAAATCAGTTTGTCCTTTTTTTTAATTTAATTATTATTATTTTTTTTTACACTTAATCTGTATGCAGGAAACGTCCCCTTTGTGTGTGGTTTATTCCTTTCAAAAAGGTCTGGATTAGTTACTGTTAGACCATTCCTGGTAAACAAGCAAACCATTAGGCTACAGCAGTTCTAATGCTATCAATGTTATGGTCTCTAATGGTCTTCAAAAATTGTAAAAGTCCCAAAAACACTATAGTGTTTTGCAATTGTAATAGTATTGGGTTGAGTTGGGCTTAATAGTAAATGTCACTAATAACAATACATTGCCCAGGTAAAGTTTAAATAAAATTGATAAATCCCTATTGTGTTTGTTGGCGTTCATTATTATTATTCCTCTTCTTCCGTAAGGCCAACTTAAAATGCAAATTCACGTGACATGGTGAGGCCTAGGAAGATGCAACCTTGCATGATGATAAAAGACCAAAGGCCACACCGTTTCATGCAATGCCATTTGGCGGCGCAATATCCGCCTATGAACCCGAGTTATACTGTTAGCACTGAGGTGGATTGCCCTAGTAGGAAGTCCACTTTGTGCAGCTCAGCCTGCACTATCAGCTCAAGCATAAATATTACTGTCATGTCTACCTCTGATAAGCCTCCCAGTAAAGCAATACAAACAAAGAATCTGAGAAAAGTGCTAAAAATAGGCTAAGAAACAAGGTTCATGAAATCGATAACTTGCTAGTAATCGATAACATTCATATACTGACCATCTCAAACTCACTTAGAAAATACCTTTGATGATACAGTGGTAGGCAATACATGCTTTCAACATCGTCAGAAGAGACAGGAATCCCAATGGTGGAGGTGTTGACGTTTTTGTTCAGAGTCATATTCCTGTAAAGGTTAGAGAGGTAAAGGACCAAAGGCCACACCCTTGCATGCAATGCCATGCCATTTGGCGGAGCTATAACACACATTGTTGTAGAAGTAATATGGCTGCAGGTTCAACTGCCTCAGCTAAAAACCATTCCTTTTAGGAAGCTGCGATAGACCTCCAAGTGCTAACAGTCAGTGTCTGGATAATGTGTGAAATGTGATATCAACAGAGGCATATTTTCTGGGTGACCTAAATTAGGACTGGTCGATTGTTTGGCCGACAGAGATTTCTTTAGCCGAGCAATAGCAATACAAATATTTAATGGTGTACAAGACACCCATCTGAGTGGACTAATCCATTGTGGAGGCCGTGGGGATGCACAGTCCATCACCAAGTCATGTGCTACTGAAATGTACATGGTTATGTTACAAGTTAACCTGTTTGGGATAGGGGGCAGTATTTTCACGGCCGGATAAAAAACGTACCCGATTTAATCTGGTTACTACTCCTGCCCAGAAACTAGAATATGCATATAATTAGTCTGTGAGTATAACAGAACTCATATGGCAGGCCAAAACCTGAGAAGATTCCATACAGGAAGTGCCCTGTCTGACAATTTATTGTCCTTCTGTAGCATCTCTATCGAAAATACAGCATCTGTGCTGTAACGTGACATTTTCTAAGGCTTCCATTGGCTGCCAGAAAGTGTAAATGGTGTGTCTGCAGTCTCTGGGCTAAGAACAGCAGGAGTATTTGTTAGTGGTCAGGCTGGGAACAGTGACACTGGAGATGCGCGTCCACAAGACTACTCCATTTTTTTCTTTCAGCCTTTGAATGAATACAACGTCGCCCGGTTGGAATATATCGCTATTTTACGAGAAAAATAGATTTTAAACAGCGTTTGACATGCTTCGAAGTACGGTAATGAAATATTTTTGACATTTTTTGTCACGAAATGCGCTCGCGCGTCACCCTTTGGATAGTGACCTCAACGCACGAACAAAACAGAGCTATTTCAATATAACTATTGATTATTTGGAACCAAAACAACATTTGTTGTTGAAGTAGAAGTCCTGGGAGTGCATTCTGACGAAGAACAGCAAAGGTAATCCAATTTTTCTTATAGTAATTCTGAGTTTAGTGGGCACCAAACTTGGTGGGTGTCAAATTAGCTAGCCTGTGATGGCCGAGCTATCTACTCAGAATATTGCAAAATGTGCTTTCGCCGAAAAGCTATATTAAAATCTGACACCGCGATTGCATAAAGGAGTTCTGTATCTATAATTCTTAAAATAATTATGTTTTTTGTGAACGTTTATCATGAGTAATTTAGTAAATTCGCCGGAAGTTTGCGGTGGGTATGCTAGTTCTGAACATCACATGCTAATGTAAAAAGCTGTTTTTTGATATAAATATGAACTTGATTGAACAAAACATGCATGTATTGTAAAACAATGTCCTAGGAGTGTCATCTGATGAAGATCATCAAAGGTTAGTGCTGCATTTAGCTGTGGTTTTGGTTTTTGTGACATATATGCTTGCTTTGAAAATGGCTGTGTGATTATTTTTGGCAGGGTACTCTCCTGACATAATCTAATGTTTTGCTTTCGCTGTAAAGCCTTTTTGAAATCGGACAATGTGGTTAGATTAACGAGAGTCTTGTCTTTAAAAATGGTGTAAAATAGTCATATGTTTGAGAAATTGAAGTTATAGCATTTGAGGTATTTGTATTTCGCGGCACGCTCTACCATTGGATATTGGTGAGGTGTTCTGCTAGCGGAACGTCTGTCCCTAAAAGGTTAACCAGCATATTGGTGTTGAGAACAATGCGACAGAGGTAGCAGCAGAATGAGGAGATGTGAAAAACAGCCCTTGTCTTATTGTCTAAGTGAGGAGAGAGGAAACCAACTTAATTAGGTCAATAATCAACAGCCTAACTGTTAAATGTGCCTGGCTTTATAAATCATCCATATACAGTACCAGTCAAAAGTTTAGGCTACTGTATCAATCATTAATTCGTTCAGGTCATCACACAGCATACATGTCATTCATGATTTGAAACGTAATCAAGCATTTAGTTTTAAATAGGCCTAACCAGTTTCATATCGGGAAATTTCACTCAGGAGTGTGACTGTTTTTAGTCAGCTGTAATTAAGGCTTAAAAATCAGCTTTTTTTACAGACTCTCTGGTACGACTATAATGTATTTAGTGTTGTTTACATTGTTCCAAACGGTCAGAAAAATTATATTGTAATTTAACAGCACCTGTTTGGTACACAATATGCACACAACGCTTGCTCCTTAACTTATTTTTCTTGATCTCCAGTATTTTCCACAACTAGTCACATTTATTCCACACATCTGACTTTCCCTTTACCTCCTGAGCAACCAGTAACATTTCCCCGTTTCGAGTTTGTCATGCCCTCTGCATCCATTTTGCTGTTATGGTGTTCGGAGTTTGTTATAACCAATTTATTGATGTGATTATGATACGCTATAGGTCAGGCCCTATTAGTCACGTGCATGCGATGCATACATGTGTCATAAGGAGAACAAGGGTTGAGGGAATAGGTAATGTTTATCCTAAACAAATGAGGGATTTCGGTAACAGAACCTTTCAGTCAGGAATGGCAGTAATTATGTTGCAGCTTCAGCAACACGAACAGCGCAATAAACACTTATGTTCTGTGGTGGTTGCTGCAACAGGGAGGAGAGAGAGACAATGGATGCTAGTCACACAGTCACTTGTTGTCTTTTAACACAGCGCAGGAAGTCTGAGCCCGGCACAATCAAATCAATTGCTGGTCGTACTCCCACTAGTCATTTGTGCGTCTTATTTAATCAATGTGCTTAAACATCAGATATGCTCAGTGAATATAGTTGATTAAAACTATAGCAAGTGTCCACAGTGCATTCAGATCTTGACTTTTTCCACATTGTTTCGTTACAGCTTTATTCTAAAATGGATTAAACATTTTTTTAAATCATCAATCTGCACACAATACCCCATAATGACAAAGCAAACAGATTTGACTTTTTTGTACATTTATAAAAAAGAAAAAAAACTGAAATATTACATTTACATAAATATTTCAGACCCTTTACTCAGTACTTTGTTGAAGCACATTTGGCAGCGATTACAGCCAAGTCTTTTTGGTTATAACGCTACAAGCTTGGTACACCTGTATTTGGGGTGTTTCTCCCATTCTTTTCTGCAGATCCTCTCAGGCTCTGTCAGGTTGGATAGGGAGCATCTCTGCACAGGTATTTTCAGGTCTCTAGGAAGGGTCTTGGTGGTTCCAAACTTCTTCCATTGAAGAATGATGGAGGCCACTGTGTTCTTGGGGACCTTCAATGCTGCAGAATGTTTGTTGGTACCATTCCCCAGATTTGTGCCTCGACACAATCCTGTCTTGGAGCTCTACGGACAATTCCTTCAACCTCATGGCTTGGTTTTTGCTCTGACATGCACTGCCAACTGTGGGACCTTATATAGACAGGTGTGTGCATTTCCAAATCATGTCCAATCAATTGAATTTACCACAGGTGGACTCCAATCAGGTTGTAGAAACATCAAGGATGATCAATGTAAATCGGATGCACCCGAGCTCAATTTTAAGTCTCATAGCAAAGGGTCTGAATAATTATGTAAATAAAGGCACCTTTTTAATTTTAATAAATTTGCTAACATTTCAAAAACTGTTTTTGCTTTGTCATTATGGGGTATTGTATGTAGATTGATGAGGGGGAAAAAAATATTTCATACATTTTTTATATGGCTATAATGCAACAAAATCTGGAAAAGGTCAAGGTCTGAATACTTTCCGAATGCACTGTATATATGGAAAAATACACAGGGGGGCAGTCCTATAAAGAACGATTGTAATTTTTGGAACTTGGCTCCATCATTCACTGGATCAGATGGCTCATTCATCACAACTATTGGCAAGATTAGCAAACTTAGGCATGACAACACCACATTCTGAACCTATACACTAACGTTCCAAATTTTGGGGTCACTTAGAAATGTCCTGGTTTTTGAAAGAAAAGCATTTTTTGTCCATTAAAATAACATCAAATTGATCAGAAATACAGTGTAGACATCGTTAATGTTGCAAACGACTATTGTAGCTGGAAACAGCAGATTTTTATGGAATATCTACATAAGGCCCATTAGCAGCAACCATCACTCCTGTGTTCCAATGGCATGTTGTGTTAGCTAATCCAAGTTTATCATTTTAAAAAGGCTAACTTGATCATTAGAAAACCCTTCTGCAATTATGTTAGCACAGCTGAAAACTTTTTTGCTAATTAAAGAAGCAATAAAACTGGCCTTCTTTAGACTAGTTGAGTATCTGGAGCATCAGCATTTGATTACAGGCTCAAAATGGCCAGAAACAAAGAACTTTCTTCTGAAACTTGTCAGTCTATTCTTGTTCTGAGAAATTAAGGCTATTCCATGCGAGAAATTGCCAAGAAACTGAAGATCTCATACAACGCTGTGTACTACTCCCTTCACAGAACAGCGCAGACTGGCTCTAACCAGAATAGAAAGAGGAATGGGAGGCCCCGGTGCACAACTGAGCAAGAGGACAAGTACATTAGAGGGTCTAGTTTGAGAAACAGACGCCTCACATGTCCTCAACTGGCAGCTTTATTAAATAGTACCTGCAAAACACCAGTCAACGTCAACAGTGAAGAGGTGACTCCGGGATGCTGGCCTTCTAGGCAGAGTTGCAAAGTAAAAGCCATCTCTCTGTCCAGTGTCTATTCTTTTGACCATCTTAATATTTTCTTTTTATTGGCCAGTCTGAGACATGGCTTTTTCTTTTTTCTCTGCCATTAGGACAAACTGAATTGCATTCATGGAAGACTGGCTTGAATTGTGAGAATGACCTAGAGCTGGGCGATATGGACAAACATCCATATTGCAATAAATTGCCTGAATTGATGCGATAATGATAAATGGAACAATACATTTATGATTTTAATGTGCAAACATTTTTTTAAATGATTTAAATTACTATTAGTTTGATTCCTGTAGCCATCAATTGCCCCATTAACAAGCACCCATATTAGCAAACTTATTTCATTTAAAAACTTCACATTTCTCTAAAATAAGCTAGTTATTGTAATGAACAATATCAGCAAAATGCCTGCGATAAGTGATCGGTATGGTTGCTAATTTTCGGTTTATCATCCCAGTTCTAGGATGACCACACAATTTATTTCAATGAGACAAATCTATTGGTTTTCGACCCAAACATCTATTCAATAAACACAAGAGACAAGAAACATGTATAAAAGATTGTGGCAGTATAGTAGAAACAGCGACATCTAATGGTCAACACGTTACTGTCACACTAGTTTATCGTAAATAACGCAAGCAGCTTCAATGACAAATTCTCTCAAAGGGGGAAAAAACTGATTCACAGGGAATACACTGCATAGTATGGAGAAGCAATACTCCAAGACACAGCTTCATAACACTTAAACATAGAGAACTGATACTGGTTCTTGGTATGGGATTGGCATGGGGTGTAGGGATCCGTGGGTGTCTTAACCATTTTGGGGGGGATTCCTCATGTCTTACTCATTGGTAGGAAGAAGTTTGGTACAAATTGGATGTTGATTACTATCTGAATCCCATAAATGTAAATGGTCAATTTGGGGGAAATCAATTAGAGTAATTTCTCAGATCAAATTAAATTTAAAACAAAATGTTTCAGCACTGCTAATCTTATCTGTTACTAACTACAGAAACAATCTGATGGTGGGTGTCAATCCTCGTGTTTTTTGTGGAACGACACATGCTAATGCTTTTCACAAAGTAAAACTATACAAAATGACTTTGTAAACAAGTAAACACTGAGGTGAGAAGATATGGTGTTGAATAGACTCCTCTCGCTCTCTGGAGTGGAAGGTTTGTGAACGGAGCCAGTGTTACTGACTCTGACCAGGCCTCAGAGGATCTGAGGTTACCCTCCACAGACACAGTCAATTACTGCAACCACGGCTTGAGTCTCTAATAGGCATGCTTACACACACGGACACTGACACACACCACACGCATAGGACACCCATGGAAGGAGTAGGCTACCCTCTGATCAAACCACACAGTACAGGGTAGCTGACGTTTTACAGCACTGTTTGGCATAATATTTTAGGGTTGCCTGTGATTTTGATAATACTACCTGAACTCTACTGAACACCCTCTGATCTAAACAGTGTTGGCGCCCTTGTTGAAAGAGGAAGGCAGAGAAAAAAAATAGAACGTCAAGCAGGCCAATTCAAAACCACTATTCTTTAATTGACTTTCCTTTGACACAGGCTCTGCTCCGGCAAGGTGCCCACTATCACTCAAATTTCCATGAGCTGAAATTTTCTGCCAGTTTATTTTCCATTACCTGCTCACACATTCCACTAGCAGGGGAGGGGAGAGGAGGGGAGGCAGGGTGCTGATAAGGGCTGGGGCCAGGCAACGCTCCAGAACTGCAATCCTCCTGAGAGAAACAATCCCACCCGGAGACACAGGCTGAATCCCAAACCACATCCTTCCCCTCGCCCCTCCATTTGCATGTTCACGCACGCCTCCGCCATTTGCTATAGTGTCCCAAAGCTGAGGGAGTGAAAATGATTTATGGTGTAGGGGCTAATTAGTCCCTCGATAGCCACTTTGACCTAGCCAGCACAGATGCAGACTTCAGAGCAAAGTGCTACCCCAACACGAACTGCGATATGTTTGGAGCCTAGTGCCTTTGTTTGTCTGATTTTGAGACTTGACACATGTAACAGATGAAATACCTCCCAAACAAATAAAAAAAAAACTGAGGTTTAAAACAGTGGGTATTTGTTCATTAGAATTTCATACTCGTATCATTAAAAAGTGAATTGCATCATTCAAGTCACACAAGTGTGTCCTGCAGTTGATGGGTTTATTGATCCCCTCACCACTCTCTGGAAGCCACCCTCGGAGTTGTCAGCAACATGTGATAACAGAGGGCCCTCCGAGCCAGTTAGGTTCGAGGGGGTAGTTCGGGATTCCCTGACAGATCCTCCCTCACAGAAGATGGTCTCAAATAAGGCTTTGTCAGGACTAGGGATGCAAATTTCGGTCAATTTTGCTGCTGACTAACCAACCCTCATTAACAAGTCAACAAACAGCAACATTTTTTCAAACAGTTAAATGAAGTGGCCAACAGAAAAAAACTATGCATGCAAGGAACGGACATTTTTCAATAAGAACTTAATGAAAACATGCAACAATAGCAAGCCTATAATCTTAGTCAAAAGACTGTGGCCTATTATTGAATATGCAACTGCTGTAATGAAGTAACTAATAAAACCTAATTTCAAACATTTGCCAAAATACAATTGGTGGGAAACCACCATTCTAAACAGTGCTCCTAATGCAAGTGGTTCCATATGTGACAGATTAAAATCTCCATTAGAAACGTAGAAAGAGGGGGACTAGGATAGGTTGCTAATATATACCACTTTTTAATATGAAAACCAACAAGAGAGAAATGCAATCGTAATGGCATGAGGAATTCTTCATAAAATCATTGAAGCAAGGTAAGACATTCCTCATTATTTGAAGTAAAGTCAAATAGAGGTCGACCGATTATGATTTTTCAATGCCGATACCGATTATTGGAGGACCGAAAAAGATGATACCGATTAATCGGCCGATTTTTATTTGTATTTATTTATTTATTTATAATAATGATAATTACAACAATACTGAATGAACACTTATTTTAACTTAATATAATACATCAATAAAATCAATTTAGCCTCAAATAAATAATGAAACATCTTCAATTTGGTTTAAATAATGCAAAACAAAGTGTTGGAGAAGAAAGTAAAAGTGCAATATGTGCCATGTAAAAAAGCTAAGGTTTAAGTTCCTTGCTCAGAACATGGGAACATATGAAAGCTGGTGGTTCCTTTTAACATGAGTCTTCAATATTCCCAGGTAAGAAGTTTTAGGTTGTAGTTATTGTAGGAATATTTCTCACTATACGATTTGTATTTCATATACCTTTGACTATTGGAAGTTCTTATAGGCACTTTAGTATTGCCAGTGTAACAGTATAGCTTCCGTCCCTCTCCTCGCTCCTACCTGGGCTCAAACCAGGAACACATCGACAACAGCCACCCTCGAAGCAGCGTTACCCATGTAGAGGAAGGGGAAACAACTACTCCAAGTCTCAGAGCGAGTGACGTTTGAAACGCTATTAGCGCGCACCCCGCTAACTAGCTAGCCATTTCACATCGGTTACACCAGCCTAATCTCGGGAGTTGACAGGCTTGAAGGGGTGGGTATAATTTGTGGAATGTTCCAACAGGAATCTGTTCCAAAAAACGTAAAGTAAAAAGTTGCCAACCAACAACGCATACAAAGTAGCAACGCATACAAACCTAGCTAACTAGCTGCCGAATAGGCATCAACTCACCACGTAGCTTATTCTTAATGTTTGTCTATAGGCAACCAGAGTGAGGACAGACATTGTTCGGAATAAACGTGATGAGTGAAAAACGCAATGAAATAGACCACTCACTACCCGGTATCTTATTCTGCAGCTATACAACTTTGTATGCGTTGTTTTTTGGCAACCTTGTTATTTACGAAGTTTTTGGAATAGATTCCTGTTGGAACGTTCCACAAATTATACCCTCCCGGTTTGAAGTCATAAACAGCTTGAAACACAGCGAAGAGCTGCTTGCAAAACGCACGAAAGTGCTGTCTGAATGAATGCTTACGAGTTATGTTATGTCAATGTTATGTCATAATTACGTAAAATTGTGGCAAATTAGTTCGCAACGAGCCAGGCGGCCCAAACTGTTGCATATACCCTGACTCTGAGTGCAATGAACGCTAGAGATATGACACAATTTCATGTTAGCAGGCAATATTAACTAAATATGCAGGTTTAAAATATATACTTGTTTATTGATTTTAAAGGAAAGCATTGATGTTTATGGTTAGGTACATTGGTGCAGCAACAGTGCTTTTTTCGCAAATGCGCTTGTTAAATCAACAACCCGTTTGGCGAAATAGGCTATCATTCAATGATAAATTAACAGGCACCGCATCGATTATATGCAACGCAGGACACGTTAGATAAACTAGTAATATCATCAACCATGTGTAGTTAACTAGTGATTATGTTAAGATTGATAGTTTTTTATAAGTTTAATGCTAGCTAGCAACTTACCTTGGCTTCTTGCTGCCCTCGCGTAACACGTAGTCAGCCTGCCATGCAGGCTCCTCGTGCGTTGGATTGGATTAGTAACCGGAAGGTTGCAAAAACGAATCCCCGAATCCCCCCTGAACAAGGCAGTTAACGTTCCTAGACCGTCATTGAAAATAAGAACGTGTTCTTAACCTGTTAGGGCTAGGGGGCAGTATTTACACGGCCGGATAAAAAACGTACCCGATTTAATCTGGTTACTACTCCTGCCCAGTAACTAGAATATGCATATAATTATTGGCTTTGGATAGAAAATACCCTAAAGTTTCTAAAACTGTTTGAATGGTGTCTGTGAGTATAACAGAACTCATATGGCAGGCAAAAACCTGAGAAGATTTCATGCAGGAAGTGGCCTGTCTGACAAGTTGTGTTTCATCTTGGCTCTGTTTATTGAAGACTGAGGATCTTAGCTGTAACGTGACACTTCCTACGGCTCCCATAGGCTCTCAGAGCCCGGGAAAAAGCTGAACGATGTCGAGGCAGCCTCTGGCTGAAACACATTATCGCCTTTGACAAGTGGCCGATCAGAGGACAAAGGGCTTAGGCGCGTGCCCGAGTCGACCCCCGTGATTTATTTTCTTTCGTCTGTTTACCTAATTGCAGATTCCCGGTCGGAATATTATCGCTTTTTTACGAGAAAAATGGCATAAAAATTGATTTTAAACAGCGGTTGACATGCTTCGAAGTACGGTAATGAAATATTTAGAAATCTTTTGTCACGAAATGCACCATGCGCGTGACCCTTATTTACCATTCGGATAGTGTCTTGAACGCACGAACAAAACGCCGCTGTTGGAACATAACTATGGATTATTTGGGACCAAACCAACATTTGTTATTGAAGTGGAAGTTCTGGGAGTGCATTCTGACGAAGAACACCAAAGGTAATCAAACTTTTCTAATAGTAAATCGGAGTTTGGTGAAGGCTAAACTTGCTGGGTGTCTAAATAGCTAGCCCTGTGATGCCGGGCTATCTACTTAGAATATTGCAAAATGTGCTTTCACCGAAAAGCTATTTTAAAATCGGACATATCGAGTGCATAGAGGAGTTCTGTATCTATAATTCTTAAAATAATTGTTATGCTTTTTGTGAACGTTTATCGTGAGTAATTTAGTAAATTGCTAGTAAATTCGCCGGAAGTATGCTAGTTCTGAACGTCACATGCTAATGTAAAAAGCTGTTTTTTGATATAAATATGAACTTGATTGAACAAAACATGCATGTATTGTATAACAATGTCCTAGGGTTGTCATCTGATGAAGATCATCAAAGGTTAGTGCTGCATTTAGCTGTCTTCTGGGTTTTTGTGACATTATATGCTAGCTTGAAAAACGGGTGTCTGATTATTTCTGGCTGGGTACTCTGCTGACATAATCTAATGTTTTGCTTTCGTTGTAAAGCCTTTTTGAAATCGGACAGTGTGGTTAGATAACGAGAGTCTTGTCTTTAAAATGCTGTAAAATAGTCATATGTTTGAGAAATTGAAGTAATAGCATTTCTAAGGTATTTGAATAACGCGCCACAGGATTCCACTGGCTGTTACGTAGGTGGGACGATTTCGTCCCGCCGGCCCTAGAGAGGTTAATCTGACTTGCCTAGTTAAATAAAGGTGTAAAAAAATAATAAAAAATGTCCCTCAAAAAAATACAAAAAAATAAAACCAAAAGAAAAAATAATAAAAATTTAACAAAAAATAAAGAAATGCCCCCCCCCCCAAAAAAACAATAATATATATATATAAAAAAAAAGCCAAATCGGTGGCCAAAAATACCGATTACCGATTGTTATGAAAACTTAAAATCGGCCATTCCGATTAAATCGGTCGACCTCTAAAGTCAAACGTTCAGGTTTCAAACAATTACACTGCACATTTAAAGTGTGCCTACCGTTGACTATAGCCTATGCATACCAATGGCGAATGGGAGACGCGCTTTAATTACGAGTTAAGAAAAAAATTGCTCTTTTTAATCTTGGTCATAAAAACAGTTTAACACGCGATTGCATTTAGAATTGTTATTTGTTGCGCAATGACTGGGCTTACAAAAGCATGTTTCACTCCAGTACCAGCTGCTCACACGCTGTCTGACAGGTGATAGGCCATTCTGCTCCTCAAACTAGCCTCTGTATTCTGTGCGCTTGTGATAAGATACATGACGACTAATGAAAATACACACGGGCCAATTGAAATGATCCACTAAAATATGCAAATTAACCTAGAGACCGATAAGCATGACGGGTCAAATGTATTTTGGGCGGCCAACCGATTAACATCCCTAGTCAGGACAACAAATCTGCTAGTAGCTACTGTATGGCAGACAGCATCTCTACGGTTGTCAATCGACTGACCTTGAAGACGGGAAGATGAGGGGAGGAGGGGCAAGTGACGCATTTTATTAGGACACATTTTGGAATAATGGGTATAGGCCTAGCAGTTCAGTGGTTTGAACTGACCACACATAGGCTTAATTCTTAATACTTACAGACTGGTTTGGCATTCCAAGATGTAACCAGACAACAGAAGAAAAACACACCTAGCCTTGACTGTAGCTGCCAGGTTGTAAATATTGTGTGTGTTAGCTGTACATTCAGGTAACTGCCAAAATAAAGGAAACACCAACAAAGTGTCTTAATAGGGCATTAGGCCACCACGACCGGGAATAGCTTCAATGCTCTTTGGCAAAGACTCTACGAATGTCTGGAACTCTATTGGAGGGAAAATGCTGTCTCAGGTGCCGCTCCAGAATCTCCCATAACACCATGCCAAAACCGGACACCAAAGTGCGCAAATTGATTTTGTCCCCCCCACACCAAACGCAATCACGGCACGCAGGTTGAAATATCAAAACAAACTCTGAACCAATTATGACAGTGACATTGCGCCGACAGAGATGGTCGCTTCGCGTTCTTAGGAAACTATGCAGTATTTTGTAATTTTATGTATTATTTCTTACACCGTTACCCCAGGAAATCTTAAGTCTTATTACATACAGCTGGAGGAACTATTGGATATAAGAGCAACGTCAACTTATCAACATTACGAGCAGGAATACGACTTCCTGAAGCGGATCCTCTGTTTGGACCACCACCCAGGACAATGGATCGGATCCCAGTAGGCAACCCAAAACAACGGCGACACAGAAGGGGCAGACGGAGCGGTCTTCTGGTCAGGCTCCGTAGACAGGCACATCGCTCACCTCTCCCAAGTATACTACTCACCAATATCCAGTCTCTTGACAACAAGGTAGATGAAATTCGAGCAAGGGTTGCCTTCCAGAGAGACATCAGAGATTGTAACAGTCTCTGTTTCACGGAAACATGGATCACTCGGGATATGTTATCAGAGTCGGTACAGCCACCCAGTTTCTTCACGCATCGCGCCGACAGAAGCAAACATCTCTCTGGTAAGAAGAAGGGTGGGGGTGTATGCCTTATGATTAATGAGTCGTGGTGTGATCATAACATATAGGAACTCAAGTGCTTTTGTTCACCTGACCTAGAATTCCTTACAATCAAATGCCAACCGCATTATCTACCAAGAGAATTTTCTTCGATTATAATCACAGCCATGTATACACCCCCCCTCCCCTCCCCTCCCCTCCCTCCAAGCGGACACCTCGACGGCCCTGAAAGAACTTCATTGGACTCGGTGTAAACTGGAAACCACATATCCTGAGGCTGCATTTTTATTGTAGCTGGGGATTTTAACAAAGCTAATCTGAAAACAAGGCTCCCTAAATTTTACCAGCATATCGAATGCGCGACCTGGGATGGCAGCATTCTGGATCACTGCTACTCTAACTTCCGCGACGCATACAAAGCCCTCCCTCGCCCTCCTTTTGGCAAATCTGACCACGACTCCATTTTGTTACTCCCAGCCTATAGACAGAAACTAAAACAGGAAACACCTGTGCTCAGGTCTGTTCAACGCTGGTACGACCAATCTGATTCCACACTTCAAGATTGCTTCAATCACGTGGACTGGGATATGTTCCGGATAGCCTCAGACAACAACATTGATGTATACTCATTCGCGCAAAACTGAAAGCACGAACCACTGCTTTTAATCATGGCAAGGTGACCGGAAACATGACCGGATACAAACAGTGTAGCTATTCCCTCCGCAAGGCAATCAAACTAGCTAAGCGTCAATATAGAGACAAAGTATAGTCGCAATTCAATGGCTCAGACACGAGACGTATGGGGCAGGGTCTACAGTGAATCACGGATTACAAAAAGAAAGCCAGCCCCTACGAGGACATCGATGTCTTGCTCGCAGACAAACTAAACAACTTCTTTGCTCGCTTTGAGGACAATAGTGCCAATGACACAGCCCGCTACCAAAACCTGCGGGCTCTCCTTCACCGCAGCCAACGTGAGTAAAACATTTAAACGTGTTAACCCTCGCAAGGCTGCCGGCCCAGACGGCATCCCTAGCCGCGTCCTCAGAGCATGCACAAACCAGCTGGCTGGTGTGTTTACGGACATATTAAATCAATCCCTATCCCAGTCTGCTGTTCCCACATGCTTCAAGAAGGCCACCATTGTTCCTGTTCCCAAGAAAGCTAAGGTAACTGAGCTAAACGACTATCGCCCCGTAGCACTCACTTCCGTCATTATGAAGTGCTTTGAGAGACTAGTCAAGGATCATATCAACTCCACCCTACCGGATACCCTAGACCCACTCCAATTTGCTTACCGCCCCAATAGGTCCACAGACGACGCAATCACAATCACACTGCCCTAACCCATCTGGACAAGAGGAATACCTATGTAAGAACGCTGTTCATCGAATACACCTCAGCATTTAACACCATAGTACCCTCCAAACTCATCATTAAGCTCAAGACCCTGGGTCTCGACCCCGCCCTGTGCAACTGGGTCCTGGACTTCCTGACGGGCCACCCCCAGGTGGTGAGAGTAGGAAATAACATCTACACCCGCTGATCCTCAACACTGGGGCGCGTTCTCAGCCCTCTCCTGTACTCGCTGTTCACCCATGACAGCGTGGCCATGCACGCCGCCAACTCAATCATCAAGTTTGCAGACGACACTCCAGTGATAGGCTTGATTACCAACAACGACGAGACGGCGTACAGGGAGGAGGTGAGGGCCCTCGGAGTGTGGTGTCAGGAAAATAACCTCACACTCAACATCAACAAAACAAAGGAAATGATCATGGACTTCAGGAAACAGCAGAGGGAGCACCCCCCATCTATCCACATCGACGGGACAGTAGTGGAGAAGGTGGAAAGTTAAGTTCCTCGGCGTACACATCACGGACAAACTGAAATGGTCCACCCACACAGACAGCGTGGTGAAGAAGGCGCAACAGCACCTCTTCAACCTCAGGAGGCTGAAGAAATGTGGCTTGTCACCAAAAACACTCAAACTATTACAGATGCACAATCGAGAGCATCCTGTCGGGCTGTATCACCACCTGTTACGGCAACTGCTCCGCCCACAACCGTAAGGTTCTCCAGAGGGTAGTGAGGTCTGCACAACGCATTACCGGGGGCAAACTACCTGTCCTCCAGGACACCTACACCACCCGATGTCACAGGAAGGCCAAAAAGATCATCAAGGACAACAACCACCTGAGCCACTGCCTGTTCACCCCACTATCATCCAGAAGGCGAGGTCAGTACAGGTGCATCAAAGCTGGGACAGAGAGACTGAAAAACAGCTTCTATCTCAAGGCCATCAGACTGTTAAACAGCCATCACTAACATTGAGTGGCTGCTGCCAACCTACTAACTCAAATCTCTAGCCACTTTAATAATTAAAAATTGGATGTAATAAATGTATCACTAGTCACTTTAAACAATGCCAATTTATATAATGTTACATACCCTACATTACTCATCTCATATGTATACTGTACTCTATACCATCTACTGCGTCTTGCCTATGCCGCACGGCCATCGCTCATCCATTTATTTACATGTACATATTCTTATTCATTCCTTTTACACTTGTGTGTATAAGGTGGTTGTTGTGAAATTGTTAGATATTACTGCACGGTCAGAACTAGAAGCACAAGCATTTCGCTACACTCGCATTAACATCTGCTAACCATGTGTATGTGACCAATAAAATTTGATTTGATTAATTTGGGGACAGGTCAAAAAGCATTAAACATTTATGGGAATTTAGCTAGCTAGCTTGCAGTTGGTAGCTAATTTGTCCTATTTAGTTAGCTAGCTAATTTGTCCCTGGACATAAACATTGAGTTGTTATTTTACCTGAAATGCACAAGGTTCTCTACTCCGACAATTAATCCACACATAAAACGGTCAACCGAATCATTTCTAGTCATCTCTCCTCCTTCCAGGCTTCTTTTTCTTCTTTGGACTTTATATGGCGATTGGAAACTAACTTTCATAATAAGGTGCATTACCACAACCGACCTCAGTTCATCATTCAATCACCCACCTGGGTATATGTTCCTAAAAACCAATGAGAAGATGGCACGTGGGTATACGTTTCTAAAAACCAATGAGGAGATGGGAGAGGCAGGACTTGCATTGCGTTCTGCGTCGTAAATAGAGTGAACTTATATTTTAGCGCCTGGCAACGCAGACGTTCATTGGCGCGCGTGAGCAGTGTGGGTGCAATGATTGAATAACATGCATGTGTACATTTATTTTTGCAATGCTCGCGCACGCGACAAGTCCGGTTTGGGCATTGCTAACGTGCGCTAATGTGACTAGAATGACATAAGTAACAACAACATTCCAGGACATAGACATGTCTTATTTGTGCAGAAAGCTTAAATTATTGTTAATCTAACTGCACAGTCCAATTAACAGTAGCTATTACAGTGAAAAGAATACCATGCTATTGAGGAGAGTGCACAACAAACTTTTATCACGGCACTTGGTTTGATACATTCACCTCTGATTTGTCATCCTGAGGGTCCCAGAGATAAAATGTAGCATAGTTTTGTTTGATAAAATCAATTTTTATATTCAAATGTAGGAATTGAGTTCTAAAGTTTGAACCCCTACTGTTTCTGGTCCAGTGGGAGTGCAAGCTTCCCACAAAACAAGCCTCACTGTATCCCTGTCAACAGGACCCCTCCCCCTCTTCCAGAGACTAGCCCTGTGTCACCCTCAACCACTACCTCTATAAGGAGAGAAGATCCCGGTTGCTTTCTTAAAGTCACACCACTCTTGAGTCTATGAGTGATGATTCAGGAGAAAAAGTTGGACACAAAAGTAGACCGGCAAAAATTGGGAAACTCACCAACTCGCCTTAAGTCGTGTTTAAAAGTGAGGACGTGAAATACATTGGGTTCAACATCCTCTGTGAACATATGGTAGCAATTTGCTCGAGTAGACTCCCTGACTCTGTTTGAAGGTCTGCCGGCGGAGTGCGCAAACTCAGTCTTTTTTGTTTTTTTCCTCAAACAAAAACAAAAGAACATATAAGCCACTGGTCAGTTCATTGTCATCTCATCTTTTATACATGTTTAAACGGTGAACTAAGATGGTGACCTCATATATATATATATATATAAATAAATAAAATATATATCTATATAAAAACAACATCCCCGCCCAAAAATAACCCATTCTAGATGTTCTCTCATGGTGGGAATCACTCCACCCATGGAAAACTCACAGATGTGTAAACCTCCGGGAGCATGTGCAATCAGGTCCTTTCCTGCTCTTATTCCTCCAGTTATTAATCACATCAGCAGACAGCTCCAATGACCCAATCTGCGCCTGCAATTAAGAGCCGGGTAACCACCCGCTGATTGGCCAGCTCTGTCTGCCGGGAGAGGTCAGGGTTTAATCTCCTCAGAGGGGGAGGGGTATAATCAGGTTGTGTGGTAATCACCGGTGCCCTCCGCAGAGAAACAAACATTTGTTAGGTTAAAGAAAAAGGCTTGGAGAAGGAATCCAAACAGAGATGTATTCACCAACCAAGCATGTGCCCACAACACATCTTGCACAAATTACACACCGTATGGGGTTGAACATGTATCATCACAAGTATAATCTGAAGCAGGAGTGATCCCCCTGACTCACTGTAGCAGCCAGAGAGAGCAGCCTTACCTCACTGGGGGATCCATGGTGCGGGGGCATGTTGAGGAAGCTTGTACAGAGACCAGCGTTGGTGCTGGGGGTCATACAAATCCATAGGGATAGAGAACATATTGATGCTGGAGATAGAAATCCAGCATGGCACCATGGAGACCTGAGCAGGAGAGAGTGTGAAACTCAAGTTAGTCACGCACCAAGCAAATGGGACTTACAGCACTTGGGACGTTGTAAATGGACCAAAGTGTGTCAACGACAGGTTGGGAAGGACTGCATATCACGAGTCTTGATATGTCTGCATGAAAATAAAAGTTTTGATTTAACCAAACAGTTCCATTTTATTTCTGCCCTAAAATTTTACGCACAAACCCTATAGTCAAATAAAGCAGGCCAAGGGGGTTGCTGGGCAACCCAAGCTGTGCGGAGGTATCAGATGACGGGGCAGGAGCTGCGGCACAGCGCTGCAGACAGACTGTCACCGGGGCCCAGAGCCCAGGGACCCAGCCGCAGTACACTACGACCTACACTGATGGAAAGACATTACACATTACTGCAGCCCACAACTAACATCTTCCAACTTTAAAAGTCATTAGCAGAGCCGGATCGGTGTGTGTGTGTGTGCGTGTGTGTGTGTAATTACCGCCACTTCAGCATCACCGTCTCCAGAAGGACGCCGCCTCAGAGACGGAGGCCAGTTCAAACAGGAATATAAGAGCTGAAGCTCTTAGATAGAGGGCTTATCAAAGTGTGATTTCTGTGTCTGACAAATTAATGCTGGATACTCATACATTGACTCACTTGTGTGATTAGTCAAGTCTGTAAATAACAAAAACGCAATATGTAACTTTTTGGGCGACCCAACCAAATTCATTAGAAATCTGCATTATAGATCTGTCACTTATTGAAAGCAAGTCTAAGAAGGGTAGATCCGTTCTGTGCACGTTATTTCTATGCCTCCCATTTTTAAGTTCTCTTTTTATGTCTTGTACATTCGGTTTTGTACACCAGCTTTAAAAAACAGCTGAAAATACAATATTTTTGGCTATGGAAAATATATTTCCCAGCGGTTTAGATGGTACAATGATTCTCTACACTGTACTTGATTGTTGTCACAACTGAAATTAGGCAAACTACTAGAATGTTAGCAACCAGGAAATGGCAGAGGGATTTCTTCATAGTGGATCTTTAGGTTTAGCCTTTCAAAACAACTTTAGGCCTTGCCTACATGAGCCTGAAAACATACTAGGGACAAAGAGTGTCAGTCACTTCCCTGTACAATACCAGGGAATCCTCATTTAGCTCACATTTTCAGACATTTCAGCACAGATAACCCAACAGCACATTTGGACACACAAACATCTGATTTTAGACCCAAGGGATGTGCTATTCCAGGGGGTGGCAGAGGAGGTTGTCCATGGTGCGAGCCAAAAGCCCCTGCTGTGGCTGGGAGATAAGTGGAGCAGCATGGTCTGGATGTGGCCCAGCAGCCTGAGAGCCAGGAACTGCTCTCAGCACCAACACAGGGGCTATTCTTCCACATGGGAGCGCTCCTTGTGACTCAAAGGGCCTTTTAGTCCATGAGCCAGACCCCCAAATTTGGGCCATTGGGCTCACTTGGGCCGACGATGTCTAAGTGATTTTATTGAAGCTCTGTCCCTAGAGTTGGAAAATGTGTGATAGCAGTACATCAATGGTAGCATTCTCTGTGCTACTCTTTTTCATCCCATAGGGATCAGTATACAACAAGCTATTGTTCACTTCAATAATATATCATTGGAAAGCTTAGATTCACAGCTATCAGACACATTTTTGGAACGTTCAAGTCAATAGAACCTTGACCTCTAGGGTACATAACTTATATTTACAAAATTATGTGGACACCCCTTGAAATTAGTGGATTCGGCTTTTTCAACCACTACCGTTGCTGACAGGTGTATAAAATTGAGCATAGAGCCATGCAATCTCCAGAGACAAACATTAACAGCACAACGACCTTACTGAAGAGCGCCGTGTCAACGTGGCACCGTCATAGGATGTTACCTTCCAAACAAATCAGTTCATCAAATTTCTGCCCTGCTAGAGCTTCCCCGGTCAACTGGGAGTGTTGTTGTGAAGTGGAAAAGTCTAGGAGCAACAACGCTCAGCCGGGAAGTTGTAGGCCACACAAGCTCAAGAACAGGTCCGCCGAGTGCTGAAGCATGTAAAAATTGTCTATCATCGGTTGCAATACTCACTACCGAGTACCAAGCTGCCTCTGGAAACAACGTCGGCACAAGAACTGTTCGTCGGGAGCTTAATGAAATGGGTTTCCATGGCCGAGCAGCCACACACAAGCCTAAGAGCACCATGCGCAATGCCAAGTGTCGGCTGGAGTGGTGTAAAGCTCGCCGCCATTGGACTCCGGAGCAGTTCAAGTGAAGGGAAATCTTAACCCTACAGCATACAATGACATTTAGATAATTCTGTGCTCCCAACTTTGTGGCAACAGTTTGGGGAAGGACCTTTCTGGTTTCAGCATGACAATGATCCTGTGCACAAAGCGAGGTCCATACAGAAATGGTTTGTCGAGATCGGTGTGGAAGAACTTGACTGGCCTGCACAGAGCCCTGACCCCATCGAACACTGATGAATTGGAACACTGACTGCGCGCCAGGCAGAATGCGCCAACATCAGTGCCCGACCTCACTAATGCTCGTGGCTGAATGGAAGCAAGTCCCTGCAGCAAATGTTCCAACATCTAGTGGAAAGCCTTCCCAGAAGAGTGGAGGCTGTTATAGCAGCAAAGGGGGGACCAACTCTTTATTAATGCCCATGATTTTGGAATGAGATGTTCGACAAGCAGGTGTCCACATGCACTACATGACCTAAAGTATCAGAATTATCTGTATAAGTTGCTCAAAAAAAGGAAACACACAATACATTTTAACCTTTGACAAGTGGATCTGGAAATGTCACTGAAAGCACACCAGCTACAACTCTTGTTTAAAAATAACCCATATTGTGCCATTGACGTTAGAATGTTGGAAGCTTAGCCATAGAATTCCATGTGGTGGGGCAGTTTTTGGATTGTAACTTTGGTGATAAAGGCACCACATTTGACACTCACAGCTAGAACAGGGTTTTAAAAAGATTTGTAGATACAGGGCCAACACAGGATTCGCATATGCGCAGGAGTTATTATTAAGGCTATGGGAGTGGTTATAGACCTACAGTCAGTGCCTAGATTTCAGTTTCCATTTAACCGATCTAAAAAGCAGGCTACAGTTCCCATCTTGTGACTGTGGAATTTGTATAGCGCCACACAATCACACATAACATGACACTGCCATCATCCTCTTTTACCACTTCACCAAATCATTTTTGGGCCCTCCCTTTATGTTCAACTCTCCATTTCATAGCCTTTCTCTTAATGAAAGTAAAGTTCGACATTGTCCTTCTTTCCTCCGTGGGTCTACGATAACGTTCTCTGCCCGTTTCCAAAAGCGATTGGCGTGTAAGCTATTTGGTGCGAGTACAGTTAGGCCCTCATGCTTACACACAAAATGCCAGAAAGCCTAAAATAATGAAAGAAAAAACCTCTATATAGCCTATAGATATAAACTACACAAGAATGAAACCTTTATTCCTTTTATTCAACCCCACACAATATTTAATGACCCTAAACCCACCTGCCCCGCAGATATAACTGCAGGGACTGCGGGTTATAAATTAACCTGCTCATCACTAACATAGGCCTTCAAGAAAATCACTGTGAGACATCGTCAGCCCAAGTGAGCCCGACCGACCCCCGTGGCTCATGGACTATTTATTAGCCAGAGACATCAAAGTGAGTTTACAATCAGCGACAAACTCTTTTGCAGGGAAAATAAATGCACTACATCAAATAGAAAATCTTAATTCCTTCAAGTGGGAAACTTTTCTGCTGGCGTAAAGGCATTTGAGGGCCTTATAGCCAAGTCAAAGTGACCTTGTAAAAGGACATAACTGCAGTAGGCATTCCTTGCACCAACTATTTTTAGGCCGAATGACAAGAAAATAGCCATTTGAAAGTGCTAGAGCGGTTAGAATGAGCAAATACAAAACCAATCAAAGAAAATAGATGAACACACAGTGAGCACGTTCATGACAGTGAAAGGCAGCAGAGGGAGATCAGCTGTACTCATCCGTTTACAATACTGCCTCAGAGTGTCTCCTCACCAGGCCAAGGTCACTCAAGGGTACAGCCAATAATTGGCAACTAACTGCGCTGGCTATTTATAAAGTCCTGCAGGACTTTAGAGCATGCAGGAATATATTCTGAGGTTGCGAGCTGTCACAGTACAGGGGCATGGCTTCGGGGAGATATATTTTGAGTAAAAGCAACAATGCAGAGAGAAATAAAGGAAGCGTGTTAAAAGACAGGACAAAAGTACTAGACATCTCGTAGTTCTACTCAAGTTTCAAAGCAGTCAGACAAATGAACTCATGTTTTAAGTTGGAGAGTTAGCCTATCGCATACTGTGATCCGCAAAACAGACTGAAGGTTGATGACAGACCACTCTAATTCGATATCTGTTGTGAAAAGGGAAAAACCATCGAGTGCCTCGTAACTTTATTATGCAAAATCCTCACAACACCAGGTGTCAGTGAGGTGTTCAACTTCCCTGTCTGACGGAAGTTGTGTAACCAGTTTTTGGAAGAGAACTATGTCAGCCATGAGAGAACATCTCGGCCCAAAAGAGCGCAGAGAGGATCCCTTCGGCACTGAAAAAACTAAAGTCAACAAACAAAAAAGGAAAAGAAACATTATTGGGCTGATATGTGTGAGCTTGTGTATGTGACAGGCTTGAAAAGGGAAGTGGAAGTCAAGCATTTGGCGATTACATCGCTGAAGTTAATTCCATCGGCTTTAGCAAAACTAACAGAGTGGCACAAGAGCAGAGGGAAATGTGTCGAGGCTTGGAGGAGCGACTAATGCCATCAAAGTGAACGATCAGCCATAGCTAATTGAAATTAAAGACCATGGGGGGGGGGGGGGCTCCAGTCCGTTCACAGGGCCCGTTCTGTGGGAATGTGCACGGGCCTTGTGCTACCCTCACCAGGGCCAACACCAGACTTCCCCCTTCGCTCTCCAGTCCGAATGCCTCCTTACACGAAATACAGCCTACTGTCAACTAGATACTTTTTCATGAAGCCCTAACCTATATCTTACATCTGCTGTTTGGCTTTTAGTAATACATTTGCTGAGTTAGCAAGTAGATCTGTTGCTAGCTAGCTGGAGCAAATAGCTTTATGACTAGCTACCATGTCATTCCGGCACAGCTAACAGTTTATTCCAAGTAATCAAGGCAGGACCCACTAAATTCATCCATACTGACAAATAAGAAATGGCACATTATACCTGTCAATAGTTGGAGTAGGATCATTGAAGAGCACCCTGCCTCAGAGTGGCAGGATATTCATCTTCTAGCTGCCAAACTACATTCCTTTGCTGTGATGATTTATTTTTTATTCATTCTCGTCCCTCGCTTTTGTCTTACATGATCTCCTCAGCTCTCCAGTGTCCTGCTCCCAGAAATCAACCAAGTGCTATTCACTCACCTGAGGATAACCATCCTAATGCAGTTTGAACAAGCCCTGCCGGAGTTCTGATTGGTTCCAAGTTTAGTAGTTTGGCATATTTGCCTGAGCAGACAGTGTTGAAATATACTTATGAGAAAATATGCAAGAATTTAAAGTGTCAACAAATGTTATAGTCATCATAAGAATGTTTTATGGTCATACACCCCAAAAAATGTTTTAAACATTTCCCTCGACAGGGATGGAGCAACTACACGTTTTTCGTTTTCGGCCCACGTCCTAAGCGTTTTGAACTAGCCTACATTTTTTTTCTTGCTCCTTTCTCCATTTTTATCCAACTTCATGTGTCATATTTTAAGACTGAGGTATTCTGATTGGAGTGGAGATGAGTCGTCTTCCCACTGCATTGGGCTCCCGAGTGGCGCAGCAGTTTAAGGCACTGCATCTCAGTGCTAGAGGCGTCACTTCAGACCCTGGTTCGATTCCAGGCTGTATCACAACCGGTCGTGATTGGGAGTGCCATATGGCCCAGCATCGTCCGGGTTAGGGTTTGGCCCGGGGCAGGCCATCATTGTAAATAAGAATTTGTTCTTAACTTACTTGCCTAGTTAAGAACAATTTTTATGTAATTTTTATGTAGGCTACCATCCATTATTGCTCAGGTGAAGAAAATATAATTTATGCAAAAACGATACCACTGCACTTATCTTAATAATACTCCCAACATTAAATAATTCTCATAATTGTGAGCATACCAGTTAACATTGAATAGCATGGAACATATTAATGGATGGTAGACAGCAGACATTACACAGTCAAACAGACATTACACAGTCAAACAGACATTACACAGTCAAACAGAAAAACGAATGACAGCCGGCTGTCATTTGAAATTTAAGCTGTGAAAATGCAGGCCTATAGTAAACTTACTCAGCAATGTTTTTCATGAGTTACTCCATTTTAAAATACTTGCCAGCCTATCCTAAATCTTATGAAACAAGGGCCTAGGTTATGTACTGGATATCATAAGGTGAATGCACCAATTTGTAAGTCGCTCTGGATAAGAGCGTCAGCTAAATGATGTAAATGTAAAATGTACTGCAGTGGTTCATGACATAGCAATTAAAATACTTGTGTGCATTTAACCTTTGTCAAAGAGGGGTAGAACAAAGAAACAATAATAAGAACAAAGAAAGAAGAGGCTAGTGTGGGTGCATGCTTTTGTTCCAGCCAAGCAGTAACACTGATTCAACTTATCAAAATATTTGACTTGGCAGTAGGCCAGTTGGGGGGGGGGGGGGGGGGGGGGGGGTTCAAGTTGTTGGGGATTTTCTGGGAATTACTGGCTCCGGTTTTTCACTGCTGTAGTAATGGCAGCTGCTGTAGACTACGGGCACAGATAGAACAAGGAGCAAGTTATACAAATCTTTGCAATGGGTGCATCAAAAGTAATTAACCGGTAAAAAAATAAAACGTCAGGTCTTCTGTTTTTACGGCCATTTTCCTACTCGCCTACACCGGATGCTAGCTAGATAGGTAGCTAAATATACTGCTCAAAAAAATAAAGGGAACACTTAAACAACACATCCTAGATCTGAATGAAAGAAATAATCTTATTAAATACTTTTTCTTTACATAGTTGAATGTGCTGACAACAAATCCCACAAAATAATCAATGGAAATCCAATTTATCAACCCATGGAGGTCTGGATTTGGAGTCACACTCAAAATTAAAGGGAACACTTAAACAACACAATGTAACTCCAAGTCAATCACACTGATTGACAATACATTTCACATGCTGTTGTGCAAATGTAATACACAACAGGTGGAAATTATAGGCAATAAGCAAGACACCCCCAATAAAGGAGTGGTTCTGCAGGTGGAGACCACAGACCACTTCTCAGTTCCTATGCTTCCTGGCTGATGTTTTGGTCACTTTTGAATGCTGGCGGTGCTTTCACTCTAGTGGTAGCATGAGACGGAGTCTACAACCCACACAAGTAGCTCAGGTAGTGCAGCTCATCCAGGATGGCACATCAATGCGAGCTGTGGCAAGAAGGTTTGCTGTGTCTGTCAGCGTAGTGTCCAGAGCATGGAGGCGCTACCAGGAGACAGGCCAGTACATCAGGAGACGTGGAGGAGGCCGTAGGAGGGCAACAACCCAGCAGCAGGACCGCTCCCTCCGCCTTTGTGCAAGGAGGAGCAGGAGAAGCACTGCCAGAGCCCTGCAAAATGACCTCCAGTAGGCCACAAATGTGCATGTGTCTGCTCAAACGGCCAGAAACAGACTCCATGAGGGTGGTATGAGGGCCCGACGTCCACAGGTGGGGGTTGTGCTTACAGCCCAACACCGTGCAGGACGTTTGGCATTTGCCAGATAACACCAAGATTGGCAAATTCGCCACTGGCGCCCTGTGCTCTTCACAGATGAAAGCAGGTTCACACTGAGCACATGTGACAGACGTGACAGAGTCTGGAGACGCCGTGGAGAACGTTCTGCTGCCTGCAACATCCTCCAGCATGACCGGTTTGGCGGTGGGTCAGTCATGGTGTGGGGTGGCATTTCTTTGGGGGGGCCGCACAGCCCTCCATGTGCTCGCCAGAGGTAGCCTGACTGCCATTAGGTACCGAGATGAGATCCTCAGACCCCTTGTGAGACCATATGCTGGTGCGGTTGGCCCTGGGTTCCTCCTAATGCAAGACAATGCTAGACCTCATGTGGCTGGAGTGTGTCAGCAGTTCCTGCAAGAGGAAGGCATTGATGCTATGGACTGGCCTACCCGTTCCCCAGACCTGAATCCAATTGAGCACATCATGTCTCGCTCCATTCACCAACGCCACGTTGCACCACAGACTGTCCAGGAGTTGGCGGATGCTTTTGTCCAGGTCTGGGAGGAGATCCCTCAGGAGACCATCCACCACCTCATCAGGAGCATGCCCAGGCGTTGTAGGGAGGTCATACAGGCACGTGGAGGCCACACACACTACTGAGCCTCATTTTGACTTGTTTTAAGGACATTACATCAAAGTTGGATCAGCCTGTAGTGTGGTTTTCCACTTTAATTTTGAGTGTGACTCCAAATCCAGACCTCCATGGGTTGATAAATTGGATTTCCATTGATTATTTTTGTGTGATTTTGTTGTCAGCACATTCAACTATGTAAAGAAAAAAGTATTTAATAAGATTATTTCTTTCATTCAGATCTAGGATGTGTTTAAGTGTTCCCTTTATTTTTTGGAGCAGTGTATATTTTACACAAATGTGCTAGCATGAGGTTCAGGCCTGACCCAAGTTAATAGTTGATACAACGTTTCAAGTTCCTTGCAGACAGGTCATGCGTAGCCAATGTGATTTATACTACATTTATTTTTAAAACCAGGATATTTTCTACCTGCAGGCTGAAATGTTTTTATTTGTTGGCTTTAAGAACGCTATTTTTATATAGTTGGCCATATGCATCACTTTTACAATTTCAATTAACCACAAAGATTGAGATACGAAGACTATTATAAATTAAACTGTTCCTCGAAAATGTGCATATAAAAAATCATAACTGGCAAGCAGATCGGTAGAAGCGGTAAGATAATTTGGCACTCCAAATGGAAAAGGTTGCCGACCCCTATTGTAGCCTATTAGGATCGTAACAGCAGAATCTGCGAAGGCCAGCAGCAGCGGGAGGAAGATTCTTCTTATTCGGCTATCTTTCCCCTGAAATATTTGTATAACGTCACAAACCCTGCTGCTGACGTTATTCGGTGGCAATTGCATTGGCATATGTTCTTTAAAAAGAGAGGACGCCGTAATGAGAGAAAGAATGTCGCCAAAGCTACTGAAAATAGGCCTTTTACAAGATTACATCATGACAGGAGCGTTTGATTCTTCTAAAGTGATGGAGTCCCGTCAGGGTACTTTAGGAAACTTTCTGAATGGACAAATAGGCCTACAGAGAAAATGAGCGAACTCACACACACCCTGTAAATGCACCCGTCAATCAAAGCCACCAGCGCATGTCAGAGAAGAGCAAATATTTATTATCCTTTCCTTAAATATTTAAAAACCTTACTGCATCTGAGCTCCTACAGTGTGGGGCTCTTCTTTTTCAAGCGTTCTACTCCACTAGCCAGCACCTCGCCTAAACAGGTATGCGTTTCTTTCGCCTCCAGAAAAACCTAGGACTACCTTAGGACGTCTAGTATCAGAATGCTAACAGAATTAGCTGTAGTGATAGCAAATGTCCCTGGAGGCTGCTAGCTAAATATGCTAACGGACATAAACTAAAATAAACAAATTGCAAAAACAGGCAATCCAGCTCATGAAGTTACACATTTTGGTGAGTTTGGACTTTTACAAGCGATTGTGAACAAGAGACATTGTGCAAATGAACAAAGTTTTGATGCATGCTTGTCTGAAGGAAGAACAGTACTGCTCTGGAGCAGCATGTGTACACGCTGTGTCTGTGTGGAGTCGCTAAGCCAACAGGCCTGCCTGCTCTGCTTGAAGAGGGGTAGGAGCAGACGGGCTGAGAACAAAGGAGAAAAAAACCACGAGGAAACCAAGATAGCAGTGGCAGAGATAACTCATCCTAAGGGCTTTGCCTTCTCAAACACAGCAGAAAGCTAAAACACAAAAGAAACATATTGTAGATCTTAAATGCTTCTTATTGTAATTTCTGTTCGGCATCAGACAAATTTCGTGCTTCAGTTGCACTTCTCCACTTGGATGAGAATTCACGAACGAGCATTCAGCTATCTGACTGATGTATAGTTACTTTTCTTGGTGTAGCAGTAAGCTTCATAATGTGACAGGTGAAATGAAGAATGAGATCTGCTTTATCTCCTAATGTATTGCACAAGTTGACTTCAGGCATTTACTTACAAAATAGCTACAATGTATTAAAAAACTATCCCATGGCTATTTCTAAATACCCCGGTATACCACCCAAGCCTAGAATTGACAAGGAAAGTACGAAGGGGACAGCTATGCTATAGTATAAAGAGGAAATTGACAATCATTAAGATAGACGCAACATGTCCATAGCCTATTTATCAGCAACGCCGATTATCAAGGGGGAGAACGCTGGAAAGATTTTTCAAATACTGTGAGGAGCCATTATAAATTTGAATGGATGTAAAAATATATATCCATCTTTGTTGAATTACTGTGTGAGGTGAAGACAAATTACTGAGAAGCTCAGCTTATTAGTGGTGGCGAGTTAAGACAATCAAAAACATTTAAATAAAAAAGCCAAATGGGCACTTCCCTACATTTGACATTTATGAGAAGCAGGCCAGGTACTTATGCATGCTCAGGCACACGGGCTCCATCAGCATTAACAGGACAGAGAAACCAGACACATGTTCATTGCTCACATGAAGCGTGCAAATGGTATGAAATAAACCAAAATGTGTTTCTCACAAGTGTTGCAGGTTGTGAACTCTGCAAACAGCGTTTCCTCTCCGAGAATGACAGTAAATTACTAATTAATACATGCATTAACAGAAATTTATGTAACCAAATGACAGGAATTAACAGTAAATTGCCTGTTTATAAACGATAAGCTACCTACCACATGAACATTCATAAAATTGCATTACGGGCCGACACTGTACAGCCTAGGACAGGGGTTCCCAAACTTTTTTACTGCCCCCCCCAATTCCAGCATTGGGGAAACTGACTTACCCAGTTAAATAAAAGGTGAAATTATATATATATAATTTTTTTATTTTTTTTAATAAACAATCCCCCTATTAGGTATAGTTTATCTATATGAAAATAGTATTTTGTTTTTACCAATCCTAAAATTAATGTAGGCCTATTTAAGAACGGTTTTGACAGTTATTTTATTTTCACAATGGTCTTCATCCATAACCGGCAGTTACCCGGTTATTCTAGTGGTCAGAGCGTTGGGCCAGTAACCGATCAAATCCCCGAGCTGACAAGGTAAAAATCTGTCTTTCTGCCCCTGAGCAAGGCAGTTAACCCACTGTTCCCCTCTCTGATTCAGAGGGGTTAGCTTAAATGCGGAAGACACATTTCAGTTGTGTAACTGACTAGGTATCCCCTTTCCATTTTATCCGATTACTGTCACAGCCCTACATTTTATTCTTGTATTCTAAACAGAGGTACGCTACAACAGGACTTTATCTTGGTTTGCACCATTTCTATTGCAAAAGACCATTTGCCTTAGACCGGATATAGGATTTCCCAGATTTCCCCTAAAACAGATGTCCCAACCCCGAAACGAGAGAAAGGCCCGTTGGTACCCACATCGGCCACCCCTGCTCTAAAGGATGGAAGACTCACAACAACAAAAAAAGCCATTCTGCAAAAGTATGGTCAAATCCAGGTGGGAAACAGATGACAGGGTTAGTTTACAGGGGTTAGGAAAGGGGCTGGAGCCATAGTAACTTCAAAAGATTAAATCACACAACTCAGGCAAAAGGATTACCCAAAAATAAAATGTAAACCCTCCAAGAGAAAGAATGACGAACACTATAAGCTTGATCTCCTTTATCTGGGTAATCCAGTATTTACAATCATGGCACAGTTTGAAAAAGAAAGCGCAACATAGGATAAACTGCATCATATCATAGGCATTAACTGTTTATCAACTTTTCTTCTTTACAAAGACAAAACAAGACAATAAAAAGATTCAGAAAACAGCCCCCCCCTACAGTTTTCTGAATCTTCCAGCATTTGAATTCTCCAGGAATGCTATCCTTTCAGTTGCCTTCAACATTTAACACACAAAAACAGCATTCTTTCACAGAAGCATTAAGGCCTCCATCATACAATGCTTGTTTTTATAAATCACATTGCTCAAAATAATAACATTTTCTTAGTTTACAAATAAGGGATTTCCCAATATAAAATTACGTAAACAAACTCCCTGGCCTTTTCCACTTTATCCATTAAAAGATACAAAATCATTTCAGTTACCATCCACACAATCTCTGTCCCTCCCTCTTCACATTAGCGTGAGCGCTTCTAAATTATTCACTCGGATGGCTCAGTGTATTTAAAGAAAGATCAATACCATTAAAGGACAACTGAAGCTTGCATGGTAAATATCATCAAGGCCAGTCATTCTTAAACCAATCGTGTAGAACAAACCTATACCATGCCACTAACCTCTTCACTGCATGTCAATGAAAGGGTGTTGAATCGAAATGGATGGAAGACAAACGTTTGCACACCTGAAGCCTTCAAAGTCAATCACTACTCAACAAGTGCAGAGAAGATGTAAACATTTGAAGACTCGATAAATGGCTTCTCGCACACGGTGTGCATATATTGGGGGGAAAAAAAGGGCTATTCCTTTACAGGCAACATGTTGAATTAGGGCTGGGTGATATCGTTGTTTAAGGTATACCGGTACGGATCCACAAACAGGTATGGATTTTTATGATACTGCCTAAAATGTTGATACAATGCAACAAAAAAAAAATCAAGAAATTGGATTACTTCACTAGCTAGGTTTCCATCCAATTGGCGACATATTCTCATGTGATTATTGTAAAATCTGCATAAAACCAAACACGCACATTTTCCCACCAACTGACATGTTGCCGATAAAAGGCTGTGCGTGATGACGTAGTGCACATCAAAATAGTTTTGCAGTTAAATTCCCTTGTACCAAAAAAAAAAAAAAAAGAAAGTTAAATGGATTTCTATTGCATTTACCTATACTGATGGTTTCCACCAAAAAATAATTGCTTTATATAGTGACTGTGCCCACTCTGATATTGGCACGTGTGCTCTAGCCAACAGTGCTGTCTGTGAGCTGCTGGCTAGAGTGCACGTATAGCCTACATGAGATATGGACAAAAGTGAGATTTCTATTTTTTCCAAACTGCAGCCGGTAAACGGTATTGATTATCATCAGAATAAGACTAGATATTTATTGGAAAGGAGCATCAAGCTCTTCACCTTGCACTTTCATCACCCTGTGAAGTTCATAACTTATTTCATCTGTAGTTTAATAAACTGCATGCTTTCCCAGCAAGTCATAATGGGAGGACCACACAACATGACATCGAAATTACTTCGATATGATGGTTAATATATCAATATTTGCACATAAAAGCAGTTCCAGACATTTCTCGCATAATTCATTTTACTGACACAAAAAGACCACCTCGTCTAGCGTATTTTGTTTAATCAACATCTGGAAAGTTTACCAAATTATTTCAGTTTCCATCAAGCCTGTCATTCATTTTTTTATCCGACATGTACTTTATTCGCATCAAAAAGGTTGGCTGTAAACATGGTTACAGTCAGTTGTCCTCGTTTGGTTGAGTATAAAACAAAATCAGAATGGCCCATTAAAACCACTTAGAATTCCTTTGTTGTCATCCTAGGGCCATGCACTACTCATAAAACGCATTTAGAACTTATATTATTCAGAAACATAAAAATACCACCATGTCGGAATTTTGTATTATTTTTTTTTAAAGGTGATATAGCCTAATATTTTGGTCATATCGCCCAGCCTTATGTTGAATTGTTACATATGTAAATTATTCTTTGTCACAAGAAAACAAAGTGTAAAGATTGCAAATGGATGAAATGTCCAGCATATTTCCAAAAGCCAGCAGAAATTGCTACAGGTTTATACAGCCTACAGGGAGCAGAGTAGACTTAGGCGGTATACCGTATATAGGGGTATTTGGAAAGAGCGACGAGGTGGTTTTTCAATACAGGCTAAACTATTTATCTGAAGTTTAATACATTTGAATGTGTAGCTTTCACCTGTCAGATCAGTTTTCATTATGAAGCTTACCAGTAGTACCCAGTCATGTGGTGTTTATTTACAATCACGAGAGACCGGAGCCTTGAGTCACTCAATGTTGTGCGGCACGCGCCAGGTGATCTAGTTACAGACTGGAATTCACAATTAAATGTTTGCCAGCAAGACATCTTATAACTATTAAGTTAACTGTCTAAAATGTGCTAAATTCTCTGCAGTTCTACATTTGGTTTGATAATTTAGTAGCTAGTTCGCTATCTAGCTAAGTGGCTAGCTTCTTCCAAATTCAAGCTTCGCTTGCCGGTAACAGCAGAGAATCCCCTCCTGGATTCTAATATTTGTTTGGTGCGTGCAGCAAACTGTGTAGCATTTTTTTTGTTACTTGTATAACTTTGAGCTGGGATGTCTGTCTGGAAAATAGTTTAGGTCAGAGACTGTACAGAATGTTCACAATGCACTAGTTAGCATTCTCTATGGGATTTTACATGTACTTGTTAGCATTGCTAACTTTAGGATTACAAATGCTCAGTGGAGTTTGAAAATAGTGCCCCTTGTATTCAGTGTTGGTATTACCAAACATCCCAGTATGGCACAAGGTCGGTATGAAGGTATGACAATCTGGATACCGCCCAAACCTAGAGCACTCCTAAACTCCATCGTTCTCTGGCTGAAACAGCTCTCTATGTACATTCTAATGGTGATGGGTTAGATTTACAGTCTTTATATAGCTGCTTCTCTACGCTCCAGAGAGGCTGCTGGAGTCTGAGGTGGATGTATGGAGAGAGTAGGATTGCATGTTTTCTACCGCCATCTCAGCCAATCTGTCTCCATGCTGAGGGGATGGGGAGGGGGTTATGGGAAGGAGAGGGGGGTTGACTGGGGGAGGCGCAGCAGAAAGAGGAAGGCGTTGGGATGTGAAACTTGATCCGTGCTCTACCCCCTCCCTCCCCGCCTTCATCTCCACCACCTTCCCACTGCCACCTCGCCAGAAAGCCTTTGAGACTCCTCGAGCAATCTGATCCCTCACTCTGCCTCAGATTGGAAACGCTCTCAGAGAGGGGAGAGAGGGCTGCAGGACAACAGAAGCAAGGCAGGGGGAAAGACATTCTTAAAGGGAGGTTAGAAAAACAAGCATTGTGGATTTAAAGTGCTTGAGAAAATATATGAGCAGGAGAAAGTTTTGCTTCTCTCGTTCCCTGCACTAAGAGCAAGAAAGAGCAGGCAAGTTCTGGTTTATGTTAGACTTTAGTACTGAAACAACTGTATTTCTAGGAAATAAATAGTCCCATCAATACACACACCACATACTAAGAATGGACTTCATGAAAACAATGTAGGTTATTTAATGAAAGTACATTCATAAGCATATTTTGATTTCCCACATGTAGGCTATGCCCATTTCAAAGTTCAACTGCAATGGCAGCTGTCGAGCAGGAGCATGGGAGACAAAAAACAAATGGCCCATGCGTGATAATCATTCTACTAAAAAGATGATACTTCCATCTAGCTGTATCCTCCTGATAAAGAGCAAACCTCTGATCTTTACATCATGTGCATATAAATCATATCTGAATTATGTACCAGTTACTGAATCCATGCCCATTTCTGTCTAAACTCCATTACGATCACTCCAGATGCCGTGCAGCAACAGAGCTCTGGCTAATGAATCACCCTCAGCTCCAGAGCAGGGCTAGACTCCTGCTATAGTCACTGTCAGATCAAGATACTGGGTACACAATTACTGCTAGAGACACTAGGCTTAGGTCTATATGAACTATGAAGACATTCAGCTCTGTCTAAATATTGACATTTCTTGTCAAGTGCTTAATTATGGTTTGAATACCTGGAACAATCCTCACCGTGAGATTATTAGCCATTCTTCCTCTACCTCCTCGCCTAGTCTCCCTCCCCAACTACTGGCCTGTGTTATTTCAGTAATGGAGAGCCCCGGGTAAGCCGTAGAATGTACAGCTGTCTGGCATATGTATAATGTTAGACTTTAGATTTAATTTATTTTTCCTCCCCCTTTATAAATCTACTTCTCCTACCCCATGCCTCTCCTCCAGGCCCCTTAAAGCAGACAGTTTCACAGTCAGTGCCTCCATCTGGTTTTTGACCTCCCTACGTTCCGGACCCCTTTCACTCCAAGGTTGCCTTCAGCATTGGATTGTGGGTAGCACAATGCAGTGCCATCCCACTCCAGGCTCAAATTAAAACCAGCTTTTCACTTTGTACAGATGAGAAAAGCATGGCCAAAAATGTTCCATTCAGATCCGACTGACACCCCATGAGAGAGAGGAGACAGTATTTTCCCTGTGAAAACAGACCTCTTGCTAATGAAGTAGTGTGTGTATGAGTGTTTGGAGTGTGTGTATTGCCAGATTTGAAGGTGTCTCACTAACTCCAATACTTTCACACAATCACTAACAAGGTTTGCTGATTGCATAATTGATGCCTACAACATCAGATTAAATATTGTGCCATACAACTGTAATTTCAATTTAGGCCACACACCACATCCAGACAAATGAACTAGCAAGGGACCAAAAACCTGAATTAATACTTTCATCATCACTGAGGACTTTATCACATTACATGTTGATGATAGAACAATTTATGATGAGCAATGATGATAGTCCACAGGGAATTCAACCATTGACCTGGCCCCTTTTTTACGGGCTCCAAACCAACTGTGCTATTTCTTTTGTTTGTAACTTATTTTGAACACAATGTTGCTGCTACAGTCTCTTATGAGCAAAAAGAGCTTCTGGACATCAGAACAATTACTCACCTCGAACTGGACAAAGATTTTTTTCTTTAATGAGTCCTACGCGAAGAATATACTGCATTCCCGAGACCAGGCCCAAATCAGTGTCATTCGCATGAAGAAAAGATGGACATACAGGGGGCGGAGGTCGGGGTGCCTTGTGAGAATTCGTCGGCGAGTGGGTAAACCGCCACTACCATCCATCCTATTGGACAATGTGCAATCACTGGATGATCTACGACGATCAAGACTATCCTACCAACGGGACATTCAAAATGGTAATATCTTATGTTTCACCAAGCCGTGGCTGAACGACGACGCAAATAATCTAGAACTGGCTGGGGTTTCCGTGAATCGGCAGGACAGAGCAGTTACATCTGGTAAGACGAGGGGCGGGGGTGTGTGTCTATTTGCCAATAACAGCTGGTGTGCAATGTCTAATATTAAAGAAGTCTCGAGGTATTGCTTGCCTGAGGTAGAGTACCTCATGATAAGCTGTAGACCACACTATCTACCAAGAGAGTTCTCGTCTATATTATTCATTGCCATTTATTTACCACCACAAACCGACACTGGCACTAAGACCGCACTCAACGAGCTGTGTAAGGCCATAAGCAAACAAGAAAATGCTTATCCAGAAATGACGCTCTTAGTAGCCTGGGACTTCAATGCAGGCAAACTTAAATCAGTTTTACCTCATTTCTACCAGCATGTCACATGTGCAACCAGAGAGAGAAAAAAATAAATTAAAAATTAAAAATTAAAAAAAAAAACTCTAGACACCCATAATTCTATCCTCCTGATTCCTGCTTACACGCAAAAACTAAAGCAGGAAGTACCAGTGTCTCAGTCAATGATGCAGATGCTACAGGACTGTTTTGCTAGCACAGACTGGAATATGTTCCGGGATTCATCCAATGGCGTTGAGGAGTATACCACCTCAGTCATCGGCTTCATCAATAAGTGCATCAACGACATCGTCCCCACAGTAACCGTACATACATATCCCAACCAGAAGCCATGGATTACAGGATAGAGATATATTTGTTATTTTATTTTGTAAATATTTTCTTTACTATTTATTGACCTGCATTGTTGGTAAGCATTTCACGGTAAGGTCTACACCTGTTGTATTCGGAGCATGTGACAAATAAAATTTGATAGCCTACCCAAAACCCCTTCATTCAAACTACGTGTGTGCTTATAGCTAGCAAATTGAGAGCTGATGTGAAGTCTCATTATTTAAATAGCGCTACACATAGGATTAGTGTAGGGAATTATTGTACCATATAAAAATCACTTAAATATATTTTCAATTAAACATTTGTTTTTAAAGGTGTTTGTAAGCTGTTGGACCAAAACCCAAAGTAAAAAGGCTCAACTTCCACTTGAGCCTTTTTGGTCCACCAGCTTCAAACAGCTGTAAAAAAAATTATACTTTTTTGTTATTGAAAATATATATTTTACATGGTACAATGATTAGCTACACTATTCAGTGCTTGTTTTCTCACAGACTGAAATTGAGCAAACAGTGTAGAATTAACAACCAGGAAATGACAGAGCAATTTCCACTAAATAACAGCCAAAGTCAGAACAGCTTTTCCATTTTGACAGATCCCCCCCAAATATCACAGCCAATCAACACTGGCGGGTTAGTAATAGTGTGAAACACTATCATTCCACTATTAGCAACAGACAACTTCCCGAAATGCAAAAAAAAAAATCCTGTGTGTAACACCTATAATTAAGCATCATTAATGCACACTTGGATGATTATTTGTTATCAGTACTTGAGGTGGTAACATTAAGCCTTCTTCAGTCCTCTGGACCTCAACACTTGTTACAAAACACACTCACAATGACAGAACAATGAATTGGCCTACTTTGAGACAACTGACCGTTTTTATCGGTGAACAACTAAAGTTAATGTTAGCAATGTATAATCAATACATTTAGGAACGTTAGGCTAGCCTACTAGCTAGGCTTGTAAGTTAGTAAATTCAAAGATATTGTCTAACGTTACTTGTCAACAATGTTGACTATTAACTAAACATAGTCAACCTCTGCAGGAAGGGAAAAAGACTTGATTAATATCATAATTTGATTTGATACAAATGGTTCCAACCTCATGACATTCACTCTGTCAAATTTGTAACACATTGTTGCAATGTCTCCTGAAGCGCAGTAAGTACAATAATTGTTGCTGGCTAGCACCGCTCTGTGCTAACTAACAAGACAACTTTCATTGTGTAGCGAGTGAATTCATTTATACAACTATTTAAACTGGAGAAAAAAAAGAAACAAATAATACTCTGGATAACCAATTCTGTAAATATCAAAGTTCAGTGTTAGATGTGCTAGTTGAAGTAACGTTACTAGAAAACGAGTTAGTTAGCTATTTACATTTATTTGGCTAAGCTAACGTTAGCGAGCTAGCGCCAACAATCTAGTTCACTTATAGTAAACTCTGGCAAACAAGTGGCTACATTCAAACCGCTGCCAACATAGTCTAACAAAAATAAAACTACAGCAACTTTTATAATGAAGACAACTTTTCTTTAGCTACGTTCTGTTATTTTTCAGAAGCTAAAAATAAACTTTTCCCACAAAGTCAGAGCAGAATTCATAGGTTTATGATGTAGCCTAGATGTAATCCCACCTCACCTTTTTCTCCAGCAGATGTGGCCAATCCTTTTGGTTCCGGGCGATCACTCCCTTATATCTATATATTTCGTATTGAAGTTGCAAAATGTTGTGTATATTTTCCAAAAATTATGTTTTACGTCGGCCCAGCTCTCCTTGCTATGTTTCAGGCTCCGACTATGTCATTTGATCAAGCGCACATACCCAGTCCTGCGCGAGACGAGATAATTCCAGACCAAAACCTTCCAATCACTGCAGCGAGTGCGCAACCATTTGAGGGGGAGCGGGTCGCGGTGGGAGTATTTCTATGGATAATTCAAGTATGTCCCAATTACTTCTAACGCCCCCTGGCGTAAATGGACAGATCTACTGTATTCGTATTTCTCTGACATCAAATTAGACACATGCATGCAGTAGTCTACTCACAAATAGAACAGTCTGGATAGTAAGAGACATATGTCGGAGAAGAAGGGTGGCGTGGAAGAGGGAGGAGGCAATGGGCTGGAGAGGTATTAGAAACTGGAGAAGTAGAGAGAGGGTGAAAAAGGAGGGTGAAAAAGGAGAACAAGGTGGAAGGGGTGAGTGAGGAGATGAGTGATTCAAGAACATGGATAAAGGAGATTAAGAACTAAAGGGTGGAAAGGATAGTGATCAGGAGGATAGGAGATGAAGAATAAGGGAGATGATGTGGAACAATAAATCAAGGTGAAAGACATTCACGCTGTGAAATAAAATGTTTATTGACAGATTTCAAAGATTCAACCTGTCCTAGAGATCTTGAGATACCAGCAGCCTTTCAATATTGACTCCCATAATACAGGCAAACGTGTGGTTGTAAAACAACAAATTGTGATTGGTAGTCTTTACTGAACAATATACAGGGCATTAAGATCATGGTATTCAATACACAGCATGCATAAATTAAGGCCATCCCTCTAGCACAGTCCATTCAGGAAGTCCTCGATAGAGAGGAAATCAAGCCCATTTCCTTCCCAAGATTGATACACACACGCACAGATTCATCTCATACAATGATATATACTATGTCACAGTAGACTACTGTTCAAATCTAAAATCTTCAAGGTATATCCTTTCTCCGTGTAATTCTGTTCTGATAGCAGTCAGATGCAGTTCACTAAAAGCAATGCATAAAACATTTTCCTATTTTGATGCATAGTTAGTGTTATCGCAGGCCAGGCATGGCGATACATTTGAAATATGGGGTTTTACACTCCAAATACATCAATGTTCCACATAAAAATACCTTGTTTACAAAGACGATAGGGTTCTAAGTACAAATGCAGCAAGAGATGAAACAAGGTAATGTGTTATTGACAATATACAATAGAAAAAAGACAACAATCCTATTCCTCCAACACAGTCCAGCCCCCAAAAATAAAATCATACAACCACTCAAAGATCAAGGCCATATTTCAGTTAGTGCTTCAAAAACAAATTAATGTTTAAATAAGTAAATAAATTATCAGATTTAAGAGTGGTTGTTATCTTATTCCAAATATGTCTATTTTAAGAAAAATACTACTCTAGAAAAATACTTTCCCCCATCAAAACACAGAACATGGAAGGAGAAGCAATCCCTTTTACACACTGGATATAAATCTTGCAGCCATACAAGTGTTTAATATACAACAATACAGAAATAACGTGTGAACCAAAATCAGAAAGACCACTCAGCAAACTAAAACTGACATTAAAAGGGATCGTCTTAATACAGTGTCATAGCATAGTAACACGTGTGTCATATAGATTGTTTAGGGAGAACTAGCCAGGAGGGAAGGAAGAATTGAGAGTGAAGAGAATGATAAGGATACTTATGTCTCTCTATACATAGGGCAGAGATGCACCAGAGAGACCTCTTACCTAAATGGAATGAATGATTGACAGCAGAGAGAAGTTATGGTCATATTTGGGAATGGACTGTGAAATTATATAAAACTGTAATATATGTGATACACTATTGTTTTATGGTGTTATTGCCAATGTTGACTACAGAAGTGAGCATTGGAACCACATACAGTACCAGTCAAAAGTTTGGACACACCTACTCATTCAAGGGTGTTTCTTTATTTTTACTATTTTCTAAATTGTAGAATTAAGCAATATGGCACAAGGGTGTGTGGTATACAGTCGAATATACCACGGCTGTCAGCCAATCAGCATTCAGGGCTCGAACCACCCAGTTTATAATAACAGTGAAGACATCAAAATGATGAAATAACACATTTGGAATCATGTAGTAACCAACAAAGTGTTAAACAAATCAAAATATATTTTATATTTGAGATTCTTCAAAGTAGCCACCCTTTGCCTTGATGACAACTTTGGCATTATCTCAACCAGCTTCATGAGGTAGTCACCTGGAATGCATTTCAATTAACAGGTGTGCCTTGTTAAAAGTGAATTTATGGAATTTCTTTCCTTCTTAATGCGTTTGAGCCAATCATGGCCAATGATGGTGTGGGGGTACTTTGCTGGTGACACTGTCAGATTTATTTAGAATTAAAGGCACACTTAACCACAGCTACCACAGCATTCTGCAGCAATACGCCATCCCATCTGGTTTGCGCTTAGTGGGACTATCATTTGTTTTTCATTAGGACAATGACCCAAAACACACCTCCAGGCTGTGTAAGAGCTATTTGACCAAGAAGGAGAGTGATGGAGTGCTGCATCTGATGACCTGGCCTCCACAATCACCCGACCTCAACCCAATTGAGATGGTTTGGGATGAGTTGGACCGCAGAGTGAAGGAAAAGCAGCCAACAAGTTCTCCGCATATGTGGGAACTCCTTCAAGACTGTTGGAAAAGCATTCCTCATGAAGTTGGTTGAGATAATGCCAAGAGTGTGCAAAGCTGTCATCAAGGCAAAGTGTGGCTACTTTGAAGAATCTAAAATCTAAAATATATTTTGATTTGTTTAACACTTTTTTGGTTACTACATGATTCCAACTGTGTTATTTCATAGTTGTGATGTCTTCACTGTTATTCTACAATGTAGAAAACAGTAAAAGTAAAGAAAAACCCTTGAATGAGTAGGTGTGTCCAAACTTTTCACTGGTACTGTATATTGACAGTTTGGGCTGACAACAAGATCCTTCAGATACCAGGTAACACAAAATCGTATTGCCTAAAAATGGCCTTAATGGGATGCACAGCCATTTTATCATCATGTTGACGTCAACTTTCAGTTCTACACATCTTGATTAAGCATTATGTCCTCTTCCTCTTGGCAAAATTCACAATATACATTCTGTATCTGATTAGGGAGGAAGTGTCCATACAGTATATGGCTGACACATGGGGTCTGTAAAAAATATTGACATTGACCTGTTGCGTATGATCAGTGTACAGAGGTGACAAATGGCTTTGTAGTGTTTGCTGGGGTGGGGACCAAGGGAACATACAGTGAGTGTACTATGTATAAATAGTGACTAGCGTGTGAGGCATACCAATTAGCCAGCATGGTTTCAACACTCTGTTGCACTCTAGTGGTTGGAAACTATATAACTAGTTTCAATATGCTGAACTTTCAAAACAAACGAGTTGCTTAAACAAATATTTAGCAACAATTCAAGTCTTCCGTCAATGGTACCATGTAAGGTTTATTCTGAACTGGCACTGACTATGCTTTCCTTACTCGTTGATCTACATACATGGGCATATCAAAAGTACTCAGTCTAGTGTTCTCAGAGTTATGTCAAATCACAATAAACCTTGCTACTCTAGTGGCACATTTACATACTGTCACTAATACTGATGTTGCCTCAGTAGACATGCACTGACAATCATGTACAAACTCTTGCATGCATACTTACACAAACACAGAAAATACACAGATGTATAAAATAAACTCAAAAGCATCTGTACACAAGCACAAGGTCGCAACTGACCTTTAAGGTGTGTGCTAGTGAGAGCGAAATTATTGTGAATGGCTGTTTTTGGCCTTGACAGATATTTCCTATAAATTCTTGTTTAATTGTAGCGCTTCATACAGAGATGCATAGACATTTGCTGTGTAAAATGTATTTGTAAGACCCCAGGCCAGTGCTTGCCTCTCTTACATGCTGTAAAAAGATCCAGGGTACTTCCTTGATTTCCACGTTTGAGACACATTTCAAAATTCCCTACCCCATAAATATAAGTTTCCTCATCTTCTACCTGTATCCCTAAAGATGTATGTTACTACTGTATCATAATTTAACAGATTACTATCTTTGTATTGTTTTTTGACTGGATTTCAAATGAATCCAGGATGAAAAAGTTTGAGTAATGTACTTCATATAATACTATGAACCTCTGTACGATGCACCTGTCAACAAAAGGCAGTATAACTTCTTTGCTTTATCAGCAATATAAACATCCATGGATGTTATGCTTTCATTTTATTCTATGTAAATAAATAATATAACTGTCAAAGTTGCAATAAATATCACTTAAACTATAATGTATAATAATAGCTCTGTGAAGTCCAACAGTATTAGTAGGCCTACATGTGTCATGATATACTGTATCAGTTCACAGTGTGAGGCATTATCATGTTAAATCTAGTGTATACAATCCTAAAACGGTCTTACTACATTCACTGCAAGCTATTTGTGTGTCGCCATTTGGGGTTTTACATTCAAAACAAATCACACAGTGTTGCTGTGAAATAAGGCATCTTATTTACTGAAGAACCCTGCTACTCCACTCAGTCTGCATGTGTCTGTAGCTCCAACCTTCCTGGATTGAGGCCCTCTAGGTACTCAGTGGAATAGCAACAATGTTTACATCAGAATTCTCTGAAATAAAATATACATTAGAATTCATTTGTCAGTGAAATGTATAAATACAAACCTAACTAATATTTTGTCACGACTGACGGTCAAATCTTGTCGCTATCATCTTCAGCTTGTGTTTTTCATAATTTACACTGGGATCAATGCCCCCTCTTATAGGGCTCATTGCCAAGGCTTGGGCATAGCTACGTAAGTACCTGCCCACCACCCCATAAGGCTGCAGATGGAGCATTTACACATTGATGGCGTGAGCGTGCTTCTTGCACAGGGGCTTGTCCTTCTTGGAGTAGAAGGGCTGGCCCTCCAGGTTCACATGGCACACCTGTGGGAGAAAAACAGAATTGTGAATTTCACAAACCAACCATTTTTTGGTACATTCCCAGAGATCTTAGTTATAACAGTTTTATACATCAGGAACATGTACAGCTGTGTAGTCATTCTTACCGCACAGACAAAGCAGGTATCGTGCCAGGTATGACCCAGTGCTTCAATGAACTTGTCTCCCGCTTCTACTGGGAAGTCACAGCCATGGCATTTGGTGCTGAAGAGTGAAATGTAATCTGAAAGAGAGAGGATAGACTGAAAACACTAGCAAATGGTCCAAATGGAATCAAAGTTACATGCATAAAAAAATGTGTCTTTATGTGTATAATTCAAATGTAGTTCAGTTGCAGAAGCTGTTTTCACAGAGTACATTATGGCAAAAATGTCAGCAGAAGCTGGTTTGGGCTCTAAAGGAAACATTTAACACTTGTGGCTTTTCATTATGTGCCATTCCATTTACGTAAAGTACCTTTCTCGCAGTAAGGCTCCCCGTCCTCCATGTGGAATAGGCTGTTTCCAAAGGCCTTGCCACAGGCAGCACACACAAAGCAAGTGGTGTGCCATGTCTGCCGCAGAGCATGCATCACCTCCTGCACAGGGACAAAAGGTTATTGTCTGGGTGCATTTGGGGTTATATGCTGCATAGGCTAAACAAAGCGCTTGTGTGTGTCGTACATGTCTGTGTGTTTGTGTCTGACATCTCACCCCCATGATCTTGGTGTTGCAGCGTGCACAGGTGGGAGCAAAGAACTCTCCGTAGCAGTTCTCACAGTACACTGCGTTCTGCTCCTCCACAAAGCTGCAGTCTGCCAGCGATGTGTGGCAGTAGTGACAGTTGAACTCTTCTGGGTGCCAGGAGCGACCCAAGGCCACCAGGAAGGGTCCCCTGCAACGACAGATAGCGAATGAGGACAAAAGGTGGTGACAACGACCATTTCTGAAGCCAAACACTGTGTTTCTGTTTGAGTGGCTGTGTTTCCATTGACGGTGTATTGTTGTTCTTACCGGATCATGTTGTTGCAAGCGCCGCAGAGGGGTGCTCTGCTGCTGTTGGCAGCAAAGCGCTCCGCCCTTTGGGCTACGCCCCGGGCAATGGGAGGGAAGGGGGCAGGGGCAGGGTTGTAGGGGGCGGGGCTGGGATTATAGGCAGGGCTTGGGGCAGAGGGAGGGGTGTGGGTGTGGGCGGAGCCAGGGTTTGGGATGTAGGCTGGTGCTGGTGGGGCACTCTGAGGTAGAGCAGGCACTTTCATGCTGGTGCTGGTGCTCTTGCTGGGGTCAAACTTGTTGGCAAAAGAGTTGTCCGTGATCCAGGGTGGCCTGCTGGAGGGGGGTTCAGGGGCGGCCGAGGCTGTGGCTGGAACAGGGGCTGGAGCTATGACCCAAAGAGACACCCAGTTAGGTCAACACTATCCATACTTACCATATTATTAACACAAACAAACGGCCACACAGCGCCACCTGCTGTAACTACCTGGCACAATGCAGGCTGTGCTGACCACCTTGGGTGGAGGAGGGCCCACAGGGATCTGGATGGAGCTTTGCTGCATGGATGGAGGCTGCTGCATGGGATGTCGCTGCATAGGCGGGGCCTGGTGCATGGGGGACCCCTGGTACATGGGAGGTCCCTGCTGCATAGCAGGTCCCTGGTACATGGAAGGTCCCTGGTACATGGGAGGTCCCTGCTGCATGCAAAGCCCCTGGTACATGGAAGGTCCCTGCTGCATGGGAGGTCCCTTCTGCATACAAAGCCCCTGGTACATGGATTGCCCCTGATACATGGGAGGGGCTTTTTGCATGGGGGGAGCCTGGCCATGTAGGCTGCAGAAGGATAAACAAGAAGCTGAGTGACCACCTAGATTCATTCATATCTCTAACAGTCTTATTACTTCAGAAGCTTTCTGAACTGTCATAGTTTATAATATATCAATCTAAATTGGGAAACTGTACTACAAGTACCAGTTACTCATAAGGGTACTGGTACTTGTAAATGAGGCCCTGTATCTTGGCAATGAGGCCCTGTATCTACTTCCCCAGAGTCAGATGAACTCATGGATATCATCCGCATGTAGTTTGAAAGAAGTTGCTAACTAGCGCTAGCACAATTGCATTACTAGCATTGGCTCGAAGTCATTGCGCTAGTTAGCACTGGTTCGCAAAACTACCTCTAACTTCCTTCATACTGGATGCAGAGTCATAAAAATCATATCCACGAGTTTCTGACCCTGCCAAAATCCCGACGTACCCCTCTAACACTAATATGCCTCACAATAAAACCTAGTATGCTCAACAGCCACCTATCTCCTTCCTGACTCTGTGTCCACATATGTTTTGAATCTTACCTGGATCTCTTCCACTTCCCCAGACACGTTTAATGTAAAGGTTAGTGGGAGTTTTATATAGCAGAGACCCACAGAGAGAGAGAGAGAAAGAAAGACAGCCTGGTATCAGAGAGACAGTGTTAGAACAGAGAGCCTCGGTTATAGCAGTGAGAGAGATTCACAAAGCCGCCAACCAATTTCATTTGAGAGGAGAGAGAAACAGGTTTTGATACATTTGTAAGAAAGGGGAAGGTTAAAATGCAGGTTAAATGAACACTGTCAAAGCATGATTATCATCCTTAGAGTTAAAAATAGAGGGAGGGGAATAAGTGTGTGTTATTTCAAAGGTGAAGTTGACAATAAGGGAAGGAAGCACACTATCCAGATGTTCTATGAGCAGTGCCATCTGGATAAGGTTCCCCACAGAAGTACCTGGAGACTGAGGCAGACTGTTGCAGACTGTAGCTATAACGCAACAGAAAAGGGTCTGGGGTCAAAAACAGGTCAAACACAGTTTTTTGGATTAAGGCCATGTACACCTATACCTGCAAGATGCCGTGCTGCCCAAGACGTTTATTACTGATAATGGCATCCGGTTTTTAAATATTGAATTTGCAGATTTTTCCATCTAACTTTTCTCCAGTTTACTCTAAGATGGGGTGTAAATCAAGAATCATCCAATTTCTCACAAATTGTAACATTATCAGATCGCACCTGTTTCATACTAACGGCTAGTTTGACCACATAGTCAGCTGTGTAGCTTTTGAAGAGGGCAGCACCCAATCAGCAGTCCCTTTGAGGTATAGGTGAACTTGGTTTCGTAGTAATACCTTTGTGGGAGCACACATTCACAAATGTATGTCCTAGAGAAACAAATAAAACAAGATCCTAACACTGCCAAACCAAATGAAATTGATACACAGCTCTGCTCCTATATACCATATTTGTATTCATCATCACTATCAATCAAGGAAACCATATGATACTGCACACACACATATATATGCACAAAACCCCTCATATTCTACACTCTGCACACAACCACCACAACTGGCTCCATTGCAAAGGCCAACACACCTTGCAACATTAGTTAACACATCCAATCCACATTAAAGAGAAAACAATGACATCATTATTAGGAATCTTTAAGGTGAGCCAGAGGGCCCACTTCTCACAAACACACTAACATGCAGGCGAGATAAATTCACTTCAAACCAGTGGTGTAAAGTACTTATGTAAAAATGCTTTAAAGTTTCATGCCCTGATCTGTTTCACCTGTTCCTGTTATTGTCTCCACTCCCTCCAGGTGTCGCTTATTTTCCCCAGTGTATTTATCCCTGTGTTTCCTGTCTCTCTGTGCCAGTTCATCTTGTATGTTTCCAAGTCAACCAGTGTTTTTCCCATTCTCTAGCCCCCCCGGTTTTGACCCGTGCCTGTTTTCTGGATTTTTTTTGGGTATCTGTACTTTACTATTTTTGACAACTTACTTTTACTTCACTACATTCCTAAAGAAAATAATGTACTTTTTACTCCATACATTTTCCCTGACACCCAAAAGTACTTGTTACATTTCGAATGCTGAGCAGGACAGGAAAATGGTCCTATTCATGCACTTATCAAAATAACATTCCTGGTCATCCCTACTACCTCTGATCTGGCAGACTCCCTAAACATAAATGCTTAGTTTGCAAATTATGTCTGAGTGTTGGAGTGTGCCCCTGGCTATCCATAAAATAAAAAAAACAAGAAAATCGTGCTGTCTGGTTTGCTTAATATAAGGAATTTGAAATTATTTTTACTTTTGATACTTAAGTACATGTTATCAATTACATTTACTTTTGATACTTAAGTATATTTAAGACCAAATACTTTTAGACTTTTACTCAAGTAATATTTTACTGGATGACTTTCACTTTTACTTGAGTCATTTTCTATTGACGTATGTACACTTTTACTAAAGTATGACAATTGTTTACTTTTTTCCGCCACTGCTTCAAACCACCCTCCACTGCACATCATAAGATGATATAACGTTCACTAAAGGGTGGATGGATGTGCTTCCTTATTTAAGCCTGCTGTTTATACAAAACAAAAATGACAATGGTTGGCTGAACCACAAACTGAGGGAGTAATATGTACCATACTCCTTGTTATGCAAAACTAACCAATGATTTAATATTATCCCCACTAGACACTTACAAATCGGAAGAGGGTATTTTACAAGCATATACAATTATTTATACAATAGTCCTCCTTTTTGTTAGTCACATTTAAAATGTTCACGTGTGTACCAAATTCTACATCATTTGACCTTTTCAGCCATTGCACTTTTAAGCAGTACATCTATCAACAGCTGATATTGCCTGTTGCCACTAGTTAGCCATTCAGTAGTTGACTAAAATGGTGGATCACAGCCATATAAACTCAGAAAAAAGTCCCTTTTTCAGGACCCTGTCTTTCAAAGATAATTTGTAAAAATCCAAATAACTTCACAGATCTTCATTGTAAAGGGTTTAAATACTGTTTTCCATGCTTGTTCAATGAACAATAAGCAATTAATGAACATGCACCTGTGGAACGGTCGGTAAGACACTAACAGCTTACAGACGGTAGGCAATTAAGGTCACAGTTATGAAAACGTAGGTCACTAAAGAGGCCTTTCTACGGGCTCTGAAAAACACCAAAAGAAAGATGCCCAGGGTCCCTGCTCATCTGCATGAACGTGCCTTAGGCATGCTGCAAGGAGGCATGAGGACTGCAGATGTGGCCAGGGCAATAAATTGCAATGTCTGTACTGAGACGCCTAAGACAGCGCTACAGGGAGACAGGACAGACAGCTGATTGTCCTCTCAGTGGCAGACCACATGTATAAACATCTGCACAGGATCGGTACATCCGAACATCACACCTGCAGGACAGGTACAGGATGGCAACAACAACGGCCCGAGTTACACCAGGAACGCACAATCCCTCCATCAGTGCTCAGACTGTCCGCAATAGGCTGAGAGAGGCTGGACTGAGGGCTTGTAGGCCTGTTGTAAGGCAGGTCTTCACCAGACATCACCGGCAACAATGTCGCCTATGGGCACAAGCCCACCGTCGCTGGACCAGACAGGACTGGCAAAAAGTGCTCTTCACTGACGAGTCGCGGTTTTGTCTCACCAGGGGCGATGGTCAGATTCGCATTTATCGTCGAAGGAATGAGCGTTACACCGAGACCTGTACTCTGGAGCGGGATCGATTTGGAGGTGGAGGGTCCGTCATGGTCTGGGGCGGTGTGTCACAGCATCATCGGACTGAGCTTGTTGTCATTGCAGGCAATCTCAACGCTGTGCGTTACACGGAAGACATCCTCCTCCCTCATGTGGTACCCTTCCTGCAGGCTCATCCTGACATGACCCTCCAGCATGACAATGCCACCAGCCATACTGCTCGTTCTGTGCGTGATTTCCTGCAAGACAGGAATGTCTTTAACTTCCTGACTGGTGTCGACATGCAGAGTGAGCGTGGAAGAGTGTGGGATAGAGCTACCACCATCACTCGATGTGGTGCGATCACCAACTGTGACTACTAGGTGCTCAACCAAGTGAGCTACTGTCAAATCACTAATTATGTGGCCTTCACAGGGTGAACAGTCCCCATGAATGCCAACTCCAAGAGTATGCTTCACCTTACTATAGCATGCAAAGGTCCAGACTTGAACGGGCCTGTAGGGATTTTGTGCGTTTGTTAATTTAAGAAACGGGTTGACCTTCAAATTCAAGATGAGAGATGGAATGTCAAAAAGACTACTTCAGAGTGATGTTAGCTACATTCAGCATTAAACAGGGATTTTTATATTTGGGTCAAACATATCTCATCATTAATGCTGTGAAGGGAACATTGACATTGTGGAGAAAGAGGTGCAAATTAGTCAAAAACTCGAGTCAGCAATCGCAAATGCTGCCAACCCCCACGAGCTTACACACTGTACTTAAGCAGTCTGCAGTGTACAGTCTGCACATCAAGCTTCATGGACCTTTTCCTTTCCATTCAGCTGTGATGGAGAGAGCTAATTCAAAGAGCATTGGAGAGAAGTTTGTCCCTGTGCAGGCAAGCAAAACAGTTGCACAGACCTAATTGCACTCAATAGCATGTTTCCAATTGGGGGCTATTGCAGTTCATTTTGCACCACTTTTCAGATATAATGATTTGTATTTTCTAATGAAACATAGCCAATGTGAATGAAGCAATGCTGCAGTCATGGCCTCGCTCTTTTGATCCGGCTAGTCTCCCACTCCCCAGTAAAAGTTGCCATGTTTTTTTTACTCTCCTGTCCCCTATCCCACATGTACCTAAGCAACTCCGCACACCACTCTCTGTGATGTGGTCAGTCTGTCTGTCACTGTGGCTGTCTGTCCAGTTGTGTGTATACCTCAGGTGCTCGGTTCGGAACCCAAGGGCAGGGTGCGCTTTCGTTTGGGCAAAGTGCTGGTTCGAAACAGGGTGGGAGGTGGCCCTTGTTTATGAACCTAGTTTCTTAACGAGAGTCAACAAGAGAGGTCTGAGAGACGGTTTAGGGCTCACTCCACATACACATTGATTACTTTGAATTTCTTATACAATCTTAAACCCTCTCTGAAATACTGCACTGTAATGGAAAAAAATAAGGCAACACTTTATTTGGATAGTCCCTAATAGATATTTTATATACAGTACCAGTCAAAAGTTTGGTCACACCTACTCAAATCAAGGGTTTTTCTTTATTTTCTACAGAATAATAGTGTATAATAACAGTGTAGAATAATAGTGAACACATCAAAACTATGAAATAACACATATGGAATCATGTAGAAACAAAAAAAAGTGTTAAACAAATCAAAATATATTTTCTATATTTTAGATTCTTCAAAGTAGCCACCCTTTGCCTTGATGACAGCTTTGCACACTCTTGGCATTATCTCAACCAGCTTCACCTGGAATGCTTTTCCAACAGTCTTGAAGGAGTTCCCATATATGCTGAGCACTTGTTGGCTGCTTTTCCTTCACTCTGCGGTCCAACTCATCCCAAACCATCTCAATTGGGTTGAGGTCGGGGGATTTTGGAGGCCAGGTCATCTGATGCAGCACTCCATCACTCTCATTGGTCAAATAGCCCTTACACAGCCTGGAGGTGTGTTTTGGGTATTTGTCCTGTAGAAAAACAAATGATAGTTCCACTAAGAGCAAACCAGATGGGATGGTGTATTGCTTCAGAATGCTGTGGTAGCCATGCTGGTTAAGTGTGCCTTGAATTCTAAATAAATCACTGACAGTGTCACCAGCAAAGCACCCCCACACCACCTCCTCCATCCGTCACGGTGGGAACTGCACATGCGGAGATCATCCGTTCACCTACTCTGCATCTCACAAAGACACGGTAGTTGGAACCAAAAATCTCAAATTTGGACTCATCAGAACAAAGGACAGATTTCCACCGGTCTAATGTCCATTGCTCATTTTCTTGGCCCAAGCCAATCTCTTCTTCTTATTGGTGTCCTTTAGTAGTGGTTTCTTTGCAACAATTTGACCATAGTGGCCTGATTCAACCAGTTTCCTATGAACAGTTGATGTTGAGATGTGCCTGTTACTTGAACTCTGTGAAGCATTTATTTGGGCTGCAATCTGAGGTGCAGTTGCAGTCGGAAGTTAACATACACCTTAGCAAAATACATTTAAACTCAGTTTACTGACATTTAATCCAAGTACAAATTCCCTGTCTTAGGTCAGTTACCACTTTATTTTAAGAATGTGAAATGTCAGAATAATAGTAGAAAGAATTATTTATTTCATCACATTCTCAGTGGGTCAGAAGTTTACATACACTCATTTAGTATTTGGTTGCTTAACTTGGGACAAAAGTTTTGGGTAGCCTTCCACAAGCTTCACACAATAAGTTGGGTGACTTTTGGCCCATTCCTCCTGACAGAGCTGGTGTAACTGAGTCAGGTGTGTAGGCCTCCTTGCTCACACACGCTTTTTCAGTTCTGCCCACAAATTGTCTATAGGATTGAGGTCAGGGCTTTGTGATGGCCACTCCAATACCTTGACTTTGTTGTCCTTAAGCCATTTTGCCACAACTTTGGAAGTATGCTTGGGGTCATTATCCATTTGGAAGACCCATTTGCGACCAAGCTTTAACTTCCTGACTGATGTCTTGAGATGTTGCTTCAATATATCCAAATCATTTTCTTTCCTCATGATGCCATCTATTTTGTGCTTCACGGTTAGGATGGTCTGCTTTGGCTTGCAAGCCTCCCCCTTTTTCTTCCAAACATAACGATGGTCATTATGACCAAAAACAATTATATTTTTGTTTCATCAGACCAGAGGACATTTCTCCAAAAAGTACGATCTTTGTCCCCATGAGCAGTTGCAAATCGTAGTATGTCTTTTTTTTATGGCGGCTTTATAGCAGTGGCTTCTTCCTTGCTGAGCGGCCTTTCAGGTTATGTCGATATAGGACTCGTTTTACTGTGGATATAGATACTTTTGTACCCGTTTCCTCCAGCATCTTCACAAGGTCCTTTGCTGTTGTTCTGGGAATGATTTGCACTTCTCGCACCAAAGTACGTTCATCTCTAGGAGACAGAACGCGTCTCCTTCCTGAGCGGTATGACGGCTGCGTGGTCCCATGGTGTTTCTACTTGCATACTATTGTTTGTACAGATGAACGTGGTACTTTCAGGCGTTTGGAAATTGGACAAATAGAATGTTGACAGTTAATTGCAATGTCAATACGTATGGCCTTTCTTGGTCCCCTAGATGGGACACAAAAAGTTTTTAAAAACATTAGATTTTTTTCTTTTTTTTCACAAACTACCATTAATCTGCTGTGATGGCCAAAACATGGTTATCTGTGAGGGTCCAACAAATGTGTATTAACACAGCTCTGAATGGTCCAAAAACGAAATCCAGAAGTCCAAGAAATTAATCTGGGACACCCCCCATTGATGGTTTAAGGGAGTGATCTTGGGTATTTCACCAAGATGCAATATCTGTCCCATGTAATTATGTCCAAAATAAGTTATATGCTAACGCTAGCAAGCTGTTGCATATAGACTGATTAGCAGTTGATAGTTTGAGCATCTAGATATCATCTATTGGGGACTATCCAAATAAGTGTGACCAAAATAAAATCTTCACTTTCATTCTTGTAACACTTTTTTACACCCTGTATACTCTTACATCCACTATTTCAGCATAAGAAAATAAAACTCTCCGAAGTCCAACTCAATCCATATTCCTCACAAACCTCGTCTGCCACCCATAAAATAGCAACTACGTACTAGCTTCTGCACCTCCTATCTCAACCAAATCCACACAGCCCGCCAGACACGTTGGTCTATTCGATACTGGGAGGGTGCCATCTATCCCCTGACTGACATAAAAAAAAGGTAGAAACTGGGACAGGGGGAGTGATTGAGTGACTGTACCTACACGGTGTAGTCAGAGCAGACGAGATATGGGAGGATGCATGCATAAGGTGGTAGTTTCCCCCAGAGGGTACTGCAGGGAGAGGAGCAGGAGAGGTGGGTCGTGCTTTGGGGGATCTAGGAAAGGAAATTATGGGAATTCTTTGTGTGACATAATGGCTGTAATCACTTTGTGAATTCTCTCTAGATTTGACGGGGGGGGGGGGGGGGGGGGGGGTGTATGGCAGTGATGACCAACCACAGCAGCAACAGCTTCCACAGACCAGGGCATATCTGTTGTGTTGAGGCTGGTCAAATAAAAAAAACTGGATTAAGATGGATGGATGGTTATGATGAGGGCGTTACGGGTTAAACGATGATGGGTTTTGCAGACTCGCTCTGTATGACTACAGTGCTCCACTGCCTTGAGGCTCTCTGTTCTCACACCGCTCACAGACATGGGAGGTCAGGTCTTCCCAGTGTCTCTCTCCTCACAGGTTCCACACAGTCCAGGTGATCACAACATCAGACTGACTTACCTTGGACACTGAATATGGACACTCTCCCTTGTGAATGTACTAAACCCAAAGCCCTGGCCACTTACACACATACTGCTCATGAAACCTTTTACCGGTGTAACTGGAACATGAAAACAAAAAACACACATTTCAATCTATGTTCAATCAATCACGAAACAGATGACAAAGGGGAAAACATCAGAACAAAAACAGTCCCCCTCAACGAAGGTACACACACAAATATAGCTGCACACCAAATAAAAAGGAAGAGCACCCAGTTGGCGGAGGACAATAAAACCACAACACTCAAAAAATGTTCAACCCACACAGAATTACCTCTCAGGGGTGGGTTCAGGGGCTACGGGGGCGGGCTCTGGAGACTGGTAAGCAGCAGTAGGCGAAGCCGCCTGATTGGGCGAAGCAGCGCTAGCAGGGAGAGCGACATGTGTGGGGCTGGTGGAAACTGGAGCATGCTCAACAGGGCTACTGCATAAAAGGTTAAATTGCATTGAGAGAAAACCATCAGCAGTCTGGGGCCCGAAATCCATATGTAGGGCTGTGTGTATATATGAACTAGAGGGTTAATGTCAGCACAAATAGACCTGTAAGGTTATATGGCCTCAATCACATGCAAAACCAAAAGCCTTAGTAATGCTCAGCCCAAAGCAAGGATTTCCATCAAGGAACAAATGGAGAAAGAGTAGAAAAACAAATCAATGACAATTATTCACAAGTCTTATCTTTCAATATCAGGATTTCGTGTCAGAGGTGAGGAAAAAACCCTCTGCAGAAAAAAAAACCTCACAATCTGCTCATAATAAGATAAAAACGGACATTTTAACGATCGATTTTGGGTGAGTCACTGGAGAAAGCACAGAGACTGGCAGGGGTGAGTGGGGTGAAATCTGGTTGTATTTCACTCTTAATGGAAAGCTGCCTAGCTACTACCGCAGGAATCGATTGAGCATAATGGGGAATGACTAAATAACTGCGTCAAGACGAGCGCTTCGTCAACCATGTCCAGGGCCAGAGGGCACCACCTCACTATATGCTTGATATACGCAGTCCTTACGTAATTAACACAGTGCATTACACATTGATTTGGAACTGTATGGTGTATCATACTAATATAATATAAATCAGAGGCAATCTAAGGTGTTGGGAGCGTTTCAGCCATAAACTCTGCAGGAGGAAAAGGATTAAACAGAGTATATACCAACAATAGCAAAAAGGAGAGAAAAATTAACACTCAGTGAGCATGGCACAATCAATGAGTGTACGCTACAGAACATCTGCGAATTTACTTTTAAACATGAGTGAAAACGAACAGTGGAGTTCCCCCAGATCTTGACATTTAAAACACAGCTGACTTTGACACGAGGCCAAAACATTGAGTGAATGACTGCGGGAGAAGGTGGGGTTGAGGACTGTGGAGAACGGAATGAATGCAATGCCCAGGGGGAGCTGCCCGGGCTGGTGCAGGCTGGGGGACAGAGAGGGTGGCAGGCATCTAGCAGCAACAGGCCTGGTGGTGGTAGACCGATGGCTGACCCCAACTCACTTCCAGCACCCTGACCTCCTCTCCTGGACATCAATCTGACCAGGAAACAGTGGTCTCAGGCGGTCATTTAACCCTTCATCACTTTCTGTGGTGAACTTTGGAGGTTAGCAAGTGCTCCTAGGCTGTGGTGATAGTGGGTCTGTCTATGGTGTGTCTCACAGCTAGATGTGTGGAGCGAGGAGTGGAGTGTTGGTGTGTCGGCAAGGGAGGATCAGCACAGATAGACAGGTGGTAGATGCTCTCAGTTTGAGTGACAGTTAACAGAGGAAGTGCCTTTGAGGCTGGGTACAAGGGCAGGACAGGCCACAGTCACACAGATACAAAAGCCACTATCTTCAGTTGCTTCTGATTCCAACCAATGAAACCTATTACTAGGATAAAGTATTATGATCTAGAACACCTGGTTTTAATTATTAGCTGGTTGATAAGCGGAATCAGGTTTGTTACAACAGGGGTTGGATTGAAAACCTACAGGAGGGAAGCTCTCCCGGAACTGGGTTGAAGAGCCCTGCTCTAGAGAGACCTCTACAAAGTAACTTTTAGCTGATGGGAGTGTAGGAAACCCCTCTCAATTGTGTTTCAACTGGCCATCCTTGGGAATAAGTTACATTAACTCATCTGGCATAGGTACAGACATCTAACTTCAATACTACTGGATCTCTATTTGAACTCAGACAGCCATGTAGAGAGACAGACAGACAGACAGCCATGTAGAGAGACAGACAGCCAGACAGCCATGTAGAGAGACAGACAGCCAGACAACCATGTAGAGAGACAGACAGACAGACAGCCATGTAGACAGCCAGACAGCCATGTAGACAGCCAGCCAGCCATGTAGACAGCCAGCCAGCCAGACAGCCAGCCAGACAGCCAGCCAGCCAGCCAGCCAGACAGACAGACAGACAGACAGACAGACACAGACAGACAGAGGCCTTGAAAATACATGTACCCTCTTCATGCAGGATTAATAGATTGCATTGGCTGAATTGCTGGGATGTATTTCCAGATGTTTCCGAGGGAATGACTGTTTCAAGTTAGGGGCAGATGAAGGATAGTGTGCTTTGAAGGCTGAAGTCAAAATTTGGTGCCTCAAATTAACAACACAAGGGGAACTAGATAGAAGTAGAAAGAGGCCACACCTGACAGAGATGTTCAAAATAGAAGATTGCATACATGCGCCACTCTTTCATCTGCCAATGATCTATAAACAGTTTGGAATTTTAAATACTTGATCTGGAAACTAAATGACGCCATTTCATTTCTCACTTTATCTCACTGTGGAAGGGAAAACCTTAAGGATACTAACTTGAGGATAGTTTTAAAGAGTAACAAATGTATAGCGCCCCCCACTGGTAACATCTGCTTGGCACAACTGTCAACATAGGGGAATTGTGATCTCTCCCACTAAAGCAGCTGGGTTAGTAAGGCAGCTCCATGGGCAGGCAACCTGACACCTCGACTACCATTTCACTCTACTCCTCATTCTCTGGGAGAGAGAGACCACTCCGCGGTAGGTAGGCAAACACTGGCGTGTGTTTGCATAATACTGGTGAGGTGGGCAGGCAAGTGCAAGGGCAGGGGAGTCTTTAGCAAGGGGGAGAGAGAGACCGGTGCATGCTCTTACAGGCAATTAGGAGGATGAGAATTGAGATTACAGATAGTCAAGGCAGGGGCAATGGGTCTAGTACTAGGTGGTTTAGACAGGTATGTATTTTACCATGTTCAGCTGCCTACTGTACATCAAAGCAGTAGTGAACTTTAACCATGGAGGTTAGGGTTCGTGGGAGGGTTTTGAGGGAGGGGGATGGATGGGTTACTGGAGAGCTGTCATAGATGAGGAAAACACTGACAGACAGGTGATACAGGCAAGACTAAGATAAGGAAACACAATGATTCAGACAGACAACATGAAGACAGACACAAACACACAGCTGTCCACAGGTACCCCTCACCTTCTGTGCCCTTTACCGGATTCTCAAACAGGACGTACAGTAGGTCTACATTAACTCTACCTTCTTGATTGCCAAAACTGTCATTAGTCCCATGAATTAAACCTACAACATAACTTCTTATCGCCGACTGTCACAAGCTCCTCTATAACATTGAGACAACCAGTAGGGTCCTTGAGGCTTTTGAAAACATTTTTTTAAATTATCATTAAGAAAATGGGAAGTCACATGAGTCCTAGGTCCCTAAAATGAGTCCTAGGTCCCTAAAATGAGCCCTATGTCCCTAAAATGAGCCCTAGGTCCCGAGAAGTCACAAACTGCAAAAACACAAATCCTGCCGGGAACTGAGCACACACACACCAAATTACTTTCCACTCATTTGGAGTTGAGGGTGGGATGAGATAGCTATGGAGTGATGTGCCGAAATTTGATGCAAAGCAATGACGCCGGCCCTGATGTATTGGAATGTCTGGTGTGTCAGTTCTAGAATCTGTGATGAAAGAAAATGAGGGAGTGAAGGATAGGAGGAGCAGAATACTGAATGGAACTGAAGAGGAGAATGAGATCTTGTAGGTGGGGCGGAGACTGAGGCTTGAGTATGATAAGAGGAAGAGGAGGCGTGATGAAGGGCGAGAGGGGGTCAGCCACCCAGAGGCACTCCAGTGCAAACACACTGTCTACCCAGCATGCATTGCATGCAGGTGGAAATATCTCTCAGAGGAGGTGAAGAAGAAGGGGGAGGGGGGAATGCCAAGGAGCATGTCCAGGCAGGGAAGAGGCAGTTAGCAAAGATTTCCAACAGTTACAAACGGCCAGTAATAATCCACTCATCAGCCCACAGCAGAGCTAAGTAACACCAGTTCCCCTATGTTACAACCAGACAAGCAGAGTTACCTTTCAAAGGGCTTTCAACACCTTCAAACAACGCCTCGCCGACTCTCACTTCTCACATATTTGACTTCCTGTTCGCCTTTCTTATGCAGGAGGACGGGACGACACCCAACAGGGTGTTGTCTGACGGCTGTGCTTGAATCCTGATATGATAGTCCCTAACTTCAGCCACATCTGACCTCCTTATAGTAGCAGCTACAGAGACTCTTGCCTCATGGACAGACCATTGATATAATACTGCTTCTACATAATAACAGACGATCAACAATTGCTAACAATTGACGGCATGATTATACTAGAGCTAATGATGGCTGAGTTCAGTACAATAATTATACAGAAATGGCCCTGTGGAACAGACTAAATGGCATGTGTGGAGAAGAACAAAGCCCTGTTTTCTAAAGGTGTACCAATGAAGCACGTCAGTTCATCCTTCTGCGAGTCATATGATAATTAGCTTGGTTTATTTCTACAGTGTTTCTAAAGAACTTTTCGGGATAACATTGAACAAATCGCTTTGAGATTGTATTTGTAATAGATATCTTACAAAACACTTGACGTGAGGCAATATACAGTAGGTTGGTATTATGTATGGAAAGGTTATTCCATAGCCACCTGCTTTATATCAAAATCTCTCCGTTTCTTTCTAGGTCAAGTTGTTTATATAACAGCTCAAACGCCAAAGTAATTGAAACACAAATGAGAGGACAGAGGAGCACAAGGCCTTTACAAGGAGGTTCTGTGAAGAAAAAAAATCCTTGACCAACTTGCTTAAATAGTGAATACCCCTTGGTAGCTGAAAAGAAAACAGCTATTCAAACCTTTTCAATTACCAATGATGACATTGAAAGATACCGTCAAAGAAAATGGATGAACGTCTCTCATTGAAGTCGAAAGCAAACATGGTCAATATGGAATCCAATCATTTTCCTTCTGATTGAAGTCACACGTGGCCATCTGGCCTTGAGCCAGATTGGAACGTAGCCTTTCATATTTTTAAAGATCAGTGCAATGCACAATGCAGGCAGCACTCCTAATTATCCTTACATTTACTTTATGTCATTCATCCTGTCTGGGAAATTCTCAAATTCCTCACTTTCTCATAGGCTGCAAGGGTTTGCTGTTCTCCACACATTCCAATGAGTCAGAGCCCGGGGATAAGGAAACAAACAAGCCATGTTTCATTTGTGAGTGATTCATCTTGAGATTCAATACGACGTTTGCTGATATCGGGGAATTGTTTATCTATAACTGGACCCTTGAGATCTCATTTAAGTTCTATTTAATGGTTCCTTGGTGAAGTGGTTCCTGTGAAAGTTTTTTTTTAAAAACAACTGAAGTTTGTGATGACTCATATGTATAATTGTTTGTCGTCTCTAAGAGGGTGTTGGGTTGCTATGCCATTTCCTCCATAGCTTCCATTTAAAGCCTGTAAACTGCTACATCAAAACATAATCTCTTTTCAGAGTAACAATCTGATATGAAAGCAACTAAAGGAACATTTTTAATTTAGTGGTATTGTTTTTATTCATACTTATCACAATGTCAAACTCAAATAGTGATAATTTACGGTTGAAATACAATACAACTTTCTTATACAGCTGCAATTACTTTAGAAAGATAGCATCAACTTAAATAGCCAAAATAAGGGGGGAATATGACATTGGGCTAAAATCTTCATTACAACATGTGATCAACAAGTATTGAACAACCCTCTTTCCACTAACTCACATTCCAGTATCTTTAGCCTGACCTTCTCCTCACTCACAGTCCAACTGTTTTACCTGCTCGGCACTTCTCTGGTTGCTACAGTTACGTTCGGTCTGACACATATTTTAAACCAGGGCTTTTTCTGGCAGGTTAAGGATCTGAGCAGACAGGCCATTGTGCCAATTTTTCAATTTGGCAAAACGTGGACCTTTAAATTCTGTGTCAAACTTTTCCCTGTGGCATGAGGAAAGAGAGAAAGGAAAATGGGGGGGGAAGAGAGAGAAAGGAAGAAAAGGGGGTGGGGGGGTGAGAGACAGGTTAGGGACTGTGGCCTCCACTCCCCTGCCTGAGTCCTGTGAGGGTCAGAGTGCACTGGGGGCTTCCCAAATCCTCAACAAACACAAATCAACACAACCCCACTGGGTGGATCTATGATGTCCTGTATCAGGGAATAAGCCCAGGCTTGAGAAATCCCTCATGAGGAAACAAAAAGTGATATTTCTGCTCTGTGTGTGTGGCAGCAACACGTTCCGTGGCATTTCAGCTGTAGGAGTCTAACAACTGCTGGGAAGTGGGAAAAACACGTGAGCTCATAATGAGGGCTATCCGTAATCCATGTGAGGGGCACCGCAGCGTCGATGCACCTCATACTATTCTCACGGTTGGCTCAGCAAGACACGACTCACACTCTAACCTTCAAGTTCACCACAGAGAGTGGTGTGGAGCTGGGCCCTGCGGTAAGGCTGAGTGACTCAGCGACCCTTGACCACTAGCTAACAGCAGAAACTCTGCTCTGGGCTCATCTGGGGGCAATGGCCAAATACAGCCTATTTGCTAGGCCTCCGGTCGCTGCTGCTAGCTGCCTACCTTGATTTCCTCAGATGTTCCACGTCTGGGTCTTGCACTAAAGGGAGAGGGGGAAAGAGAGAGAAGAACCATTAGTAACTTAGTGTGTGGCAGGGTAAGAGGGGTAGACTAAACTAAATTAAACAAGAATAGAAATGAGAAAAGCAGCACTACTTACTGAACTCCGTTCCCGTGATGTGGGCGAGGAGGCGGAAGGACTTGGACTGCACCTGGGAGGAGCTGCGGGCCCAGTCATTCAACTCCATGTCCCTGTCTGCAGTCTTGATCACAGCCTGATAAACTGGGGAGGCACTGTCTACCTGAGCGTCTTTTACTGGGAGCGAACTGGAACCACAGAGAGAGAGCTGGCTCGTCACACTGGCACTAATTCATGCCCACCACAGCCTGACAGCAATCAGGGCGAATAGGAAATTATGGGGTGTTATTCGAATTCTGATCACAGTGTTAAAAACTGCAGTCTGGTGGTGATTTTTTATTATTGGGGTATGTCTGAGTGTATACATATAAAGTACCATAACTAACCTTTGTAGCCTACTTAGTCGTCTAAGGAGCATTTAGGAGAATTGGGAGAGAATCTATTTCAAAGGCTCCCTCTTCACTTTTCATTTGAGATGTAAAAAAACAGGCTCGGTCTTGCATAAGGGGAGCTGCGAGAGAGGAGCTAAAAACTGGACATTAAAAAGCAGCATCCTCCAGCATCTGCTCACACAAACCAGTGATAAAATGGTAAAAAGCTGTCTAATAGTTTCCTATTTGCAGAAGCTTGCACACAAAGCACTATGGCTACATTACGAACCCTGTGGCATCTTTTCTCAATAGCATATTTCATAAATATAATTTCGTACAATAAAAACACACATACTGTACCTCTAGCAGGAGGAAAGAGCTCAGAACATTCAGTTTAGCGTCATCATTAAACTAGTATAGTTCCTGGTATATGGCATAGCTAGTGCTGGTCAGTTGCACATTACTGATTGGGAGTATTGAGTCCAGCACTTAATGTGTTCGTCCTCCGTTCATTTCCTTTTTATATCCATATAAATCATGCAGTTCTTTTGCAATACACGAGATTACTGACCTGTGATAACGTTGCAGCTGACAATAAAACCTATTTTACAGAGAGCCTTGAACCATAAATAATCCCTGTGTAGCCAGCAGGGCAGTGGACTCCGTCTAAGAAACGGTTTTCTATACCAAGACAAAAATAATAATAAAAAAAAAAAAAACACCAAAAGACCAAAATTATGATTCTGTGGTTGACCTGTTGAGCAATATCGGTTTGCAACACACTCTGCTTTTCTAAAAAGAAAAATGTTGTTTGCCATGAAAACGTCTAATCCATGGCTGTTTCCCATGCATTTCAATCACAATACAATTTCAGCACAATTTTCCAAAGGAATGAAAAATTGTTTGTTAGTAATCAGTCATTGATAAAGACCCACAATCCCTGAATATCAAAACACCATACTTATAGTGATGTCCTCGACAAACAGCTGCTCTGCAATCGACTCCCGTCAAACTATGACGTCGTCATTGCATTACGGTGCAGAGGCAACATCCGGCAATTCTAGACATCATTCCATCAACCCACAAATTACGCCAATTGGTGGCGTGTAGAAAATTGCCATCGGTAACAAAATCTCCATTCAGAGTGAGGATGTAGTGGGTTAGCAGTGAGGGGAACGGACGTAAGGAGGGAGGAGACAGCACACAGGCTGTGCTTCGTAGGTTGTCACAGAGTGGTCTACTTACGCCAAGGGGGAGCCGGCTGGGACTTCCTCTCTGTTCGGCAGGGAAGGGGTGGGGCAGGGCGAGGTGGGGCAGTGGATGGATGGAGAGGGGTGGGGGGGAAGCAGCATGGCATGGTGGGTGGGATGGACAGTGCGGTGATTGGGTTTGTTGAGGAGGAACCGAGGAAGTGAAAGAGGGAGGATTAGATATTGGCCCCGTAGCGGAAAGCATAGAGTGAGACCCTCAGCTTTCGTTAAGAGAAAGAGAAATTTCCCTTTTCTCCACATATGAACAAAACAAATTTGTCTGGTTATCAATTTCTAAAGAAAGTTATCCGTTTACATGAAGCATGTGGGTCTATATATTTACATACATTGATACAAATCAAGAGTTTACAGTCCCTTTCATTAAACTATACATTTTGTACTGGGACGTCTGTACTGGGATCTTCAGGTATTTGAAAGGCAATTATTAGTGTGGGTGAGGGTATGTAAAAGGGTGGCAGGTAGCCTAGCGGTTAAGAGGGTTGGGCTAGTAACCTAAATGTCGCCGGTTTGAATCCCAGAGCAGACTTGGTGAAAAATATGCAGATGTGCCCTTGAGCAAGGCACTTAATTCTAGTTGCTCTGAATAAGAGCGTCTGCTAAATTACTAAAATGAAAAAAGATCAGGGAAGGCTTGGTGACTAAAGGTGATTGGGTGGCTTTATGCTTGAAGGTGAGCAGCATGAAGACATTCATAGAATGGATGGAATCTAACAAATACACTTGAATACTGCAACAGGTGACCTGCATTTGTAACAAGGAATATAGATCGGTTAGCTGATAACGTCACAAAAACTATGTGCGCATTTTCATGCGGAAGAAGTCAGCATATTGTTGTGATTCTGGATGGCCAGATAGCTACCAACAATGACAAGAAACTGCATTGTGGGGAATCGTAAGTGGCTCGTTTCAACTTGTTCTTGATACCATGTCTTGCTTTGAGGTGTTGACTGATTTCATGCCAATAATTCACTAGCTAGCTAACCAACAACTGTAACAATGAATGAGAGACAACAAGTGCTCATTGCGCAAATGTACAGTACCAGTCAAATGTTTGGACACACCGACTCATTCAAGTATTTTTCTTTATTTGTACTATTTTTTACATGGTAGAATAACAGTGAAGACATCAAAACTATGAAATAACACATATGGAATCATGTAGTAACCAAACAAATTGTTAAACAAATCAAAATATATTTTATATTTGAGATTCTTCAACTAGCAACTCTTTGCCTTGATGACAGCTTTGCACACTCTTGGCATTATCTCAACCAGCTTCATGAGGTAGTCACCTGGAATGCATTAACAGGTTTACCTTGTTAAAAGTTAATTTGTGGAATTTCGTTCCTTCTTAATGTGTTTGAGCCAATCAGTTGTGTTGTGACAAGGTAGGGGTGTTATACAGAAGATAGCCCTATTTGGTAAAAGACCAAGTCCATATTATTGGAAGAACAGCTTAAATAAGGAAAGAGAAATGACAGTCCATCATTACTTTAAGACCAGAAGGTCAATCAATGCGGTCGTAGTCACAAAAACCATCAAGCGCTATGATGAAACTGGCTCTCATGAGGACCGACCCAGAGTTACCTCTGCTGTGTCTTTGTGAGACGCAGAGTAAGTGAACAGATGATCTCCGCATGTGTGGTTCCCACCGTGAAGCATGAAGGAGGAGATGTGATGGTGCTTTGCTGGTGAAACTCTGATTTATTTAGAAGTCGAGGTAAACTTAACCAGCATGGCTACCAAAGAATTCTGCAGCGATACGCCATCCCATTTTCAACAGGACAATGACCCAACACACCTCCAGGTTGTGTAAGGGATATTTGACCAAGAAGGAGAGTGATGGAGTGCTGCATCAGATGACCTGGCCTCCACAATCACCAGACCTCAACCCATTTGCGATAGTTTGGGATGAGTTGGACTGCAGAGAGAAGGAAAAGCAGCCAACAAGGGATCAGCATATGTGGGAACTCCTTCAAGACTGTTGGAAAAGCATTCCTCATGAAGCTGGTTGAGAGAATGCCAAGAGTGTGCAAAGCTGTTATCAAGGCAAAGGGTGGCTACTTTGAAGAATCTAAAATACATTTTGATTTGTTTAACACTTGTTTGGTTACTACATGATTCCATGTGTTATTTCATAGTTTTGATCTATTCACTATTATTCTACAATGTAGAAAATTGTTAGAATAAATAAAAACCCTTGAATGAGTAGGTGTGTCTAAACTTTTCACTGTAATGTATTTATTTTTTCAATAAACAAAAATATACAGTTGAAGTCAGCAGTTTACATACACCTTAGCAAAATACATTTAAACTCAGTTTTTCACAATTCCTGACATTTAATCCAAGTACAAATTCCCTGTCTTAGGTCAGTTAGGATCACCACTTTATTTTAAGAATGTGAAATGTCAGAATAATATAGTAGAGAGAATGATTTATTTCATCACATTCTCAGTGAGTCAGAAGTTTAGATACACTCAATTAGTATTTGATAGCATTGCCTTTAAATTGTTTAACTTGGGTCAAACGTTTCAGGTAGCCTTCCACAAACTTCCCAAAATAAGTTGGGTGAATTTTGGCCCATTCCTCCTGACAGAGCTGGTGTAACAGTCAGGTTTGTAGGCCTCCTTGCTCGCACACGCTTTTTCAGTTCTTCCCACAAATTTTCTATGGGATTGAGGTCAGGGCTTTGTGATGGCCACTCCAATACCTTGACTTGGTTGTCCTTAAGCCATTTTGCCACAACTTTGGAAGTATGCTTGGGGTCATTGTCCATTTGGAAGACCCAAATGGACAATGCAGCGGCGTCTTCCTTGCCGAGTAGCCTTTCAGGTTATGTCGATATAGGACTCGTTTTACTGTGGATATAGATAATTTTGTACCAGTTTCCTCCAGCATCTTCACAAGGTCCTTTGCTGTTGTTCTGGGATTGATTTGCACTTTTCACACCAAAGTACGCTCATCTCTAGGAGACAGAACGCGTCTCCTTCCTGAGCGGTATGACAGCTGTGTGGTCCCATGGTGTTTATACTTGCGTAATCTTGTTTGTACAGATGAACATGGTACTTTCAGGTGTTTGGAAATTGCTCCCAAGGATGAACCAAACTTGTGGAGGTCTACAATTTTGTTTCTGAGGTCTTGGCTGATTTCTTTTGATTTTCCCATGATGTCAAGCAAAGAGGCACCGAGTTTGAAGGTAGGCCTTGAAATATCTCCAATTGACTCAAATTATGTAAATCAGAAGCTTCTAAAGCCATGGAATTTTCCAAGCTGTTTAAAGGCACAGTCAACTCAGTGTATGTAAACTTCTGACACACTGGAATTGTAATACAGTGAATTATAAGTGAAATAATCTGTCTGTAAATAATTGTTGGAAAAATTACTTGTGTCATGCACAAAATAGATGTCCTAACCGACTTGCCAAACTATAGTTTGTTAACAAGAAATGCGTGGAGTGGTTAAAAAACGAGTTTTAATGACTCCAACCTAAGTGTATGTAAACGTCCGACTTCAACTGTAGCTTACATGTCAAGAATCTATGCCAACCCCGTCTGTTTTGCCTCATATTTGCGCACGCATCGGTTTTGTTGCTAAACAACCAAACCGTCTATGCCTTTGTAAAAAAATGACAAATCTACATCTGTGCCTTAGAGCACCAAACCAAACCTCTCCAGGCAATACAAATAGTAACACACCACAAACACCACCCTTACACAAACAGATCTCACTGCTACCTACTTGAAACAGTCTGAGTTGTATGTTCCTTCTTGACACATACAAAATACACTTTGGATATACAGTCCAGTAGAAATATTTTAAAAAGGGTAACAATCCTAGATCATCAGGGCCTGAAAAGACATCCTGATGAAGTAAGTCTGCGGCTTTAGCTTCTCCAGCACAGCGCGGATACACTACACTGGAGTACTAGACTAGTTCAGCACAGCCAGCCAAGGAGAGGAAAGGAGGGGTACTACGTAGGTCATGCAGGTTGGGGGAAAGGTAGAAAGAGAGTGCAGAGGAAGGGAGGGTCTTACCCGGCCTCGTGGCCCTTGGACTGTCCGGCGATGGCGTCCATGATGGCGTCCTGGGAGTACATGCTAATGGGGGTGTTGTACTGGGCATGGATTATGGTGGCCTTGCCCCCAGGACCCTTCACCTCGATGGGCTTGTGGGTGGACAGGGCAGTGTCCTTCAGCGCAATGGCGTTGAAGTTGGGCACATACTCGTTGCTGTCGTGGAGCGGTAGAGGAAGTTGGCAGGGTAGTGATGATTAGGGTGAAGAGGAAAAGAAGTAAAGAGAGAGAAAGAGGGAAAAGTGAAGGAAAGTGAGGAAGGAGGGTGGCAGTGGAAGGAGAAATGGAGTGAGATGTTAAGTGAAACAGTGTAATAGCCTGTTAGCAGATCAGTTTGTGCTCTAGCCAACTCCTTTGTCGTGTATAATGCCATGCGGAACATCAACATGTACCGCACACAACACCGGGTGGCACACAACAAAGGAGTTGGTTAATGCACAAAAGGGGACAATTAAGACTGGAGAAATTCACGCATTTTCTATGCACTTCTCAGTATTTGGTATACAGCCTTACCTTAACCACCTACGTAACGTGCTCTGCAGGTGTGGCTACCTTGGGCGCTCTGAATTAATTTCATTCAACCTCTGAACCCCCCCCCCCCCGCTCAAAGTCAGAATACATGTAGAGAGAAAAGTGCATAAAAAGGGAATTAAGTTCAATGTACTCATGCTTAACTCGGGTCAGAATTCCCCCCATAGAGATCTGCTACTAAAACAGCGTGGGGTTTTGAAGAGAAAGGCGGATAAAGAGCCATCGAGGCGCTGTATGTTACACAGCAAACATGCTCTGTATATCCCCCAGTAGAACAGGCACAGCACAGCTTACATATCTGCGCACACACACACACACACACACACACACACACACACACACACACTCAGGTTTCCCTCCAGATACAGGTCAGCCCTCCCAGGTATGTGGGAGTCCACAGGCTCAGATGATGTTCTACAACTGGCCTACAAGTAAACTGATCAAGATAAAGAGCAAATGGATGTGTTAATATAAACATGCACTGTCATCTAAGTTACAAAAATATAAAGGCTAACTTATTGAACCATTGCATCATCATTCAAATCCCACAAAAAAAACAGTTGATCAATGCCAGCAATGTACAGTTTCAAAATGATCTGCAAATGACTTTTTTTTATTACATCATATTAGCCATCTATCCAATAAAACTAAATTACACAAGCAAATACTTCACACGTCCACACTCTCCACCTAAATGCCATACTGTATGTACATGGCTGATGGCTCATGGGAGAATTTAGCATAATGTCATTCTCTCATACAAAATATCCCAAAATCACTATTAATGAACAGGGATCTCGTCTGCGAGGGGTTTTCAAGTTAATGATCACAAGCAACATTTGTTTTATGATAGGTTAAGATTTATTAGATGTTCACTCCCTTTTCTCCGGGACTATGACAACCATTACAGACCAAACCAAAACTATCATTATCATTACCAATCCGACAACCGCTCATCTGTCTCAGATTCATAATCACGACACAACAAGCCAAGACAATGCACATCCACTTCACACCAAAGAGACTGACACGATAACATTAACATGACACACTACACCATGCAGCTGAACCACGGAATCGTTTTGGGGGCGAACGCTGTTACGTCACATGCAGGGTAGGGTACTAACTTGGCAGGAGTGTTGGAAATAACCTGAGGCAGCGGCAGAGAGGAGAAAGAGAGAGAGAGAGACAGTGATTAACAACGCAATTACACTCTACCACCCGCCTCCGCCGAGGTCGCTTATTTGGCGTGAAAGGCAAGTCGCAAGGTACGTCAGATATAAGAGAATAGGAAAGGAGAAGAGATAGAAGACGGTGAAGGTGAATACTGAGAATCACACAATGCAACAATGAAAGCCATCAGTGAAAAATATGTTTTCAACTTTGTTGCCGTTCATTCTTGATTATGATCATTACTGAGGCTTGTCCATCACTGGCATGCAGCCATGGCATTGCAGGCTCTTTAAATCTATAACATGGAGCTAAAAATACTATTTTTTACGTCAGAGCAGTGGTACAAAGTGATAAAGAAAGTGGGAGAGAGAGCGCAACAGACAAGAGAGAGAACTTTGTACTGTATGTTTTGTAGATGAGGGTAGAAAGCGAGATAAAGAAATAAATAAAATGGAGAGAGGTGAAGAGAGAGGGTCAGACGAGACAGAGGCGGATATATTGGGGTTCTGTATGTTTAGAGAGATGGGAGCAGAGCAGAGAGGAACCTGAACCCAGCCATTCCATGGCCTTTTAAAGAGACGACAAGAACAGGTGCTGGCCCTGAACCATCGTCACGGTGTCTTATAGCACACTATAGCACTTTTAAATTAGGTCACGCGACTGCTTTCTGTTTTAGATAACACTAGGGGAATGCTAGTTCACTGTGTTCATCACAAAGACTGATATAGCAAACACTGCATTTAGCGATTCACCTCTTTTAGCGATTCAACTTTCTCACATTAAAGAAGTTCTGCTATTAGCGCTTAACTGACACATCAGACACATACTAAAAACAAATCTCCATTTCACTGTGCAGTCACTTCGTCCATCCTGGCCGCGTTTTAAAGCAACGGTTAGGTTTAAAGCAATAGTTAGCTCTTCATGTACACAAGCACTGAAAGGCTTGCCTGGGACGTCACATGTTCATATTTTGGCAGAGGGGACACCTAATCTCCCGGGGGCTCTTCGTATTACCTGGAGAAGGGCCACAGCCTGAGCTAGGGGCCTTTACAGGGACTGTGCTGCCTTCCCTGCACATTCCCCTCTGGGGGAACCTAAATCACTAGAACCCATTAGGGTCACCAGGCTGTCTAGAGCCCAGCTCGGGATCAGAATACACAGCTAAATCTGAATGTTCTGAGGCTTTCTATCCTTCTGCCCCATGAGGGCCGGTCAGCAGAGCAGCAGGGACTGGTTGGAGTAGGGTGAAGCCCCTTGGAGTAGGGTGAAGCCCCTTGGAGTAGGGTGAAGTTGGCCATAGACACTGATCTATGGTACATTTTGAGGGGGGAGGGGTTCTCTCTGAATGTTGAAGGTTAGGCTTTGGAGAGGGCTAGCTAACCCTACACCTGAGCCTATAGGCAACTTCCACCCGGAGCTTCTACCCCACTCCCTCCTCTTCACTATGGGGTTCACCAGGCCTGGCCACCCCTGGCTGGTGCTGCTGTTACTACCGTCTGTTCCACTTGGTTACGTACCCCACTGAGAGGCCTGCTGCAGAGTCCTTTCCTCTGTTGCTCTCCTGGAGCTGAGCCATCTCTCGCAGGGTCTCAGCGGAGTACAGCCCAATAGGAGTGTTATACTGCGCCTTCTTTGTGGGGGTCGTCTTGCCCCCAGGGCTTGGAGTTTGCCTCTTGGTGGGCGACCCCGAGTGGGAGTTTTTCTCGCCAGACGCCTCGAGTGACACGGAGGAGGAATTGCAGGCCGAGAGGCCGCCATTTATTTTGGTAGTTTGAGCCTTCAGGAGGGGAGAGACGTCGGTGAGGTGGATAAGGGGGAAGACAGATAGAGGCGTGGTCAGAGAGAACAACGCAAAAGGTACTCTATGAAACTCAAAAATATAGTTGTTTGAACTTAAACTTGGAAGGGAGGGTGGGTGCTGCATTGTCCCCAGTATCACCAGTAGAGGGCAGTGAGAGACTTAACATAAACAGTGCCTGAGCACACAGCTCCACACAGAGTGTGAAATTCTGAGTGGATCAGCCCAGCACGGCCCAGGGCTGTTCTTACAGACCTCAGAGCTGGATGTGCTGTGCTGACTCTATGGCTCCTTACACCCCTAATGGAGGAACTTTGCATGGAGCCTCCTGGAGCTCCCTACTCTGACGCCTCTGGTCTGGAAGGAGGCAGTGGTTTCACTGAAAGTCCTCAAACCACTTCGATCCCATATGAGTGTGACTGAAGAGTGTGTGTATCTTTTATTTATAAGTGCGGGCAACAAATTCTACAACTAGGGAAGCATGAAAACGTAGCAGTCGGTGTGCTGAATATGTTGGGAGAGTGAGACTGAACAGAGTGTTTCTGGCTGTGGTCATGCTTACCTTCTGGTGAGGGATCTGTTGCATGGGAGAATCCATTCTTTGGGTGGATGTGGAAAGTGGAAATGGGCGCTTTGACCTGTAGCAAAACAAAAAACAGATACATTCGAAATATTACAGTTATTAGAGTGGGACTTGGAATTCTACCACTTGTATAACACATAACAATTGGCTGCCAGAAAGGTGTTCTGCACTGAAAGCTTTTTCATGGTTTATGAGAGAGATCAAGAGAGGAAAAGTCTACCGGAGAAAGACCTGTGTCCAACAAGCCCATTACTACTTGGACACAAGGAGCAAAGAGGTCAAAGGTCACAGAGACAGGCTAGGCTCAACCTGAAACCTTCACAGACCACTCAGATACAAACAGTGTACCCTCCTTATCATAAGTGGTGGTGAGCCATATCAACAAGAACAGAACATAAATACCAGAGCCAGAATAAAGTAAATTCCATACAATTTTAGACAAGCTCAGACAAGCTCAGCAAGTGCAAGATTCAATCCACCATATTGTTCGCACCGCCAATGTTTACTTGAACCAACAATGAAGTGGGGTCTAAGTCAGAGAATAATGTGAATGTTTACAGAATACTTCAGAGATTGATCCCCCATGTTGTTTGTCTACACTCTTAGAAAAAAATGGTTGTCTATAACCTAAAAGGGTTATTTGGCTGTCCCCATAGGAGAACCCTTTTTGGTTTCAGGTAGAACCCTTTTGGGTTCCATGTAGAATCCATTCCACAGAGAGTACATTATACTCAAAAGGGTTCTACATTGAACCTAGGTTCAAAATATTTAGGTTAAGACGAGAGGATTTGAATATTCCATAACTCTTTGGGACCAGCATTGCTAATTAGCAAGGTCGCTAGAAGGATATCAACGGAGTTGGTTCCACGAATTTGTTTATTCGAATTTGTTTATTTTCTAACACTTCCCGAATGGAATTACTTCATTGTCTTCCCCTTCCCATCTTCAACCCAGCCTTGAACCAAAAATGGTTCCACTTGGAACTAAAAAGGGTTCTCCTATGTGGACAGCCGAAAACCCCTTTTGGAGTGTACCGTACTCATTGTAGACCCTGACCTAGATCTATGGAGGTGGTATAAGAGTATGCTCAGGCTCATGGGTTCAGAACGTTCCGTTTTAACACTGTTGGTCAAGTTCAGATACACAAGTGAAATGGAAAGAAAACAGTACGTGGGCGCTTCATCTTTTGAGTGAGTCAAGACTTGGGAGTGCTTGCTTGCCTTCTGCACTTATCAAGCCCCTAACGCATCTTGAAGGACACATTCATTCATTTTCTTATTGACATTCCAGCAAAATGCATACAGATGACACATAACACACAGTGTTATATGACAGTTGAGGACTAGGTTTCATAACTTCAAATCAATTAGTAAGTGCATATTGTAAGTGTCCAATGTTTTAAGTCTTCATTGTAGAAGGCTGTTAAATCTCTGCATTGTGTTCTTCTGTGGCGTACAGTGGTTATCCAAATAGTGGTTATTTATACTGAACAAAAATATAAATACAACCCTAATCTATGATTTCACATAACTGGGAATAAAGATATGTATCTGTTGGTCACAGATAAAATGGGTTTCACAATGGGCCTCAGGATCTCGTCACGGTATTTTTGTGCATTGAAATTGCCATCGATAAAATGCAATTGTGTTCATTGTCCGTAGCTTATGCCTGCCCATACCATAACCCCACCGCGACCAGGTGGCACTCTGTTCACAACATTGACATCAGCAAACCGCTCGCCCACACGACGCCATACACGTGGTCTGCGGCTGTGAGACCGGTTGGATGTACTGCCAAATCCTCTAAAACAAATGTTGGAGGTGGCTTATGGTAGAGAAATGAACATTACATTTTCTGCCAACAGCTCTGGTGGAAATTCCTGCAGTCAGCATGCCAATTGCACGCTTCCTCAAAACTTGAGACATCTGTTGCATTGTGCTATGTGACAAAACTACACAGTTTAGATGTGCCTTATTTTTTTCACCAGCACAAGGCGCACCTGTGTAATGATCATGCTGTTTAATCAGCTCCTTGATATGCCACACCTGTCAGGTGGATGGAATATCTTGGCAAAGGAGAAATGCTCACTAACAGATGTGCACAATCTTTGAGAAATAAGCTTTTTTTGCACATTGAACATTTCTGGGATCTTTTATTTCAGCTCATTAAATATGGGACCAATACTTTTTTTATTTTTGTTCAGTGTATAAAGATAGACATGTCTGGCTTGTAAAGGTAGAATCAGTGGCGCAGCGGTCTAAGGCACTGCATCTCAGAGCTAGAGGTGTCACTACAGACATCCTGGTTCGAATCCAGGCTGTATCACAACCGGACATGATTGGGAGTCTCATAGGGCGGCGCACAATTGGCCCAGCTTCGTCCGGGTTTAGCCGTCATTGTAAATAAAAATTTATTCTTAACTGACGTGCGTAGTTAAATAAAGGTTACATTTAAAAATATAAACAAGCTCTCTCTGACAGTTATATATATATATATATATATATATATATATAAACAAACTGAAGTAGCCGTTAACTGTGTAAATTAAAGTGGCTGGTGAGAAATTACATGAATGCTAAATAAGGATTTCTGAGCTGCTGAAAAAAATGACCCTGACATAATCCATTGGCATCGTAGGGCACTGCAGGTAGGCAGAATTCAATGCCGCTTTTTGAAAGAATTCTCTGGTCTTTTGCCCTCTGTCGGCCTGCTACACAAAAGGCCCAAGTGGCTCTGGCAAACCATGTATTTTTTGTTTGTCACAAATTGAGCACAAAGAAAAGGATTCAATGACCTGAGGACTGAGTGTTCTTACCAAAAGTTCTAATTTACCAAAGGTTTTGGCATTGGATTAGAATGGTTTCAGAATATAAGTGGTGAAAAAAAACACTGACAAAATGCACATTTATAATAGATGCTTCATGTGTTGACTACCTGCATTGCTCATCAACTCTTGACTGTCTTCACTCGTCTTTATAGCTCTTAGTCTTATGCACACTAATACGCTGTTCTTCTGGTGTTGGAAATAAAAGCCCCAATAGAAACACTGACACATTGTTTATTTGGTTGACGTCGTTATGAGTGACCTTCCTTAAGGCATTACTTCAGTCTCACACACCATCACCTCAACACATGGCAGCACTGGACCGCAAGGCACTTTGGAATAGCCGTGCCCTGCTGACCTGAAGAACGTTAAAGACATGACCACCCCACTGCTAACCTCCCACAGCACGCAAACCAAGCAGAGGGGGTGAAGCGGCTCCTGTTTAAATGACCCACTGAACCGCAGGTCAACCTCTCTCGATTGATCTCGGGAGTAGATTTATTGGAATTACACCCAGCAGTATGAGATGATTAAGGTCGTTTTGAGGAACCCATCGTTTGAGGATTAAAAAGGACTATCTGGTGCAGGTTCCTTCCATATGGTGGTAGACACAGTGAACCTGGCATGCCTGCCCTGTTTTTGCACTGCTCTCACATCTCCACACAAGCAGAGGTCAGATCCATCCACAACACTGACAGTTGATTTTTGTAGACAAAAGAAAAACTAAAACAAGAGGAAAAGTGTTTCTTGGGAAAACAGAGAAGAAAAATTGAGGAAGAGGAGAGACGATGACAAGCTCTGGAAAAGCACGGCGGAGTGCCTCCTTGAATCAATCAACCAGGGGGAGGACAAGCACTTAAATCGATCCAGCCTATGCCAGCCTTTCCCTACCATTTTACAACAATCCGACGGGTGATGAAAAGCAGCCTGTGGAACCACAGGAGATGAGGGGAGGGAGGTTGGGGTGGTTGTAGCGGGTCTCAGCTGTGCAAGCCGGCGTGGGCGGAGTATGGGTGGGGTTGAAGTTGAGGAGCAGGTGCAGATGTTGAAGGGACACCTAGGACCCTACTCACCACCCCCCCACTGAAATGGAAACAACCTCTTCTTAAAGATGTACTGTACAGGCATTCACAGGAGCGATGCAATCAAACATTTGCTGGTTTGAATCCCAGGGTTGCTGGGGGTGGGGCATGTGTGTGGTCGTATAATATACCCATCAAAACAAGGAATCACCACATTCCTTTGACATTTGTAATGAGACAAACCGAACTGGCCCCGGGTGTAAAACACCGTCACTGAGAGCAGCCCGACTCAGACTCTTGACATCTGCCACAGTACAGAGATGGCTGGGAGTGACTCTTAAGTAAAATGTCATGTTCCAAAGCAGAGTGCAGGCCATTTGTGGCTCCTCTGAGTGTCCGAATGGAAAACAAACTGTCAGGTACCTCTGGTCTGAGGTGAACAAACACAAATCTCCCTAAATAAAGTACAGGTAGAGTCAGTGGGGATTAAAAAGTGAGACCTTGCATGCTTTAACCCCTGACCTGAGTTAGTTGTTGTTCAACCAGTTAAAAGACAGGGTAAAACCAGGTCAAACAGCTACCAAAGAGCCACGAGATAGTTAGGCTACGCAAACGTCTCCCTAAGGGTTACAGTCCGGTAAAAGGGAGAGTGTCCAATGTAATACCCATCTGTCATGATAAATACCATAGCCTGTCACTTTGCTAATTGACTTGGAGATGAAACAGAGAAAATAAAGTGCCTTGACCTTTTCACTGCCCCCCTCTGACAAAGGACAGGCCAATCGGATTAGGAATAAGAATAACATGTAATTTAATAGGATCTCTAAAGGACAGACACTATCTGGTTTTATGTAAGGGTGCATTAAGAGATTTAGCCTTCAAAAGGCTTATGTAACAACAACACTGCCAGCAGACTTAGAGAGCCCTCAAACACAACAAACAGGTCCACAATCAATAACAGAGTTAAAAATAAATAAAAAACAGTTGAGATGGTAGGTTGAAAGGAAATGTCACCCTGGACCCCAACATGGTCTTCATTTCAGCGACCCATTCACTGCAGTGACGAAGGCTGTTGCCTTATAGAATCCATTTTGATTAGTCTGTCAGAGTGAGGGAAGTTATTCAAATTCTAATAAAGAAAGTGAAAAAGGGGGCTAGAGTTAGGGGAACTGGCACATCACTAATGATTAACCAGAGTGCCAACCCTACCCTCCCCTCCCCGCCACTTTTGAAATGGGTTTTATAGTTGAGACGTAATTTAACTGTAAATGTGCCATGAACACAACCACTCATAATGTTTTCATCCGATTGTCAAACAAATCACTACCGTCGCACGTTTAGACATTCAGCAGTCTATCATTAGGATGTAATTGGCTGATATAGGAAGCGTTCATGTCACACATGCACTACAGCTATATTGCGGTGCTTTTTTCATTAGCACTTTATCTGGTCTCTGCAACCTTGGAAGTCGTGTGTGTGTGTGTGTGTGTGTGTGTACATGCGTAAGTAATTGAAGGCATCTGTGTTTGACGTAGTTTAAAACGGCAGGGGTGAATCAGCAGTAGTCACGCCTCGCTGCAAAGCAGATTCAAATGAATGAAAAGACGACATGGGACAATATTAAGGACACATGGTTTCGCCTATATTATATTAGCAGCGACGGGCCTTCTCTGCTAAATCCTTGCCACCACTCCCCAAAAAGGTAAGAATCTTTCAGGAAAATCTATAATTCCAAAAATGTCATGGCATGGGTCCCCATTGATTTTGTTTTAATGTTTGAGTCACTCATATAGCATAAGAATATGGCATAAGCCATGACAAAATGTGTAGCTGTGGACCAAAAGGACGGCCCAAAAAAAATCTCTGCCATTGGCCACGTCAACTACTACGCCACCCCCTCAATTCAAGCATGGACCAATGCTGCATGCTAATAATATTGTTACACTGATTAGCTTTTTCCTATAGTAACATAGATTTTTTTTAAATGTACTGAGTGCACTTCCGGTTATTTCTATGGGGAGCACACTGTGTCAGAGGGAAAGAAAAGTGACATCATATTGATGTATATCCCATGATAAAAGTATACCAAAGCTATCTTTGGTTCTCTAGTTTTAGCCAGGACAACAGGTGTAAAAATAGTATTATTTCTATTCCCTCCCTCTACACATTCCCTCTCTCCGCAATCCTCAGATGACAGAAAGGCCACATCTCTACCTCGAAAAGATCTGAGGCAGCCCACTCTGTCTCCCTGTGCATGTTTAAAATGACACCTAATATCCCTGTCTGATCATCAATTATGCCACAATAACAGTTGGCCCTCAGAGAGAAGAGTGTGTGTGTGTGTGCTACGTACTTCTGCATGGTGAGGGCCAGGTTGAAGCTGGCAGACTTGATCTTGTTCTGGGCCTCCAGGTGGGTCATGCCTTCAGTGCTGACCCCGTCGATGGCCACGATGATGTCACCCTGGATCAGGTTGCCCTGCTGTGCCTTACTCCCTGGGGTGATCTGTGGACGGTCAGCGCACACACAGGTCAACCTCAATCATAATGTGCTTTGTCAATGGACACTAGTGCTAAGCGATTAACCAAAATGTCTAAACATTAAAAATTAAACACAAAAAACAGCTAATTGACAGACATCGGTTCAATTATTATAATAACATTTTGTTCTGTTTTTTTTCTGTGAGCTTGATGGTCAGTTTCTAAAGAGAGAGATTAGATCAACCCAAACTTTGAAATGTAGTAGGGAGTTGTAGTTTCCAACAGGCCAATATTCTACATAGTTTAGGGCAGAAAATGTGGTGATTAACTACAATGACCATAATCCATTGTCCGCCCGCTTACTTTTACGGTCTCGGTCTGTGTGGTGCAGACACTAAGAGCTCGTTGATTGAGAGAGAACGCACGAGAGGGATAAAATCAGTTGCGTTGCAGGACTTTCTGTACCTGATGGAAGTGATTAATAGTTGGTATTCAACAGTCATAAAAAGTATGCCTTATTATCACTTAATCACAGCAAAGAAGTAAATATCTTCGGTCAATGAAATGGGAATGGAATTGATCAATGGTGTTATGAGTGAGCTGTCGTCACGTAGGGCTCGGCTTAAGTCTCCCAGAGGTGCAAAGCCTCCTCCCAATCACAGTCAGGGGGAGCCCGTCAACCCGTTTACACTGGACACAATAGGAGGACACAAGTGTACAGGCAGGCTATATGTCTAATCCTTGACAGCTGACTACATAACCGAACATGCGGAACATTCTGCCATTATTACAATCTCAGTTGTAGTATAGTACGTTATTATGGGAGTAGAAGACTGAACTTGGACGATCAGTTCATCAGTAATCACGGTCACACTTGATTTGGATAGTCCAGAAAGTCCATCTGTAGATGCTCAATAGATGGTCATAATATCACCAAACTATCTGTTGATAAGCAACTGCTTGCTAAGGTTAGGTTTAGAATAAGGGTTACGTTTAGGGTTAGGATAAGGGTTAAGGTTAGGGTTAGTAGATACTTTTGTGTGTATATAGTGTATGTGGACATACCTTGAAATTAGTGGACTCGGCTATTTCAGCCACACCGGTTGCTGACAGGTGTATAAAAGCACACAGCCATGCAATCTCCATAGACAAACATTGACAGTAGAATGGCCTTACTGAAGAGCTCAGTGACTTTCAACGTGGCACCGTCATAGGATGCCACCTTTCCAACAAGTCAGTTCGTCAAATTTCTGCCCTGCTAGACCCGGTGAACTGTAAGTGCTGTTATTGGGAATTGTAAATGTCTCTGAGCATTTTTTTTAAAACAAATTTTAGTCATTTAGCAGATGCTCTTATCCAGAGCAATTAGGGTTAAGTGCCTTGCTCAAGGGCACATCGACAGATTTCATCTAGTCCGCTTCAGGATTCGAACCAGTAACCTTTTGTTTACTAGCCCAACCTTTTAACCGCTAGGCTACCACCCAGCCACAGCAACAACGGCTCAGCTGCAAAGTGGTAGGCCACACAAGTTCCAAACTGTCTCTGGAAGCAGCCGCACACAAGCCTAAGATCACCATGCGCTCGGCTGGAGTGGTGTAAAGCTCGCCGCCATTGGACTCTGGAGCAGTGGGAACGCATTCTCTGGAGTGATGAATCACGCTTCACCATCTGGCAGTCCGACAGACAAATCTGTCCCCGCAGCAATGTTCCAACATCTAGTGGAAAGCCTTCCCAGAAGAGTGGAGGCTGTTATAGCAGCAAAGCGGGGAACAACTCCATATTAATGTCCATGATTTTGGAGTGAGATGTTCGACGAGCAGGTATCCACATACCTTTGGTCATGTAGTGTAGTTAGTTGAAATGTTAATGATACTCCATCTAAATAAAGCGTTACCGTAGTCACCAATGTGCGTGAGGCGATTCATGCCTCCGATAAAGCCAGGCTAATCAGGAAACATCTAATTAAGTGCTCAGGATCATTAGTACACTGGAAACTGTCATTTCCGCCATTTAATGATGAAACTAGGGGAGAAAGGATGGGGAGGCTTCCACTCATTAGCTGGTTTATCAGAGGCAGGGTTTTATTTATATATATTTTTTTTGCCTCCCCAGTCTTTAACCCTCCAGTTTTGACACCATCTGCCCTCATTTGTAAAACCACCCTCACCCCAAAATATCCCTCCTGATAAAAACCCTTCCCTCACCTAATATTTTACCCCCATCTTTTACTCCCAGGAGTAGTACACAGTAATTGGCTGCTTCCTGTTCAAACTGCCTGACATTTCTTACTTACTCACTTTTCATGTTCCTGCAATCATTTCCATCATTCAGGAAGAGAGAGAAAAAAAAGAGCGAGAGACGTGAGAGAGCTCTCATAAAGCATAGAAAAATCTTACTGGCTAAATCCCTTGGGTGGAAACTGAAAGTCAGGGTGGCTTATTCATTATTACTGTTAAAAGAACATGGAATAACATTACAACAATAAGGTTTGCGTGCACTTTCATCAGAGTAACCTAAGTGAAGAGAGTGAGTCGGCTGTAGACAGAGACACACTTCATTAATTTAGGCCTAAGTGATCATTAGAATGAGATTTGTATTCATTCATTTTATTGAACCTTTATTTAACTAGGCAACTCAGTTAAGAACAAATTCTTATTTACAATGACGGACTAACCCAGCCAAACCCGGACGATGCTGGGCCAATTGTGCACCGCCCTACGGGACTCCCAATTATGGGCGGATGTGATTCAGCCTGGATTCGAACCAGGGACTGTAGTGACGAGTCTTGCACTGAGATGCAGTGCCTTAAACCGCTGCGCCACTCGGGATCCAAGATGAATGGGCACTGACTTCACAGAGAAGATAGAAGTGCAAAGGAGCACAGAAAAGAGAGAAGACGTGAATGGGCACTGACTTCAGAGAAACGCAAATAAGATTTCAAAAGCAAAGTAAACTTTAGCATTGAGGGGTTTAGTATCTGTGATTGCTACAACAATTTATAGACTGTTAAATTAATGATATATAGCCATAGAAGTTTAAGAATATAACTTATGAATGCATCATGAGCTTAGTTCAACAGCCTTACGCCATCAGAAACCAAAATATAAGCTTGTTTTACTTCATTGTTTGCAAACAATGCAATTGTAAACAAACACTGTATTGTTAAAACGACAATTTGAATCTCATGGATGGTCAGTACCTGCATCCATAGATCGGTCTTTGAGTTTGAGAGTGGTTACATTTCTCCCACCCCATCCCTCAGCTGTTTACCAAAAATACAAACAATTGAGTAAATCATACACTGTTGCAGACCCGTTTGAGTGTGTTGTTGAAATTTCTCCACTAATCAGTTACATCCAGGGGGGCTTTCAGCTGTGCATTTCTGGAAACCAGCAGCCCCCCCCCCCCCATCCATTCCCTCACATGCGAGTCAAGCTGAAGTGATGCACAACAAATCTGGTTTTGAAAAGCATAAGCATTTTTTTTTTTACTTTTAGTCATAGACGAGTATCCTCAGGAGGAGCGTCACTCCTCACAGTTCTATGAATGAAACTAATTAACATTGGCCTACACCTTATTCCGGTAAAAAACAGACTGTCCCACAGCGGTGCAGAAGGCTGTCTGAGGCTGGTATCAAGCTCCACCAGCCATCTCGGTCTGTTGCCTTCACATATATCTCTTCCACGCTCCCCCTCCTTCTTACTCCTTCTCTCTATCCCATTACCTCGCTCCTTTTCTCACACCCCGCTCTCCCTCTTTTTCTCTCCCTCTCATCACTCTCTCCTTCCCTCCCTCCCTCCATCCCTATCCATCTCTCTCGGAGTGAAAAAATGAATGGGTCCCTGTCTGTATCTCCCTGGGGAGCTCAGTTATCACTAGGCACGTGCAAGACAGCCTGCAACTAGCTGGTGAGACCACTGTGAAGAGCTCATTTAAAAACACACACACCAACAGGGAACTGGAACTAACCGCTGTTGGAAAATATATTTGGCATCTCAGGGCCTTCAGAAAGTATTCACACCCCTTGATTTTTTTTCACATTGTCGTGTTACAAGGTTGGATTAAAATGTATTTAATTGTCCTTTTTTGTCAGCGATCTACACAAAATACTCCAGTGTCAAAGTGGAAGAAAAATTCTAACATGTGTAAAAAAAATGTAAACACTAATATATCTTGATTACATAAGTATTCAACCCCCAGAGTCAATTCATGTTAGAATCACCTTTGGCAGCGTGAGCCTTTCTTGGTAAGTCTCTAAGAGCTTTGCACACCTGGATTGTACAATATTTACACATTAAATATTTTTTCAAGTAGGTTGTTGATCATTGCCAGACAGCCATTTTCAAGTCTTGCCATAGATTTTGAAGCCCATTTAAGTCAAAACTGTAACTAGGCCACTCTGGAACATTCAATGTCGTCTTGGTAAGCTACTCCAGTGTATATTTGACCTTGCGTGTTTTAGGTTATTGTCCTGCTGAAAAGTGAATTTGCCTCCCAGTGTCTGTTGGAAAGCAGACTGAAGCAGCCACCACCATGCTTAAAAATATGAAGAGTGGTACTCAATGATGTGTTGTGTTAGATTTGCCACAAACACAACGCTTTGTATTCGGGATAACAATTTATTTTCCACAATATTTTTATTTCTGTTCAGGCTTCCTCTTTACGCTGTAATTTAGGTTAGTATTTCAGGGCAACTACAATGTTGTTGATCCATCCTAAAAAAAATCACAGCCATTAAACTCTGTTTTAAAGTCACCATTGGCCACATAGTGAAATCCCGGTTTGCTCCCGGTTTCCTCCCTCTCCGGCTACTTAGTTAGGAAGGAGGCCTGTATCTTTGTAGCGACTGAGTGTATTGAAACACCATCCAAAGTGTAATTAATAACTTCACTATGCTTAAAGGGATTTTCAATGTCTGCTTTTTTTACTACCCATCTACCAATAGATGCCCTTGTTTGTGAGGCATTGGAAAACCTCCCTGGTCTTTGTAATTCACTGCTTGACTGAGAGACCTTACAGATAATTGCATGTGTGGGGTACAGAGATGAGATGGTGTTTAACATGGTTTTGAATAGCTATTATTATTTTTTTATTTCACCTTTATTTAACCAGGTAGGCCAGTTGAGAACAAGTTCTCATTTACAACTGCGACCTGGCCAAGATAAAGGAAAGCAGTGTGACAAAAACAACACGGAGTTACACATGGGATAAACAAACATATAGTCAATAACACAATTTCACACAGAGTGAGTCCATGCAACTTATGTGACTTGTTAAGCAAATCTTTACTCCTGAACTTATTTAGGCTTGCCATAACAAAAGGGTTGAATACTTATTTACTCAAGACATTTCTGCTTTTTATTTTTTATTAATTAAAAAATAAATCCACTTTGACATTATGGGGTATTGTGCGTAGGCCAGTAACAAACAAAAAAATCTAAGTCAAGGGGAGTGAACAGGGCTGGATTATTGCAGGGACTTACCGGGGCTGAGGGCCCAAGAAGCAGAAAAACTAAAATAATCAAATATACTGCTCAAAAAAATAAAGGGAACACTTAAATAACACAATGTAACTCCAAGTCAATCACACTTCTGTGAAATCAAACTGTCCACTTAGGAAGCAACACTGATTGACAATAAATTTCACATGCTGTTGTGCAAATGGAATAGACAACAGGTGGAAATTATAGGCAATTAGCAAGACACCCCCAATAAAGGAGTGGTTCTGCAGGTGGTAACCACAGACCACTTTTCAGTTCCTATGCTTCCTGGCTGATGTTTTGGTCACTTTTGAATGCTGGCGGTGTTTTCACTCTAGTGGTAGCATGAGACGGAGTCTACAACCCACACAAGTGGCTCAGGTAGTGCAGCTCATCCAGGATGGCACATCAATGCGAGCTGTGGCAAGGTTTGCTGTGTCTGTCAGCGTAGTGTCCAGAGCATGGAGGCGCTACCAGGAGACAGGCCAGTACATCAGGAGACGTGGAGGAGGCCGTAGGAGGGCAACAACCCAGCAGCAGGACCGCTACCTCCGCCTTTGTGCAAGGAAGAGCAGGAGGAGCACTGCCAGAGCCCTGCAAAATGACCTCCAGCAGGCCACAAATGTGCATGTGTCTGCTCAAACGGTCAGAAACAGACTCCATGATGGTGGTATGAGGGCCCGACGTCCACAGGTGGGGGTTGTGCTTACAGCCCAACACCATGCAGGAGGTTTGGCATTTGCCAGAGAACACCAAGATTGGCAAATTCGCCATTGGCGCCCTGTGCTCTTCACAGATGAAAGCAGGTTCACACTGAGCACATGTGACAGACGTGACAGAGTCTGGAGACGCCGTGGAGAATGTTCTGCTGCCTGCAACATCCTCCAGCATGACCGGTTTGGCGGTGGGTCAGTCATGGTGTGGGGTGGCATATCTTTGGGGGGCCGCACAGCCCTCCAGAGGTAGCCTGAGTGCCATTAGGTACCGAGATGAGATCCTCAGACCCCTTGTGAGACCATATGCTGGTGCGGTTGGCCCTGGGTTCCTCCTAATGCAAGACAATGCTAGACCTCATGTGGCTGGAGTGTCAGCAGTTCCTGCAAGAGGAAGGCATTGATGCTATGGACTGGCCCGCCCGTTCCCCAGGCCTGAATCCAATTGAGCACATCTGGGACATCATGTCTCGCTCCATCCACCAACGCCACGTTGCACCACAGACTGTCCAGGAGTTGGCGGATGCTTTAGTCCAGGTCTGGGAGGAGATCCCTCAGGAGACCATCCGCCACCTCATCAGGAGCATGCCCAGGCGTTGTAGGGAGGTCATACAGGCACGTGGAGGCCACACACACTACTGAGCCTCATTTTGACTTGTTTTAAGGACATTACATCAAAGTTGGATCAGCCTGTAGTGTGGTTTTCCACTTCAATTTTGAGTGTGACTCCAAATCCAGACCTCCATGGGTTGATAAATTGGATTTCCATTGATTATTTGTGTGATTTTGTTGTCAGCACCTTCAACTATGTAAAGAAAAAAGTATTTAATAAGATTATTTCATTCATTCAGATCTAGGATGTGTTATTTTAGTGTTCCCTTTATTTTTTTGAGCAGTGTATATACAGTGCTGTGAAAAAGTATTTGCCCCTTTTCTGATTTTGTCTATTTTTGATACTGAATGTTATCAGAGCGTCAACCTCTCTCTGAATGTGAAACGTCAGAATAATAGTAGTGAGAATGACTTATTTCAGCTTTTATTTCTTTCATCACATTCCCAGTGGCTCAGAAGTTTACATACACTCAATTAGTATTTGGTAGCATTGCTTTTAAATTGTTTAACTTGGGTCAAAAATGTCAGGTAGCCTTCCACAAGCTTCCCACAATAAGTTTGGTGAATTTTGGTCCATTCCTCCTGACAAAGCTGGTGTAACAGTCAGGTTTGTAGGCCTCCTTGCTAGCACATGGTTTTTAAGTTCTGCCCACACATTTTCAATGGGATTGAGGTCAGGGCTTTGTGATGGCCACTCCAATACCTTGACTTTGTTGTCCTTAAGCCATTTTGCAAAGTGAGTGACTTCACTCTTGCCAAAATAAGCTCAATGCATTTCTATGGGCTTAATTTGGAACTAAACTTGTCGCTTGCCTTTCCGCCTTTGGGACAACGACTCCCATTGTTAGTGCGGAGACATAAGCATCTCGTCATTATATAGGCCTAGCTTACAGATCTCTGGTTGCAGTTACATTTCTTTACACGGAGGGAGAGAGCATGATGCTCGTGAATTTGCACGTCCAATGTATCGTAAGTGGTAATGATGAGTCGAAATCCACGACTTAGCCTAATTATTATTAATTAGTTTAATTGATTTTCTTTTGCGTGTTTCACAAAGACAGCCATGTGGAGTCGTGGCGCATAGTAGGCCTAGGCTATTTACTGTGTGTTGCTCACATCGGGACAAGTAAACCAAAGGATATCCTTGGTTTCCTTTCGATGTCGGGGCTTGCCTGACAGTGACTCTAAAGTGAGTGACTCTCGTCAGTGATAGCCTAACAAATCGCATCGGTGAAAGACCTGTTCATTTGGCTCCCTAAATTTGCATAGGCTACTGGTAGGCCTATGCTTTTTGGCAATTATCTGCAGATAAATTATGAGAAAAAATGTATAAAGTCAGATGAAGAATCTTCACTGCAGGAACAATAGGTAGTGGACAGTAATGCTGCTCCATACATGATAATTGGGGCCCTTTCAGAATCCAGGCATTAAAAAATGTATTGAAATTAGTAGGGAATCAACCTAAATGTGAAAATGTATTAATTTGACCAAGTTTAGCCTATCATAAGACAATAACAGAATGATTAAGTGATTTGTATTTCCTGCAGCTTCCTGACGAGGCAATGAGAATGCCCCTGTCTGTGTATGATGCTCGCACCTACAGCTTGTGTAACCGTTAGCGATGATGCTAATGAAAACAGTCTTCTGGTAGGTCTAGATGGAAAGGCTTTCCCAAAAACCTTCAGTTAAATGTTAACTTCAAAGTTGCCTATGCATACCTGGCAGAATGGTATCGTGATTATTTCATCAATCCAGTGAGTATTTGCAAACTCTACCATCACATGTGCACTACAAAAACACTGATAAACAACAGCCTCTTGCTAGGTGTGCACTTGAATTAAAGGGTAACTACACCCCCCAAAAAAATATTCTCAGATTTTTCCAAGACCTCAAAAGGGTCTCCTCATGCGGTTGAAGCATTGTTGTGGACTTAAAACATGCAATGATGTTGTTTTTCCATAAAACAATTTTTTTTTTAAGTGCTTTTGAGTGGGAAAAAAAAACTATGGGAAAAAACAGCCCCCCCCCCCAAAAAAAAATACACATTTATTTTTCAAGATAATGTGAGGCTATTTACTTCATAAAATACATAATTTGAAGAACAATGGCATTTAATATATTGCAGTAAACCTGTAAATAAGACTTTAATCTCAAAACAGGTTAAAATGTTAAAAAGGTTTAATGCCATCTTAGAAAATAGTCCTGAAAATAAAAGGCCTAGACAATGTCCAAAACTAACAATACACTGAATTCATACATTTTCAGTTATTTAAACTGTAAAAACTAAATGTCTTTCAGTACAACCCCACAACACATTCCGTCCCGAGGGGGGATGCCTGGCTGGCTACTTTTTCTATTTGGCTGGCTAGTCTCTGTACTTGTGGAAAACACAGAGCCTGCTGCTGTATTTAGTGGGGAGTCCTGAGTACCGCAGAGGAAACTGACCATTGGGACAGCGAATATAACCGATGACAAGCTCCTCTGTGGACAGAGGTAATAACATTCCTGGTGTACAGTACATTTTTACAGATGGGTCACTGCTAAACCACAATCTAAGGCCCTTCAATAGCCATTAATGGCCATTGATTGCCCCACACTCAATTGGTAAAACTGACTTTCTATTCTACTGCCAAAACCCCTGCTGGATCTCAGAGTGGTTTGTCATAAACTCCTGTCCCTAAATAAAGTGTTTCTTGATCATGGTAAGGAAAAGCTCCTGAGCCAGTCATACTGTATTGCTGGAGCTCCTAGACATTGTGTCCGTGCTGCTTCTCACATTAATATTGAGGGAAAAGAATGATGACAGTCATCGTTTATGACAGGGTCCAGGACAATTGACAGGAGCTTATTAATATAATATGCTTTGCTATATAAAAAAGTTGTGATTAAAATAATAATTTGAAAAAGAGACTAAAACGCCACAATGTTTTAACTACAATAGTTTCTCCCCCCCTCAAAAAAATCTGACCAAGCCCCTCTAAATATTTATTATTGTCATCATCCATGAATAAATCAAACTGTACTCAGTGAATGTCTGAAAATGTATAATTTGTCTGAGGGTTTAACTCCCACAACTCTGGTGCAATGCAGCAGCTGGGTCTTACCCTAACAACTTCTATAGGCACAGACCGAGAAACTGGCAGGATCTCTCTCTCTCTCTCTCTCTCCTCTCTCTCTCTCTCTCTCTCTCTCTCCTCTCTCTCTCTCTCTCTCTCTCTCTCTCTCTCTCTCTCTCTCTCCTCTCTCTCTCTCTCTCTCTCTCTCTCTCCTCTCTTCTCTCTCTCTCTCTCTCTCTCTCTCTCTCTCTCTCTCTCTCTCTCTCTCTCTCTCCTCTCTCTCTCTCTCTCTCTCTCTCTCTCTCTCTCTCTCTCTCTCTCTCTCTCTCTCTCTCTCTCTCTCTCTCTCTCTCTCTCTCTCTCTCTCTCTCCTCTCTCTCTCTCTCTCTCTCTCTCTCTCTCTCTCTCTCTCTCTCTCTCTCTCTCTCCTCTCTCTCTCTCTCTCTCTCTCCTCTCTCTCTCTCTCTCTCTCTCTCTCTCTCTCTCTCTCTCTCTCTCTCTCTCTCTCTCTCTCTCTCTCTCTCTCTCTCTCTCTCTCTCTCTCTCTCTCTCTCTCTCTCTCTCTCTCTCTCTCTCTCTCTCTCTCTCTCTCTCTCTCTCTCAAAAGGCTTTATTGGCATTAGTAACATATGTTTATATTGTCAAGGCAAGTGGAATAGACAAACAAAAAGGGAAATAAATACAGTAAACATTACACTCCTTTTTTTTTTTTTAAAGAATATAGACATTTCAACTGTTATATTATTTGCTATGTCAAGTGTTGTAACAATGTGCAAATAGCTGAAGTATGAAAGGAAAAATAAAGAAATAAATAGATAAATGTGCTCTTCCATGCCGTCCCAAAGAGGGGACTCTCTCTACCGCACCTGCTGTCTCGAACTCTGAATGATCGGCTATGAAAAGCAAACTGACATTGACTCCTGAGGTGCTGACCTGTTGCACCCTCTATAACCACTGTGATTATTATTATCTGACCCTGCTGGTCATCTATGAACATCTTGGCCATGTTCTGTTATAATCTCCACCCGGTACAGCCAGAAGAGGACTGGCCACCCTTCAGAGCCTGGTTCCTCTCTAGGTTTCTTCCTAGGTTCTGGCCTTTCTAGGGAGTTTTTCCCTAGCCGCCGTGCTTCTACATCTGCATTGCTTGCTGTTTGGGGTTTTAGGCTGGGTTTCTGTATAGCACTTTGTGACATCGGCTGATGTAAAAAGGGCTTTATAAATACATTTGATTGATTAATATGTTGTATTTACAATGGTGTTTGTGCTTCACTGGTCAGTCAAGTCAACTCCATTACAATTGGTGCCATAGAGGACAAGATAGTTTGATCAAAGACTTACTAGTGAACCTCTCCATCTACAGTCATGTTGACCACCAGGGTCACGCCGTACTAATGCAGGAAATGAGATAACACGGTGATTACATTGCTCCTGGAGTAAAACATGCAACAGGCGTTGCTCCGTTTTTAGACAATCTTTCCCCCAATGATGACTAAAATGGAAAACTTTCTCTCTCCCCCCCCGCTGACTAAATAAGCTACAAAATCCAAGTTCATTGAAACTTTTGTTTCTCACTGGAGCCACAAAGCAAATAACAAGAGGAAATGTTGGGGCAACCAGGAAAAACAAAGGGCTTGAGAGAGGGTGAGGAGTAGATTACCAACTGGCTCACAAAACCTGTACTAACCCTCCACCCCAACTCTGGTCTATTGATATCTGGGTGAATGGCTGGCTGATATGCCAGCTCAAATCTCATGTGCACTCACAACACACAAAGGACTAGCCTGTTCTATGGGCCAGGCAAAGACCATGGGGGAAAGTGGGGTCTCACACACACAGAGAGAGACACAGAGAGAGACACAGAGAGAGACACAGAGAGAGACACAGAGAGAGACACAGAGAGAGCTCGAAAGGAGAAATATATAGCCATAATGACATTATAAACGTTCCAAAGGAATAGAGACATTTCTGAGTGTTTACTGTTCATTTTTAATTTCACTTTTGTTTATGATCTACAACATACGTTTCCCATGCCAATAAAGCCCTTTGAATTGAAAGAGAGAAAGGCAAAGAGAGAAAAATAGAGAGCGAAAGAAAGAGGGAAAATCAGAAAAGAGTCAGAAATACAGTAGCTAACTAAAGATAGAGTGATTGCCAGCCAAAGAGCTGCTGTATAGATATGCTGAAATGAAGCCCCACACTCTTGTATCACAGTTTCACCAGCCTGCCACTGCCATGATGGAATCGCTTCATCAGATCATGGTTTGATTCATATTTTGTTCATTATGGGTTTGTCCACTTATCATGACACAGTATACAGAACTTCTGATTTGATTCATCTTTATTTCCCCTACACATTTATTCAATACGTATTCATTCAAACTGCTCTTTCACAAGATCATTCTGAAGTTTCAAAAGTACACCCAATGCTTTTACATAAATTAACAACAGGTTTATGAGAGGGAAACACTTAAAAACCCAGAAGGTCTCTTGCTAGTACGGTATTAATTTCAGGGGAAAATAAGGTCTACACCAAATTTACACAGAATAAGTGTTTAATTTGTCCAAACCGTGTGTAATTTTACAAGCCACAAACTTGAAGACCAAAGTTTGAGTCTTGGGTAGTTTCTGCTAGCAAGCGCAAGAAGAATCAGGGTGACCCGATATCCTTTCCCCCACACCCCTGCTCTGCCCAGCAGTCCTAGTCCGCCTTGGGAAAGCCTTAATGCTTCTTCACAGGTCAACAGTCCAGATTACCTCTAAGTAACAGCGATTAAACACCATGAGAACACAGCCATCATAGGCTCCAGGAGACGTTTACCCACCATTGACACCAACGGACAGCTAAGAGAGGCCGAGTTACTGGGAACCCCAGGCTCTAAGTCCCAACCCGGTCCCCTGACCGGGGTGGAGGTGGGCACTGCTGGTATATATAGCCCTCACAATCTGCCGAGCAGCGCTGACCTTCAGTGGCTTGCTAAAAACAGCCTTGCCTGTCAGCAGCCCCAGTCACTGGCTCTCGTACCACAGGCTTGGAGGAGGGAGGGTGCTGGAATGTAGAGGCCTGTGAGACCCGGGCTAACATCACAGACACGTTATTAGACAGAGCCAGCAGCCCCAGTCACTGGCTCTCGTACCACAGGCCTGGAGGAGGGAGGGTGCTGGAATGTAGAGGCCTGTGAGACCCGGGCTAACATCACAGACACGTTATCAGACAGAGCCAGCAGCCCACTGACTGCTCAGGACCTCCATCGTCAGTCTGCTACTGTGGGGGGAGGGTTACATCTTGTTTAGAGTTGCAGCAAACTTGATTGATAGGAAGAGGGAATTTAACCAGGGAGGAAGATACGGCCCATAAAACTATTTAACAGGGGAGGAAGATACGGCCCATAAAACAATTTAACAGGGGAGGAAGATACGGCCCATAAAACTATACATAAACCCCCTTAATTCCGTATGGATTCGGAGAACTGGGGGAATTCAGACCGCACAGTAAATTGAAAAGGGTACAAACTGCATCAAGCAGACCTTGTTAAATCCTGGGGGCAAGGGGAGAAGTTAGACATTCATCTAATGTACACCAGATGGGTTTAGAGGGTGTGCCTTGTCTGCTGGTTCTAAGACAGGTACAGTATTTAAGTCTAGTGTATAACACTGATTTATGTCAAATCTACAAGGCCGACGCTCTACAAGGTTTACAACTCAGCGGTCCCAAGGGTAAAACAGACAGTGCTATTCTACTAGATATTGCCTATAAAACATGATGTACTTCACCTTCACACCAGGTTGCATTTAGCCTATGTTAAGATAATTAGACGTGTTTAGTGATGGATTGATGGATGGTCTACTGCATTTACTGACTTGAATGAACGAATCAGCTCGTCAAATCCATCTAGTCACAGACAGGGTCACATTCCCAACATGAGGATCAGTGTATGAGAGGCAATGACTCTAAAGTTTGACAGCATGGCCCCATTTGCCCTCGATCTCGGGCCCGACACTCAAACAGAAAGAACATAATCACCCGCATCCACTCGAGGGGATTTGTGTTCATCTGTCAATATCAAATCTCACAGCCAGACTAAAGGCCGTAAGCAATGACCACTTTACCGCAACATACTACAGCCAAGAAGCTTTAACCTAAACTGTCACATGAGCCCTTCTGTGTTGGATAACCAGCCCTCCCTCAATTGAAACAAATACTATTGCGGAAGGTAAGAAGACACTCGAAACTCAACAACTTAGGCCACTGCCCAGGGGAGGAGAAGAGACACATTTTAATAGCAGCATGACACAGCTGAGGCCACAAACTGCAAACAGAATTTCCATAAAGGATTATTACAGATCAGATTAAAGCCTGTTGTAAAACATGATCTTCTGAGGCTATATTGGAGAATAGTTGAAGAAGCTCAAATAAATTACATTTTGTTTTAATCACTTTCATGAGTCCCATAAACTTCTTGATAACATGAATTGTTGCGAGCCAAGGTGTCATAACAGGCAACGCAGAATAGAAAGGATCATATCACAACCAGCAATCCTGCATGTGGCACCAATAGCGTGGGTAGGAGTGTTGGGCCAGTAACCGAAAGGTTGCAGGATCGAATCCCCGAGCTGACAAGGTAAAAATCTGTCGTTCTGGCCCTGAGAAAGGCAGTTAACCCACTGTTCCCCGGGAGCCAATGACGTGGATGTCGATTAAGGAAGCCCCCTGCACCTCTCTGATTAAGAGGGGTTAAATGCGGAAGACACATTTCAAATTATACAACTAACTAGATATGCCCCTTTTCCAATACAGTGCTATTCTCCTTACTGGACCCCAGAGGTTTGCTATGTACACATTTCGTTTTCCGAGTTAATGGATCTCCTTGCTGACATTTCTCTCAGACATCTTATGAAGGCCACATTAGTTTTTAATAGCAGTCCAATATTAAAAGGAAATGTCACAGCGCTCCCTCATAAATATGGGGAATAATATAATCCAATAAAATGGTGACTCACATCCGAGGAAGCCGAGATGCGTCGATCGTGGACTACAGGAAAAGGCGGGCCAAACAGGCCCCCATTAAGATCGACGGGGCTGTAGTGTAGCGGGTCGAGAGTTCCAAGTTCCTTGGTGTCCACATCACCAACGAACTATCATGGTCCAAACACACCAAGACAGTCGTGAAGAGGGCACGACAAAACCTTTTCCCCCCTCAGGGGACTGAAAAGATTTGGCATGCGTCCCCAGATTCTGAAAAGGTTCTACAGCTGCACCATCGAGAGCATCCTGACCGGTTGCATCACCGCCTGGTATGGCAACTGCTCAGCATCTGACCATAAGGTGCTACAGGGGGTAGTGCGAACGGCCCAGTACATCACTGGGGCCAAGCTTCCTGCCATCCAGGACCTATATAGTAGGCGGTGTCAGAGGAAAGCCCATAAAATTGTCAGAGACTCCAAGAGTCACCCAAGTCATAGACTGCTTTCTCTGCTACCGCACGGCAAGCGGAACTGGAGCGCCAAGTCTAGGACCAAAAGGCTCCTTAACAGCTTCTACACCCAAGCCATAAGACTGCTGAACAATTAATCAAATGGCCACCGGACTATTTACATTGACCCCCCCTCCATTTGTTTTGAACACTGCTGCGCCTCGCTGTTTATTATCTATGCATAGTCACTTCACCCCTACCTACATGTACAAATTACCTCAACTAACCTGTACCCCCGCACACTGACTCAGTACCGATACCCCCTGTATATAGCTTCATATTGTTGTTATTGTGTTACCTTTTTTCTATTATTTTTACCTCAATTTATCTGGTAAATATTTTCTTAACTCTATTTGAACTGCACTATTGGTTAAGGGCTTGTAAATAAGCATTTCACAGTAAGGTATACACTTGTTGTATTTGGCGCATGTGTCAAATAAAGTTTGATTTGATGAGTCGTTTTCTTGAGGACGACAGAGACAGCAGCTGATTTTTCTCACACAAAGAAGCCAAGTCACATGCAAGCCAGCCAGGACGGACTATGGAATGTGGACAAATTAAGTGCCCCACTTGAAAACGGAGGAAATATTTTTTTGAAAGGCCCCTCTTCCAACGAGGTTTATTTTCATCCCAACCTCACAGTGAGGTATTTATCACGGTCTGCTGCTTGATATTATAGTAGGGTTTCAAGTTCGTGCTTCCCATATGGTAACTGCATTAGCATCACTCTTGTTTTCACCTCTACACCAGGGATGTCAAATTTACGGCCCGGGCGCTCCAATCTGGCCCGCAGGTGGTTTGAGTAACTACATTTTTTTATATATTGAAACTGTGTAGAAATTATAATGGACCTACATTCATACAGTTTCTTGACGGTCCAGCTCACTAATAATCATTAGACAGTCAGAGAGCATTAAAAATTCCAAAAACAATAGGACAATTTTTTGCAAATGTTGATGGCAAGGAACCTCAATGAAGACCGAATGCGGCCCCTGGGGCAAACAGAGTTCAATAACCCTGGTCTACACGGTTGTTATCGCCTCTACGAGACAGGGGCCATTATCTAATGTAGATATCTACAATTCCAGGGGTATCAATGAATTGTAAACATTTCACATGAATCAAAATACCGGGGTTGATTTGTTCCATTGCATCTTAGGCAACAGACTGAGCTCAAATGCTTTAAACTTAAGCCAAGAATTGAAATTACATTTCACAGGCAAAGGTGATGGTATCTAATTCATACATATTACACAAGCCCACACATACATGTAGATGAATAAAAATATATTTTTTAAATGTAATGAATTAGCACATTTTGGAAGAGGTCATTGAACCAGGTATTTTGTATAAAGTTAGACAGAGCTCTTAACCTGTTGCAGTGTACCCAAAGCCAGACCTAGCGTTTAAGACATGCTCCAAAACATTCGCGGCTACTAAGTATTTTTCAAACCTCCCGCTCTGGGTTGGATGTGTCAATGTGTAGTTCATACATCCATCATCTCTGAGCACAATTACTGTCTTCCCTCAATTAGCCACAAAACCCCTAGTTTGAAAGAAACTGTTTTTCTGGATGCTGTGCTACCCCATTTTCCCTACATTTTCCCCCACGTGGGCCAGCCCCCTAGCCATTCCAGTTCAACCAATGAGCTTCAGTTCCTTGCCATATGAGTGACAGCTAGCAAGATGCACATGATTCATCCATAGCAGAGGGAGCGCAATGTGGTGCACATACAGTGCATTCTGAAAGCATTCAGACACCTTGACTTTTTCCACATCTTGTTATGTTACAGCCATATTCTAAAATTGATTAAATTGTTGTTGTTTTTTTACACATCAATCTAATCTACACACAATACCCCATAATGACAAAGCAAAAACAGGTTTAGAATTTTCTTCAATTAACTGAAATATTACATTTATTTAAGTATTCATACCCTTTACTCAGTACTTTGTTGAAGCAGTGATTACAGCCTCGACTCTTCTTGGGTATGATGCTACAATCTTAGCACACCTGTATTTGGGGTGTTTTTCCCATTCTTCTCTCCAGATCCTTTCAAGCTCTGTCAGATTGGATGGGGAGCGTCACTGCCATGTCCAGGCTTTGGCTGGGCCACTCAAGGACGTTCAGAGACTTGTCCTGAAACCACTCCTGCGTTGTCTTGGCTGTGTGCTTAGGGTCGTTGTCCTGTTGGAAGGTGAAATTTTGCCCCAGTCGGAGGTCCTAAGTGCTCTGGAGCAGGTTTTCATCAAGGATCTCTGTTCTTCGCTCCGTTCATCTTTCCCTCAGTCCTGACAAGTCTCCCAGTCTCTGCTGCTGAAAAACATTGCCACAGCATGATACTGCCAAGCGTCACACCCTACAGATGTGACGCTTGGCATTCAGGCAAAAGAGTTTCATCTTGGTTTCATCAGACCAGAGAATCTTGTTTCTCATGGCCTGAGTGTCTTTAGGGGCCTTTTGGCAAACTCCAAGTGGGCTGTCATGTGCCTTTTACTGAGGAGTGGCTTCCGTCTGGCCTCTCTACCATAAAGGCCTGATTGGTGGAGTGCTGCAAAGATGGTTGTCCTTCTGGAAGGTTCTCCCATCTCCACAGAGGAACTCTAGAGCTCTGTCAGAGTGACCATCGGTTTCTTGGTCACCTCCCTGAACAAAGCCCTTCTCCCCAGATTGCTTACTTTGGCCGGGTGGCCAGCTCTAGGAAGAGTCTTGGTGGTTCCAAACTTATTTCATTTAAGAATGATGGAGGCCACTGTTCTTGTGGACCTTTTTTTAAATCCATTTTAGAATAACATAACAACATAACAAAATGTGGAATAAGTCAAGGTGTCTGAATACTTAACTGACTTGCTGGGGCGACAGGTAGCCTAGTGGTTAGAGCGTTGTGCCAGTAACCAAAAGGTTGCTAGATTGAATCCCCGAGCTGACAAGGTAAAAATCTGTCTTTCTGCCCCTGAACAAGGCAGTTAACCCACTGTTTCTAGGCCGCCATTGTAAATAAGAATTTGTTCTTAACTGACTTGCCTAGTTAAATAAAAATAAAAAATACTTTCTAAATGCGCTGTATCTGCACATATGCGACCTAGTACGCAATTTTCGGGGACCACTTTTGGCTCGTGAGCGCTACTTTCATACTTTTAAAAAGTATACAAAAGTACCCGAAAATCCCTTTAACTATTCTAACCCTGATAAACCCAGCGTAATATACAGTAAAGCATGTAGGCAAATGGAAAGAATAATCTACAGCCTCAAAAACTAAATGTTACTTGTGCCCGCATCATGGAAGTTTACTCAAACTTCATAGCTATACTGTTATGATAATGTTTCAGATTTACATTTTTTAAATGTTTTAAGTCGCTTGGGCTGTACCGCACACAAAGCACCTTATAACACAACATATTTTTACAGCCATAATCCATCCAACCAGACCTTGCCCCTGGGGATCTGTCTCACAGTGCTAGATCTTATGTAGCTAGCTCTATCACGGACATACTGTAACACGACATGGGTAATTGGAACCACCACAGGAGCTGTGCAGTATGTGTGTACAGGGCTGAGGGTGTGCAGTCTAGGCCGTCACATGTGAGTGACACAAGCAGCAGCTTGGTCATCAGCAATTTAACAACCCAACCCCCCCCACCCCCTTAACTTCCCCCTCTATCATACAGAGTATGTAGGCTACAACACAACACACATTCTCTCTCTCTGTCACACCTGGCTATTGAAAAAAAGAGACAGCAGTCATGGACCACCCAAACAAACAGCATTGTCCACCAGTGGGACAGGAACTATTTATAGGCGGGTGCAGCGGCTCTAAGCAGGCGGAAGTTCCTCTCCACCTGTCAGAGTGCTGAGTGACTGGGCCTTGTGCTCCTGTGCTGCAGACTGTAGAGCCCAGCTTGCAGGCCTCCTCTATACAAGACTGTACAGTAAGGTATTCAACAACCAGTTCAAGAGGCTCACTGAAATCAAAGTTTGTGCGTGCTGAGGCTACATGTATGCCCCAATTCCAAATGGACCCCTTGCCCCTATCCCTATGCACTTCCTGTAGATCTGAACGGACTGTATTAACAATAGTAATAGCTATACTACTTTGCCCTTTGAAATGCTACAGTAGGTGGACTTTTTACTGTGTGGCTTACACTTCTCCAATCCTTTCAGATCAAGTAAGGAGACGGGGCAATAGGTTGATTAGGAAATAGCTACATTCTCCTTGCCAACTTCTGCCTCTCTGATGTGCAGAATAAACCTCCCTAGCAAGACAGAGATATTACCTTGACAGGCACGGCATCTGGCTGTGCATCATTTCGATTCTGTGGCGTGGGTGCTGAAAACCAGTCCATGACAGGGAGTGTTCATCACCGTAGAGGGATAAATGGAGAGCCTGTCCAGTGAACATTGTTCCGTGGCCACAACGTATGTGTGGATGGGTAACGGGACGCCATTGAATCCTTTCATTGTGGAGCACATCCAACCGCCACTGTTTGACACCCCTGGGTCTAATTATACGCCTCTATTTTCGCCAACCTCAGGTTCCTCAAATGCCAGCCAGTCACACAACCGAGTGGAGAGACTTTCCTCACCTGGGGCCTAGGAATAGAAAAGGACCCGTCCGTGCGCGCACACACACACACACACACACACACACTAACAGTCCTAACATACTGTCAAGGTAATCTACAAGTGAGTTATGCACATATATCCAAAGATGCACCCGTTATGAACACATATGCTTCAGGAACACACACCAGAGCACACCTACCAGACTCCTGTTATTCCAGCGTGTTTCCTCGTTTCTTCTAAGAAATATCTCTTCTACAAATATCTATTTGAATGGCATTGATAGATTGGTGTTCATAGAAAATGGATTTGTTCTTCCCAGAAAACACCTCTTACTTGCGGTGCTAAAACTAAGTGGGGAAATACACCTCGAAAACTCAAAATTACAGGGTGAAAAATTGGTTCAAGTTTTTCAGAGGAAAGGGCAATGAACCCACATATTGGGTCATGACAGCACAAACGCAACACTCAAAAAGGCATAACCACACCTGGAGTAGCAACTGAAGTAACTATATACGCCATGCCATGATTCCAGACTGAAAATACACAAGTAGGCCTACATCCTCACCATCCACCAATTTCGGTTTCTATGTTCACATGGCAGAGTTTTACCATCCTTTCATGCATGGTCTTTAGGGCTTTACAATGTGTAAGGTGAACATACTACTACAGTAAAAGGTGAACACAACGAAGCATATTCTCAGACTTCAGCAAAGGCCAAGCTTTAGCTCTGGATTTTCAATACCACACAATGATACCAACCAATGAGACAAAATGTATTGAAACTACTATAATAACTCTGCATCCCAAACAAACAATCAAAATCAACCAAACTTCCCAAAAAGGACCACCATGTTTAACATACCCAAGTACTGTACTAATACCGCAGCAGTAATACAATATTTGAAGTCATACAAGGGTTGGGTGACTGGTTCAAGCACAGACCGTCAAATAAACCACAACATTGAGATTCAAGCTTAATGCAGGACAAAGGATCATCTCATTGGTCAAAAAACACATGGGCTATGGGATGTATAAATATCTTTGTGTGTGTGTGTGTGTGTGTGTGTGTGTGTGTACACAAAGTATGGTTATATGTACTTTGAATTGGATGAATCAAGCTCTTACCCTGGAGATGGTCAGGGGCATGTTGAAGTCCTTGCCTCCCTGCAATCGGAAGCCCCATGGGGCCGGCCCACTCAGAGAAATATTGTAGCTACTCATTCTTCCAAAGGCTTTGATTGCTTGTGTTGTTTAATCTTCCCGCAAAGTGGTGTCCAAAAATGGAGGTAGAGGGGGTGGGGCAGGAGCCAAGTAGCCTCTGAAAGCAGAAAAAAAAGGTGTAAAAAATAAAAAACAGTACAGATGAGGACAAGAAAAGATACAATATCTCCCCGAAATGTCAAATGAGACTGGGAGCACAGCAAATTAAAAACCAACCCAGTACAGCCACAGAGAAATATGTAATTCACGCCCAACCCTTTTTAAATAATGAGAGAAAGAGAGACAGAAGAGAATAGAGAGCCAGAGGAAGAGAGGTCTTGCCTGTTTAGATGAGCTGAAGTGACAGCCTAAGAATAGTCACCCCTCTGCAGAAAGCAATAGCACAGTGGCAGTGGGTGGGTGGGGGGTGGGGGGGGGGTCCCTTATATGGCATGTAAGGGAACACCCAGCACACCAGGTCTGCCATGTTTCACGGGGCTAATATAGCCTTTTTCTAGGCCAACTCCAGACTAGGGTCTCCCCAAAACCGTGTCTCCTCAACACCTCACACTGTGGGTGGTTTCAGGAAACATCTCGTTAAGATTACAGTAACAGTACACAGATTGCGAAAGACGTAGTCTTGATTGTTAAGTCGAGGCTAAGGTTTGATCCTGTTAGATTTCTCCATGTGTTCCACTTCCACAAAAATCCACCCCAGTTTAGATTCAACAGTTGAGCAACAGGTTAAAAACTGACCACAATATGAGTCCATTAAATTTGGCATTTTGGCAAAAAGACACTTTTTGGTTAACCATACAGTACCAGTCAAAAGTCTGGACACACTAAATCACTCAAGGGTTTTTCATTGTTTTTACTATTTTCTACATTGTAGAAGACATCAAAACTATGAACACATATGGAATCATGTAGTAACCAACAACAACAACAACAACAAAAACAGTTAAACAAATCTAAATATATTGTATATATTTGAGATTCTTCAAAGTACCCACCCTTTGCCTTGAAAACAGCTTTGCACACTCTTGGCATTCTCTCAACCAACTTCATGAGGTAGTCACCTGGAAAGCATTTCAATTAACAGGTGTGCCTTGTTAAAAGTTAATTTGTGGAATTTCTTTCCTGCTTAATGTGTTTGAGCCAATCAGTTGTGCTGTGACAAGGTAGGGGTGGTATACAGAAGATAGCCCTATTTGGTAAATATCAAGGTCATATTATGGCAAGAACAGCTCAAATAAGCAAAGATAAATGACAGGCCATCATTACCTTAAGACATGAAGGTCAGTCAATGCGGAAAATGTCAAGAACTTTGAACGTTTGTTCAAGAGCAGTCACAAAAACCATCAAGCGCTATAATGAATGATTCTCATGAGGACCGCCACAGGAAAGGAAGACCCGGAGTTACCTCTGCTGCAGAGGATACCAGCCTCAGAAATTGCAGCCCAAATAAATGCTTCAGAGTTCAAGTAACAGACACATCTCAACATCAACTGTTCAGAGGAGACTGTGTGAAATCAGGCGTTCACGGTCAAATTGCTGCAAAGAAACCACTACTAAAGGACACCAATAAGAAGAAGACACTTGCTTGGTCCAAAAAACTCGAACAATGGACATTAGACCAGTGCAAATCTGTCCTTTGGTCTGATGAGTCCAAATTGGAGATTTTTGGTTCCCACCGCCGTGTCTTTGTGAGACACAGAGTAGGTGAAAGGATGATCTCTGCATGTGTGGTTCCCACTGTGAAGCATGGAGGAGGTGGTGTGGGGGTGCTTTGCTGGGGACATTGTCAGTGATTTATTTAGAATTCAAGGCACACAACCAGCATGGCTACCACAGCATTCTGCAGCGATACGCCATCCCATCTGGTATGAGCTTAGTGGGACAATCAATTGTTTTTCAACAGGACAATGACCCAACACACCTCCAGGCTGTTTAAGGGCTATTTGACCAAGAAGGAGAGTGATGGAGTGCTGCATCAGATGACCTGGCCTCCACAATCACTAAGGCAAAGGGTGGCTACTTTGAAGAATCTAAAATATATTTTGATTTGTTTAACACTTTTTTGGCTACTACATGATTCCATGTGCTATTTCATAGTTTTGATGTCTTCACTATTATTCTACAATGTAGAAAACAGTCAAAACAAAGAGGCCCTTGAATGAGTAGGGGTGTCCGAACTGTTGACTGGTGCTGTATATTCAGAACCCAAAGAAGATCTAGGTAGTGTAGTTCTGAGAAAAGAACAAGCCAGATCATACCCTGCCACGATAAGAGCAGTGTTCTGATACAGGCAGGCAGGCAGTGTAGTGTGTCACAGGGGCTGTGTAGTGACACATCGCAGGACAAGAGATAATAATTAAGGCTCGCTCCCTGCTCTGAAACCCAGCCTAATTTGGTTGACACCCTCCTAAAGAGACGTCACATGCACTAAGTTTAGCTCTCATTGTCAATGGAGGAATATGTTGGAAAGAGTGAAGACGGTGAAAGAAGCCTTTGGTTGTGTTTGGCAGTCATTCACTCCATTGAATGACTCTCCTGGGAGTCTGGCTGGGATAAGTGAGAGTCCAACCTTTGATATGATGTGAACTACAGCGCGTCATCATCTAATACAGGGATGGGCAACTGGTGGCCTGCCCCGTGGGCTCGATTTCAAACACCTGTCAGCAACGGGTGTGGCTGAAATAGACAAATCCACTAATTTGAAGGGGAGTCCTCATACTTTTGAGTGATATATATATATATATATATATATACACACACACACACACACACACAACCGGGCAAAAGTTTGGGGTCACTTTGCACCTTGTATCCTACTATTCTAACTCAACAAGTTGAGACCCCGACTGAGTTACCCCAAAAATAATATATATTCACTACCATTCAAAAGTTTGGGGTCACTTAGAAATGTCCTTGTTTTTGAAAGAAAAGCAGTTATTTTTTTCTCCATTAAAATAACATCAAATTGATCAGAAATACAGTGTAGACATTGTTAATGTTGTAAATGACTATTGTAGCTGGAAACGGCTGATGTTTAATGGAATATCTACATAGGCGTACAGAGGCCCATTAGCAGCAACCATCACTCATGTGTTCCAATGGCACATTGTGTTAGCTCATCCAAGTTTATCATTTTAAAAGGCTAATTGATCATTAGAAAACCCTTTTGCAATTATGTTAGCACAGATAAAAACTGTTGTGCTCATTAAAGAAGAAATAAAACTGGCCTTTAGACTAGTTGAGTATCTGGAGCATCAGCATTTGTGGTTTGTTTCTGGCCATTTTGAGCCTGTAACAAATGCTGACGCTCCAGATACTCAACGTCTAAAGGAGGCCAGTTTTATTGCTTCTTTAAATCAGTTAGTCTCACTCAGATATCATATTAAAAACTGCAAACATTTCTCTCCGTCCCATGACAAAATGTGTAGAATTGAAGGAATGAACTCTAAAACATACATTTCTCTCCGCTGTCAATGTTTTTCCCAAAAAGCTGCATATGTGGGTATGGATGTGGGCACGCAGACCTGTGAGCTACTGCAGCCCCTCATGATGGGGTTCATATTTTTTGTGGCCCCCAACCCCATCAAAAGTTGCCCCCAACCCCATCAAAAGATGCCCATCAGTGATCTAACACATCTAATTTAGAGTGACCTTTCGGGAGAGTTATCCCTAAGAGACATTGTTTCTCTCTCTCTCTCTCTGTGTGTGTGCTTGTGTGTTTATTTGTAGCTCACCGTTGTCCTCAGCAGTAGAGTCAACCATGGTGTGGTGGGGTTACAGTATATTGTGATGGGGCATGTCTATAAGTCCTTTGAATAGCCATGACTTAATGTAGGATCAAAAGGACGGATCCGACAGTCTGCACATGCTATTGTGTTATTAAACCCACTCTCACCGCATCTCCCCAGGATCCCAAACCACACACACACACATACATACAGCCAGGCTGACCCACCATCCAGGACAAACACAAAAGGGAGGAGGTTTAATCCTAGTGTGTTGGGTGCCCTCCCTGGAACTCACTCTCCTGAGAGGGCCAGTGCAGACCTAGTACCAGTGGTCCAATTCCTGCCAAGTCAAACAAGCTCAGAGCTATAGTCTCATCAGCTGCGGGTCTCTGAAAGTTAGAGCACCTGATGTTTAGGCAAAGGTACTTTTGTCTTTGACAGACACTAAAACACACCATAAAAACCTGAAACTTGCTATTAGTATTTTCAGAGCAAACTGCAAAGCCTTTTTGTGAAGCATCCATCACATGAGTACTACATCTGTTACTTAAAACAAAAAAAAATACAACCTGGGCTATTGTACTTAGCTAATAATAGAGACCTCTCAGCATAATAAGTATCTTGTTAGCTAGGCTAGAAAATCTCTCTTACCTGGACTTTATGCTCAGGATATGATAGAAAACATTAGGAACACCTGCTCTTTCTATGACAGACTGACCAGGTGAATGCTATGGTCCCTTAATGATATCACCTGCTCAAATCAGTGTAGATGAAGGGGAGGAAGCAGGTTAAAGAAGGATTTATAAGCACTGAGACTTTTGAGACATGGATTGTGTATGTGTGCCATTCAGAGGGTGAATGGGCAAGACAAAAGGTTTGAGTGCCTTTGAATGGGGTATGGTAGTAGGTGCACCGGTTTGAGTGTGTCAAGAACTGCAATGCTGCTGGGTTTTTCACACTCAACAGTTTCCCTTGTGTATCAAGAATGGTTCACCACTCAAAGGACATTCAGGAGTTGTGCTCACTCTCTCTGGGAGAGAGCCTGGAGCGGAATGCTTTGAAAATGGGCATTGGAAAACACTGGCAAAGGCTGTGATCTATCTACCTACATGCCTCCTTGGACTGAAATTCAAGAATAATGTGCACAATCCAGGCCCCGCAGAATCACAAGTTACTACTATAGTTATGTTCCATTTCTGTCTGCAAAGACAGACTTTCTGTCTATAGTTGGAAACATCTCGTAGATTATCAATGAAGAATATCATTTGATTAACAAAGGTAACTGCCAATAATGTGACAATATAATGCCTACATTGACTATAAATATTATGGAAGAAAAAGTGAGTTAAACATATCAAAAGGCATATTCACAAAATGTTGCAAATGGAAATGGCCTACTAATGAGCCCATTCAAACATGCTGAAAATTCAGAACAAGTAAGGCTATAATGACCTCTAGGCTACATAGGAATTTGAGTGTGAACAAGCACAGGCTTTTTGTTGGCACAAAACACATTTTGTAGAGAACTTAAAAAATAAATAAGTAAACAAAATCTTCATGAAAACTAATCTCTTACTGAATGCCAACAAACACTTCATTGAAGAATTCCGTGCCTAGTTCCCATTCCTACTAAGAGTAGTAGACTACTGTTGACCAATCACTGGCGAAGGGGCGCAAACAGCCGGAAAAGGAAACCTTGCCGAACACAAAAACGTAATAATAAGCACAAACTGTTTCGACTGGGAAGCATGCGACATTAAGTCAACCCCGCCCACTAACTGACCACACCAGACACACATACAATTTGTCCTACACTGAAATGGCGTATTCAAAATAACTTGGAACTCGGAAATCTCCGACTTCAGTGTGTTCAAGACAACTGGGACATGAGGGGAAAAAACGAGCTCCTACTGGGGAAAACTGTTTTCAATGGTCATACAACTAAGATTTTTATGTCGGAAACTCGGGGATTTTTATTTAAACGTCTGAATTTCCGACCTAAAGATCACTGACATCGTGATTTGACCTCGTTCGTTTCCGAGTTCCCAGTTGTCTTGAAAGCTCCAATTGTTAGAGGCAACACTAGCACCATCCCACAACTGACAGTGTCATTATGCAAACGAATTCCTTGATGAGATCCAGCATAACAGGCATACATGAATGGCATTTTTTGATTGAATGGGGGTGTTGCGTTCAAGGTCTTGCATGCAAAACCGGTGCAAGTGCAGCTTTATAGCTGTGACAAACAAACATGAGGTCCCGACCGTACAGTGAGCCTGTTGCATCCAATGGCGACCAACAAGGATTATTGTAAAGAACTACAATTGCTTTAAATTGCATTCAGTTCAGGGCTCACGGTAAGCGCTCTAAACAAGCTGACGGCTTTAACGTTACTACCTGCCGTTGTTTTTGCAGTTCTCCTTTCCGTCCAGTCTTGTGTTGCCGCTGTGTTACTCGGGACAGCATAATCTGATCCCCGGGACCCGTGGCTGTTGTTAACGGTGGATTTTCATTCAAGTGGAATTATTAAAGCGACAGTCGTCCTTTATCTATCTACAGGACATCTCAGAGTTACATGTTGAGGCACCAAAACGATATATAAATATATATAATAATTTCACATCTGTCAGCTGACTAGGCCTAAACTGCCAATCATAATAACACTGCAGATTCGCTGTATGCATGTTTTGGTGTCATTGTTGTCAAATGCACAGTAGGCTAGGCAGGTAGATGAAATAGCATTTATTCACCTCATTGCAAGAGAGATGACTGTCAGTTTGATGAAGATTATATGTCACAAATATGCTGGAAATTGCATATTTTGTTCCAGGTGAGACAATGAGAGAAGATAATGGCAGAATGTTTTCCTGCATTGATTCTTAGCTGGTGTGTAGTTCATGGACTCAGAAATACCAGCATAGCCCATAGGTGTCAGTCACAGCAGGCCTGGGATCAGTGAGGGAAGGATGTGTCCAGGGGACTGCTCTCCTTCATGTCATCTCCTCACCTGCCTCCCAGGCCCTGAGCTCTGAGCACACACACCCTCTGTGGGGGGGAATCCAAATGGAGAAGGAAAAGGAACGCCATGGTTCTTCAAAGTTGTGAATTTCATAGGTAAGGAAAATCATTAGACATTTATTTTCCCTACCTTATGGAGAGTGAGGGTGTAAATGCAGTGGTATGCTACATCTACAGTACCAGTCAAAAGTTTGGACACACCTACTCATTCAAGGGGTTTTCCATTATTTGTACTCTTTTCTACATTGTAAAACAATTGTGAAGACATCAAACTATGAAATAACACATATGGAATCATGTAGTAACCAAAAAAGCGTTAAACAAATCAAAATATATTTGAGATTCTTCAAAGTACACACCCTTTGCCTTGATGACAGCTTTGCACACTCTTGGCATTATCTCAACCAGCTTCATGAGGTAGTCACCTGGAATGCATTTCAATTAACAGGTGTGCCTTGTTAATTTGTGGAATTACTTTCCTTAATGCGTTTGAGCCAATCAGTTGTGTTGTGACAAGGTCGGGATGGTTTACAGAAGATAGCCCTATTTGGTAAAAGACCAAGTCCACATGCAAGAACAGCTCAAATAAGCAAAGAGAAACGACAGGCCATCATTACTTTAAAACATGAAGGTCACTCAATCCTACAAATTAAGAACTTTGAAAGTTTCTTCAAGTGCTGTCACAAAAACCATCAAGCGCTATGATGAAACTGGCTCTCATGAGGACCACCACAGGAAAGGAAGACCTAGAGTTACCTCTGCTGCAGAGGATAAGGTCATTAGAGTTAACTGCATCTCAGATTGCAGCCCAAATAAATGCTTCACAGAGTTCAAGTAACAGACACATCTCAACATCAACTGTTCAGAGGAGACTGCGTGAATCAGGCCTTCATGGCCGAATTGCTGCAAAGAAACCACTACTAAAGGACACCAATAATAAGAAGAGACTTGCTTGAGCCAAGAAACACGAGCAATGGACATTAGACCGGTGCAAATCTGTCCTTTGGTCTGATGAGTCCAAATTTGAGAGTTTTGGTTCCAACCGCCGTGTCTTTGTAAGACACAGAGTAGGTGAACGAATGATCTCCGCATGTGTGGTTCCCACCATGAAGCATGGAGGAGGAGGTATGATGGTGTGGGGGTGCTTTGCTGGTGACACTGTCTGAGATTTATTTATGCACACTTAAACAGCATGGCTACCACAGCATTCTGCAGCGATACGCCATCTCATCTGTTTTGCGTTTAGTGGGACTATCATTTGTTCTCAAGACAATGACCCAAAACACACCTCCAGGCTGTGTAAGGGCTATTTGACCAAGAAGGAGGGTGATGGAGTGCTGTGTCAGATGACCTGGCCTCCACAATCATTTGACCCCAACCCAATTGAGATGGTTTGAGATGAGTTGGACCACAGAGTGAAGAAAAAGCAGCCAACAAGTGTTCAGCATATGTGGGAACTCCAAGAGTGTTGGAAAAGCATTCCTCATGAAGTTGGTTGACATAATGCCTAGTGTGTATAAAGCTGTCATTAAGGCAAAGGGTGGCTACTTTGAAGAATCTAAAATCTAAAATATATTTTGAATTGTTTAACACTTTCTTTGGTTACTACCATATGTGTTATTTCATAGTTGTGATGTCTTCACTGCTATTCTACAATGGTAGAAAATAGTAAAAATAAAGAATATTCCTTGAATGAGTAGGTGTGTCCAAACTTGACTGATACTGTATAATCACAGTAGCGGTACACCAGTGCAAAAATATCCCAAGTGCTAGTATAATAATATAATCTCCATCACATGATGCATATTTACCTGGTATTTTAGCCTCTGTCCCTGTTAAATTTCATATGGACCTTGTTTTGGGGTTGCATGAACAGCCCTAGAGCTCTGTAAAATTCCCAAATAGACCCTGAAGTTTTTAAAACCTCAAGTCAGTGTGGTAATGTGATAGTCACAATTGTATAAGTGCCCTTGGATGAGAAATGGGACTAGATGGCTTCCAACAACAGCGGCAATTTACGGGGGCAGAAAGAGTCATTTCACACACTATATTTATCCATCTTTCTGATTCCATTGCTATCATGAAACTGTAAATAACAGACCACAAGTGACTTTGGTGTGGCACAGATAAATATAATTTAGGCTGTCTGGAGGACATACGGTCTGATTTTTCAAAACACCTAAAAAAGCGTAAATAGTGTATGAAATAGCAAAAAAGTCCTCACAGAAAGGAAAACAACAATTTGTTTCTCAGAACAATCTCTGTTCGGTGAATAACAGCCTCTATATATGAGTTGTTTATTTCCTGTCATCAAAGATAGTGCACGGAGATTTCACCTGAAATTGCAAAACCATTACGATGAAACACAAAGGTAGTGTACAGAGAATGCGTAGTTTGTCAGTTGAGGCATGGACTTCAAGACCTTTGGACACTGTATAATGTTCTTGTCGATCATTCTTCATGTGTTGTCGTTGGAGCTATCCTGGAGTAGCTGTTGTTTTCTTGTTCTTCTAGGCCTATGGGTATAACCACTTATTTACTGAGCATGCCACATGAATGTGGAAATTATTACTTTTGTATAAAAGAACATCCCATTGCAGCCGGATTTACATATATTATTTGTTAAATGGTGTGTTCAATTATGGGCCATCCCATTCTTGCATATAAATGGACAGTTGATTACTTTGCCACTATGGCCTATTTATTGCCTTACCTCTCTTATCCTACCTCATTTGCACATGCTGTGTATAGACTTTTTCTACTGTATTATTGATTGTATGTTTGTTTTACTCCATGTGTAACTCTGTGTTGTTGTACGTGTCGAACTGCTGTGCTTTATCTTGGCCAGGTCGCAATTGTAAATGAGAACTTGTTCTCAACTAGCCTACCTGGTTAAATAAAGGTGAAATAAATACAAAATAAAAGTATTGCCAGGTTCAGACCTTACGCAATCTCTATATTTAAAAAATATTTATGTTTTACATTTCACCTTTATTTAACTAGGCAAGTCAGTTAAGAACAAATTCTTATTTACAATGACGGCCTGCCTCGGCCATCGCTGGGCCAATTGTGCGCCGCCCTATGGGACTTCCAATCATGGCCGGTTGTGATACAGCCTGGAATCGAACCAGGGTCTGTAGTGACGCCTCTTGCACTGAGATGCAGTTCCTTAGACTGCTGCGCCACTCGGCAGCATGTTCCCATCCCATGCTCTGTAATGTGTGAATCCATTATCTGGGACATGACTAGGGATGCAGTAGGCAAGCAATACCAAATCCCCAGTGGAGCAGACATGTTGAAATACATTCTTTTTGCATATTCAGTGGAGTTAAATGTACAGAATAGCATGTTACAGACTGGCCAATGCAGGTCTGATGAAATGAGTGGTTTGTATAAACCGATCTGCCCAGATAGTCTCAAGTCAGTAGGGATGAGAACTCATGACTGCATGTCTCATGTTTGCGTAACGTCTTCATAGTTGGATCAAGCTACGCTTATATATTTTTGAATGATGTCGGTGAAAACTGCTGTTGGTAAAACAGCTTCCATTATTTGTCAGGAGATAGTGTCTGACGTCAACACGTTCTTTCTTACTCACATGGTCATTGTGCAATTAGAAACATGAGAAGGTTTAGGATGCCAAAGTCAAGTACAATGGAAACTAATTGTATCATACGCATGTATGGAGCCCATAAGGTCATACATTTTTTTCAAACACATAGAAGTTGAAAAAAAACCTGTTTATCAGTTCTCCCACTTAAGGGTATACAGACCCACTGCTTTCGTCATCAAAGAAAAGTGACAGGAAATCTCAGGAAGGAATACTGTAAAAATAACCTGCATAGCTCTCTCTTTGAAGCCTACTAAAATGGCCTACAAGTACATTATGACTCTAAGTATTGATCCTATTGGTGTTTTGCAGAGGTTGGATCAATTCTGCTAGTGGCCAATGGCCATATACTTTGGGCTCAGGGGGTATCTAATGAGAACAAAGTGGATAACAAAGCATCCATAATTCTTCATTCCTAAATTCACTTTCTGACTACTGCGGCCATAAATCTGCTGTTTCGTAAGGTCCACCCACCAGCGATTGCCCCTTACCTGGCTCAGGAGATCAGAGGTTTTAAGGGAAGGTGTGTGTGTGTGTGCGTACGCGTCAGTATGCGAGTGTTTGCGTGCGTTTGTTAAAACAGCAGCCTATAGAGAACAGCGTTCCATGCCGGACCCCCAGGGAGAGAAATCAATGAGGTAATGACGGCTGACAGGGAGCATGTCTGCTGTCGGAGCGCCAGGAGAATGGACAGAAACCTCTAATGGTGAATACATTACAACAACCACATACTGTACTGTGTTAGTAGACTAAGTGTAGAATAGATAACTATTTTACAGTTGCAATCATAGTAATTATGATGTCGACGTGGACCTAAGCTGTCTCACATTTTGGTTCTTTTATTGTCTTTTATTTGCCTCTTGTTTGGACAATTCTGTAAAAATACTGAAGCATCACAAGGTAGAGGATACATTGAGTAATATATATTTATTTACAAAAATAAATAACAACACTGATTGGACATACTTTAAGTAACAAATCTACAGTTAATCCTTTTTCATATTTCCAAACATATAGTCCTTTTCTGTAAGATAGATGTCTCTCAATTATACAAATACACATAAACAAATGAATTAATGACCTGTATTTAAGTTAAACACTATTATACTACAGAACAACAAAATAGATTACAACTTAGCATTTGATAAGACTGAATAACATTTATTTTGAAAACATTTGGCAAATGAATCCATTTTAGGAACACTTTCTCCTCTGAGAGCGGAGGGGAATAAAGTCATCTTTCATTGTTAGGAATCTTTTTAAATCAACCTTTCAACCTCAGTCCATCTGAAATGACGCGGAGCTCTCAAATCTCTCTCGCCATGAGACATTGGGAACACTATTTACATGTCACTGTGTGGCTCAATCATATATAATCACGGGCATGGTGACGCGGGCACAATCGTCCCCTGCGCCCTATGTGCTTGTGTAGGTCGAGAGGATTTGACACATGGTAATCAATCTGGTAATTGGACCACCTTGCCCTCTGATAGGCTAGGTGGACGTTTCACCATACCAAATCCTCTCAGATCGCCACAAGTGCACAGGGCTTAGGTTTTAGGGGACCATTTTGGATTGGCCCACAGTTTCCCTTTCCCAAAACAGTATATGGATGACACTACCCACTGAGTTGCCAGTAAGATATAATAACCAAGCATGATCTGACAAACAGGCAGTCTTCATGATTGAGTGCCAATGCAATTGCCAAGGGGCAATTTATGGTCAATTTACTCTGACGTATCGGTCAACAGGAAGTGTGTTTTCCACTTCCTAGGGACAAGGCTCCGTGAGACACATCCTGTACTGCAATGAGACAGCTTTGTAAAAGTGTAGTTGGTCTACTCATACAGGCAGATAAATTGCAAACACTGGGATGAGGTTATTTTATGTTGGCATTCTAACTTTCCAAATTAGACAACAAAACAACTTGTTGCACTTTACTCTATTTTATGTTTCTGATCTTCAGACCTATTATGGAGTATGATGCAGTCTTTCATACCCTATAATATCATTATAGTCACATATTATAGTGATGCTCTATATTGAAATTCACTATAGACCCAATTTAGGGAAGGCTATTTAACAGCTGAGGTACAATCAACAATAATGTTCCTTTTTGCCACCCATACAAACACAGGGAACATTGAATTCACATTCTACAACACTCCTCATAGAACTGTACTGTACAATGCACTTTACAGTTTCTTCCAAAAGCTTGAATCACGAAATAAAAGCAGTACGACACAAATATACAGAAGCAAATAAGAACTGTTAAAAAAAATACTTAAATATACAGTATGTATTTAAAAAAAAAAAAAGTTGCTTCTGCAGATCATAACATTATTGGATGATTTAGAAGTGTGATTTCACAAGAGTGGAGTTATCATTAACCCTGATGTCATTAGAGCATTTAGCTCCACAATGAATCGTCTGATACGGATTCTCTCGTGAATTACAATCAGAAAGACCCCCATGGGAAATAAAAATAAATATCTTGGTGTGGAAATATTTTCAGTATATTAAGCAGTGGTGTAAAGTACTTTAGTAAAAATACTTTAAAGCACTACTTAAGTAGTTTTATTTTGTTATCTGTACTTTACAATCTTTTTTTTTTGACAACTTTTACTTCACTACATTCCTAAAGAAAATAATGTACTTTTTACTCCATACATTTTCCCTGACACCCAAAAGTTACATTTTGAATGTTTAGCAGGACAAGGAAAATGGTACAACACACTTATCAAGAGAACATCCCTGGTCATCCCTACTACCTGATCTGGCGGATTCACTAAACGCAAATGCTTTGTTTGTAAATTATGTCTGAGTGTTGGAGTGTGCCACTGGCTATCTGTAAATTAGAAAATCGTGCCTTCTGGTTTGCTTAATATAAGGAATTTGAAATGATTTATACTTTTACTTTTGATACTTAAGTACATTTGATCAATTACATTTAATTTTGATACTTAAATATATTTCAAACCAAATACTTTTAGACTTTCTTTACCCGGTGACTTTCACTTTTACTTGAATCATTTTCTATTAAACAAATTTTCTATTCCATGAATACATGCCACTGGAAACTGATGAAACTGACCTCAGGAGGCTGAAGAAATGTGGCTTGTCACCGAAAACCCTTACTAACTTTTACAGGTGCACAATTGAGAGAATCCTGTCAGGCTGTATCACCGCCTGGTACGGCAACTGCACGGCCCACAACCGCAGGGCTCTCCAGAGGGTGGTGCAGTCTGCACAACGCATCACCGGGGGCAAACTACCTGCCCTCCAGGACACCTACAACACCCGATGTCATAGCAAGGCAAAAAAGATCATCAAGGACAATAACCACCCGAGCCACTGCCTGTTCACCCTGCTTCCATCCAGAAGGCGAGGTCAGTACATGTGCATCAAAGCTGGAAGAGAGAGATTGAAGAACAGCTTCTATTTCAAGGCCATCAGATTGTTAAACAGCCATATCATTGGCCACTTTAATAAATGGAACACTAGTCACTTTAATAACGCCACTTTAAGAATGTTTACTTATCTCGCATTACTCATCTCACCGCTCTGTCACTGCTCATCCATATATATATTTTTTATATTTATATATTCTCATCCCATTCCTTTACTAGATTGTGTGTATTAGGTTTTGTTATGGAATTGTTAGATATTACCTGTTAGATACTGCTGCACTGTCGAGTCTAGAAGCATAAGCATTTCGCTACACTCGCAATAACATCTGCTAACCATGTGTATGTGACCAATCAAATTTGATTTGATGCTGGAATTCAAATCTGTCATAGACAATGTTTACACAGTGTCTTTGTTTACCAACTAAGCTACTGCCTATGGACCAACCACTTATTATTCTGTAAACTGGATGCATCTAGAATAGCTAAAACCGTTCTGTGATTTTAAAAAAAGAAAGAAAGAGGGCTGGATTCGATCCAGATCCAGGTTAAAATGTAAAGGTCATTTCCGATTGAGCCAAACGCGGGAACATTGCCTTAAAATTTCAATCGCGCCATAACGTGAATCTTCTGCAATATGGATTGAATCTATACTGGATAAATACAGCAACAGAATACTGTATTACAATGCAGGTTCTATCAAATTCAGCGTCTTACACATTCTAATGGCCAATTACATTTAAGTCTCTCTTTCTCAAGGCCCATGGCTGTGTGACGGAATCTGAATTGACTACAGCCTAGATCCACAATAAGGACTTGAGTCAATTCCCTAAACAGCCTGATATTTCTCCCAGCAAAGATGCACTACATGACCAAAAGTATGTGGACCCCTGCTCGTTGAACATCTCATTCCAAAATCATGGGCATTAATATGGAGTTGGTCCCCCTTTGCTGCTATAACAGCCTCCACTCTTCTGGGAAGGCTTTCCACTAGATGTTGGAACATTGCTGCTGGTACTTGCTTCCATTCATCCACAAGCATTAGTGAGGTCGGGCACTGATGTTGGGCGATTAGGCCTGGCTCGCAGTCGGCGGTCCAATTCATCCCAAAAGTGGTTGATGGGATTGAGGTCTGTGTTCTTCCACACAAATCTTGACAAACCATTTCTGTATGGACCTCGCTTTGTGCACGGGGGCATTGTCATGCTGAAACAGGAAAGGGCTTGCCCCAAACTGTTGCCACAAAATTGGAAGCACAGAATTGTCTAGAATATCATTCTTTGTTGTAGCGTTAAGATTTCCCTTCACTGGAACTAAGGTACCTAGCCCGAACCATGAAAAACAGCCCCAGAACATTATTCCTCCTCCACTATACATTACAGTTGGCCCTAGGCATTGGGGTAGGAAGTGTTCTCCTGGCATTCGCCAAACCCAGATTCGTCCGTCGGACTGCCAGATGGTGAAGCGTGATTCATCACTCCAAAGAACACGTTTCCACGGCTCCAGAGTCCAATGGCGGCGAGCTTTACACCACTCCAGCCAATGCTTGGCATTGCGCATGGTGCTCTTAGGCTTGTGTGTGGCTGCTCGGCCATGGAAACCCATTTCATGAAGCTCCTGACAGTTCTTGTTCTGACGTTGTTTCCAGAGGCAGTTTGTAAGGCCATTCTACTGCTAATGTTTGCCTATGGAATTGCATGGCTGTGTCCTTGATTTTATACAGCTGTCAGCAACGGGTGTGGCTGAAATAGCCATATCCACTAATTTGAAGGGGTGTCCACATAAGTTTGTGTATATATAGTGTAGACCACTCAGATAGCAATCTCCAACTCTGCTCAGTGCTGCCTGTTTCAGTCACAAATGCATTACTACACACAACAGTTCTATATCATCTGTTTCAGCCATCTTCCTCTTGCAGATCTAAGAGGGGACCTGGGCTAGGGGAAATGTTTGAAAGGGGTTTGAAATGGTTGGGCTTCTTGTGTGATTGTAGCTCACTCAGATGACCTGGTGAAAGTTTAGCAGACAACACAACCTATCCCATTTGCTTACAGTATAGTCATGGCCAGAAGTTTTGAGAATGACATAAATATTAATTTTCACAAAGTTTGATGCTTCAGTGTCTTTAGATATTTTTGTCATGTTACTGTGGAATACTGAAGTATAACTACAAGCATTTCATAAGTGTCAAAGGCTTTTATTGACAATTACATGAAGTTGATGCAAAGAGTCAATATTTGCAGTGTTAACCCTTGTTTTTCATGACCTCTACAATCCGCCCTGGCTTGCTGTCAATTATCTTCTGGGCCACATCCTGACTAATGGCAGCCCATTCTTGCATAATCAATGCTTGGAGTTTGTCAGAATTTGTGGGGTTTTGTTTGTCCACCCGCCTCTTGAGGATTGACCACAAGTTCTCAATGGGATTAAGGTCTGGGGAGTTTCCTGGCCATGGACCCAAAATATCAATGCTTTGTTCCCTGAGCCACTTAGTTATCACTTTTGCCTTATGGCAAGGTGCTCCATCATGCTGGAAAAGGCATTGTTCGTCACCAAACTGTTCCTGGATGGTTGGGAGAAGTTGCTCTTGGAGGATGTGTTGGTACCATTCTTTATTCATGGCTGTGTTCTTAGGCAGAATTGTGAGTGAGCCCACTCCTTTGGCTGGGAAGCAACCCCACACATGAATGGTCTCAGGATGCTTTACTGTTGGCATGACACAGGACTGATGGTAGCGCTCACCTTGTCTTCTCCGGACAAGCTTTTTTCCGGTTGCCCCAAACAATCGGAAAGGGGATTCATCCGAGAAAATGACTTTACCCCAGTCCTCAGCAGTCCAATCCATGTACCTCTTGCAGAATATCAGTCTGTCCCTGATGTTTTTCCTGGAGAGAAGTGGCTTCTTTGCTGCCCTTCTTGACACCAGGCCATCCTCCAAAAGTCTTCGCCTCACTGTGCGTGCAGATGCACACACACCTGCCTGCTGCCATTCCTGAGCAAGCTCTGTACTGGTGGTGCCCCGATCCCGCAGCTGAATCAACTTTAGGAGACGGTCCTGGCGCTTGCTGGACTTTCTTGGGCGCCCTGAAGCCTTCTTCACAACAATTGAACTGCTCTCCTTGAAGTTCTTGATGATCCGATAAATGGTTGATTTAGGTGCAATCTTACGTCATCATTGTGCAAAGCAATGATGACGACACGTGTTTCCTTGCAGGTAACCAATGTTTGACAGAGGAAGAACAATGATTCCAAGTGTAACAGTGTAGGTTCCGTCCCTCTCTTCGCCCCAACCTGGGCTCGAACCAGGGACCCTTGCACACATCAGCAACAGACACCCCACGAAGCATCGTTACCCATCGCGCCACAAAAGCCGCGCCCCTTGCAACGCAAGGCTGCTTCAGGTCTCAGAGCGAGTGACGTCACCGACTGAAACGCTATTAGCGCGCACCACCGCTAACTACTAGCCATTTCACATCGGTTACACTCACCCCCCCTTTGACCTCCTCCTTTTCCGCAGCAACCAATGATCCGGGTCAACAGCATCAATGTAACAGTGTAGGTTCCGTCCCTCTCTTCGCCCCAACCCGGGCTCGAACCAGGGACCCTTGCACACATCAACAACTGACACCCACGAAGCATCGTTACCCATCGCGCCACAAAAGCCGCGGCCCTTGCAACGCAAGGGGAAACCCTACTTCAAGTCTCAGAGCGAGTGACGTCACTGATTGAAACGCTATTAGCGCGCACCACCGCTAACTAACTAGCCATTTCACATCGGTTACACTCACTCCCCTTTTGACCTCCTCCTTTTTCCGCAGCAACCAATGATCCGGGTGACGGCACCAATGTAACAGTATAGCTTCCGTCCCTCTCCTCGCCCCAACCTGGGCTCGAACCAGGGACCCTCTGCACACATCAACAACTGACACCCACGAAGCATCGTTACCCATCGCGCCACAAAAGCCACGGCCCTTGCGACGCAAGGGGAAACCCTACTTCAGGTCTCAGAGCGAGTGACGTCGCTGATTGAAACGCTATTAGCGCGCACCACCGCTAACTACTAGCCATTTCACATCGGTTACACAAGCACCACCCTACTTTTGAAGCTTCCTGTCTGTTATTGAACTCAGTCAGCATGACAAAGTGATCTCCAGCCTTGTCCTCGTCAACACTCACACCTGTGTTAACGAGAGAATCACTGACATGTCAGCTGGTCCTTTTGTGGCAGGGCTGAAATGCAGCGGAAATGTTTTTGGGGGATTGAGTTAATTTGCATGGCAAAGAGGGACTTTGCAATTCATCTGATCACTCTTCATAACATTCTGGAGTATATGCAAATTGCCATCACACAAACTGAGGCAGCAGACTTTGAAAATTTATATTTGCGTCATTCTCAAAACTTTTGGCCACGGCTGTAGATACCAAACTGCAATTCTGTACTTTGTCTGGTAGCACATTAACAAGGCAACAAAACAAAAACGTTTTAATAAAGAACATACAGCATTCATATGGGGGTTAACTTTACTTTTATAAAAGTTGCATGTTGAGTACAGACCCTGGCATTTACTATAAATCATCATGTACTGTACATAAAAACTGGGGTGGTTGTGATCAGATGAGTGGTGTAGAGCCATCACTGTTAGAGGAGTTAGAGGGAAGTGTTAACCCCTGCTGGACACTCTCCCGTGGCCCCTTCGTTACAGACCCTACATCTACACTGCCATTGGCTGACCTAGTACTGGTACCATGGGAACTGGCCTTAAGGACTGGTAAGAAGGGGCTGGTCTCAGAGGTGATGACGATGCTGGGGATCCAGCCAATCATTCCTCTAGTTATGGTGCCTTCTGACGAATCACCTGCCTGTCGATGTCAAACAGAAGGTGAGATGAGAAACAGCAAACATAAAATGCAAAATTATTGATTTTCGCACCCAATTATCTAGCTATGCAACATTGTAATTTAAGACAAAGATTGGATTTATGGTTTTACATTATTTTCACTAAAAGACAGGCTTTGAAGGATACAAGACTATCTAGACCAGGGATGGTCAACTTTAATGGGGGTGGGGACCACAAAAAAATCAGGGGCCGTGGTGTCTCGTGGGTCTGCATACCCATATCCACATGTAGTCAGAACAAATTTGGTTTGGATTTATTAACTACAAAAAGGTAAGATGCGTTTTAATTGTGGTGCCACTCTGCACACACAAACTTGTTAGCTAGCTAATGTAAGCTATGGTCCAACTCTAAGCCAACTCTCGTAAATTCAAAGACATTCAAAGTTCCTCTATAGATTTCAGAGGTTTAAAAAGGAATGATATAAACCGGTACTTTTTTGGAGTTCGAACCGGTTCAGAATTTTATTTTGCTGGTGAGAACAGTTGAACAAAAAAAATGTATGGTTCTGTTCAGAACTAAACGATTGGAAAATTATTTTGGTTTCAACCGCTGGCAGGCCGCTAGACGAATTTACCAATCTAAAACATTTTAGCTGACATGGTTAATTGAGTGACTGACATAACAAGATAAAAACTGCTGATGCACAACCAAACCTTGTGTATTTTAATATACAGTAAGTTGAGACCAGACTGAGTAACCCCCAAAAATTATTTGTATTTATTTTTTTCTTTGGAAATTGATCTGTGGGCGTACAAAAGGAGGTTGCCCATCCCTGAACTAGACGATTAGATTTATTTTCCTTTGTCTCTACAGATCAGTGTCAATATAATCAGCCACTGCCGTTCCTACCCTGACATTATCAGCGCTGACTACAAATTAAAGAGCAAGTGGCAATATTTCTCCCCCGTTGGCCTAGCCTGCCACCAGGCATGTCGCAGGACAGTTAATTGTCTCTCATTCATAAACCTGGTTAGTCCGCTGCGACATTTATTAAGATTAAACTGCAGTGATTTATCAAGGCCACATGTTCTGTGCCATCTGCATGCCTGCTGCCTGCTCATGGCCAATCCCTGCCAGACTGCACAGGAACGCATTCACATCAGTCATATTTGGCTAAGGCAGAGACTATAGAGAACGGTTCCCCGAATTTGGCCCGCGGGTGATTTTTAATATTATCATTATTTTTATTATTGTTGGACATGAAAGACTGTAAAAACACCAGCAACTCAGCTTCAAATGATTTTCATTTTGGAAATCTATTCCAAAGTATTTCCATGCATAAACGAGATATATATATATATATATATATACACTGCTCAAAAAAATAAAGGGAACACTAAAATAACACATCCTAGATCTGAATGAATGAAATAATCTTATTAAATACTTTTTTCTTTACATAGTTGAATGTGCTGACAACAAAATCACACAAAAATAATCAATGGAAATCCAATTTCTCAACTCCTGGCGGTCTGGATTTGGAGTCACACTCAAAATTAAAGTGGAAAGCCACACTACAGGCTGATCCAACTTTGATGTAATGTCCTTAAAACAAGTCAAAATGAGGCTCAGTAGTGTGTGTGGCCTCCATGTGCCTGTATGACCTCCCTACAACGCCTGGGCATGCTCCTGATGAGGTGGCGGATGGTCTCCTGAGGAATCACCTCCCAGACCTGGACTAAAGCATCCGCCAACTCCTGGACAGTCTGTGGTGCAACGTGGTGTTGGTGGATGGAGCGAGACATGATGTCCCAGATGTGCTCAATTGGATTCAGGTCCGGGGAACGGGCGGGCCAGTCCATAGCATCAATGCCTTCCTCTTGCAGGAACTGCTGACACACTCCAGCCACATGAGGTCTAGCATTGTCTTGCATTAGGAGGAACCCAGGGCCAACCGCACCAGCATATGGTCTCACAAGGGGTCTGAGGATCTCATCTCGGTACCTAATGGCAGTCAGGCTACCTCTGGCGAGCACATAGAGGGCTGTGCGACCCCCCCCAAAGAAATGCCACCCCACACCATGACTGACCCACCGCCAAACCGGTCATGCTGGAAGATGTTGCAGGCAGCAGAACGTTCTCCACGGCGTCTCCAGACTCTGTCACGTCTGTCACGTGCTCAGTGTGAACCTGCTTTCATCTGTGAAGAGCACAGGGCCCCAGTGGCGAATTTGCCAATCTTGGTGTTCTTTGGCAAATGCCAAACTTCCTGCACGGTGTTGGGCTGTAAGCACAACCCCCACCTGTGGACGTTGGGCCCTCATACCACCCTCATGGAGTCTGTTTCTGACCGTTTGAGCAGACACATGCACATTTGTGGCCTGCTGGAGGTCATTTTGCAGGGCTCTGGCAGTGCTCCTCCTGATCCTCCTTGCACAAATGCGGAGGTAGCGGTCCTGCTGCTGGGTTGTTGCCCTCCTACGGCCTCCTCCACGTCTCCTGATGTACTGGCCTGTCTCCTGGAAGCGCCTCCATGCTCTGGACACTACGCTGACAGACACAGCAAACCTTCTTGCCACAGCTCGCATTGATGTGCCATCCTGGATGAGCTGCACTACCTGAGCCACTTGTGTGGGTTGTAGACTCCGTCTCATGCTACCACTAGAGTGAAAGCACCGCCAGCATTCAAAAGTGACCAAAACATCAGCCAGGAAGCATAGGAACTGAGAAGTGGTCTGTGGTCACCACCGCAGAACCACTCCTTTATTGGGGGTGTCTTGCTAATTGCCTATAATCTCGTTTATGCATGGAAATACTTTGGAATACATTTCCAAAATGAAAAAAAAATATATATATATATATATATGTGTATGTGTATGTGTGTGTGTGTGTGTGTGTGTGTGTGTGTGTGTGTGTGTGTGTGTGTGTGTGTGTGTGTGTGTGTGTGTGTGATCGTTTACAATTGTAAGCAAGGTTTGACATTATTACGTTTTAGTCAAATAATATATATCTGGGCTTCTTGCAGTCTACAAATGATTTGTAATTATGTTCCGGGCCCCTGACCATCCACTCAAGAAAAAATCTGCCCGTGGCTGAATCTAGTTGATGATCCCTGCTATAGAGCCTTCTCCACATGGGAAACTGTGATCCATATTACATAGATGGGATCAAGAGGGTAGAAAACAGGGGAAAACATGTTGTGTTATATTTCAGACTGAGCGAAGGTTAAGTAGGGCACCAGTGCTGCTTTGTTTTTTATTGGAGGTAGGTAATGGCAAGCTGCACTAGACGATACAGCAACAAGAGGAATTAACTGACACTAATTATGGGTACTTACACTTGGAGGGAAGCCATGGTCACTGTGGCTCACACGTGTCATGGTGATGTTGTCCACGTCATAAGAGCTCTGGAAGACACAAAATACATGACGTAGAGGTCGGTTCCTGCTATTATAATAAGTGACTGAGTCATTTCAATGTGAAACTCAATTAAATTCCAGTCACACAAAACACATTTGTTGGGTCATGTGTAAGTAAAGACGTTCTAAAAATTGAAGGGATTGGTCACTCCTTATATTAAGGATCCGCCCTTTTTTTTCAATTTTCGCTTTAAATCACATACTCAAATCTAACTGCCTGTAGCTCAGGACCTGAAGCAAGGATATGCATATTATTGGTACCATTTGAAAGGAAACACTTGGAAGTTTGTGGAAATGTGAAAGGAATGTAGGAGAATATAACACAATAGATCTGGTAAAAGATAATACAAAGAAAAAAAACAACCGTTCTTTTGTATTCTTTTTGTACCATCATCTTTGAAATGCAAGAGAAAGGCCATAATGTATTATTCCAGCCCAGGTGCAATATACATTTGACCACTAGATGGCAGCAGTGCCTGTGCAAAGATTTAGACTGATCCAATTTAGACTGCACTTCTGTTCAAGATTTTGTATCAAGACTGCCCAAATATGCCTAATTTGTTTATTAATAACTTTTTATGTTAAAAATGGTGCACTCTCCTCAAACTAAAGCATAGTATTCTTTCACTGTAATAGCTACTGTAAATTGGACAGTGCAGTTAGATTAACAAGAATTTAAGCTGTCTATGTACTGGGAAATTTTCTTGTTACTTACAACCTCATGCTAATCGTATTAGCCTACATTAGCTCAACCGTCCCATGGAAGGGACACCGATCCCGAAGAACCTTTTAAGCCTTCATAAAATATTTGATCTTGAATGGGCGAATATTGACATCAACAATCAGGCTTGAAAAGTCAGTGTTACAGTCCATAGTGAGGTTACACACCCCTTGCAGTCTTCATATTTTGCTGGCTTAAAATGTAATCTAAATTAAATTGATTCAATTAGATGTTTTTCCCTACAGACCTATACAACCTACTCCACATTTTCAAACCAAACAACATTTTAATTATAGACAATTTTCCAAATTATAAAAAATGAAGAAGTCTTCACAACCCAGAGTTAATACTTGGTGGAAGCATTTTTGGCAGCCATTACAGCTGTGAATCATTTTGAATAAGATTCTACAAACTTGTCACAACTTTTACAGCAACATGTACTGTATCCATTGTTTTGTCAAAATTGCTCAAGCTCAGTAAATTTGGTTTGGAATCTTTGATAGACGGCTGTCTCTGATTTTCAAGCAATTCTACAGTGTATTAAGAAAGCATTCAGACCTGTTGACTTTTTCCACATTTTGTTTACGTTACAGCCTTATACTAGAATTTATTAAATAAAAAAATGTCTTCATCAATCTACACACAATACCCCATAACGACAAAGCAAAAACAGTTTCCATTGATCATCCTTAAGATGTTTCTACAACTGGATTGGAATCCACCTGTGGAAATTCAATTGATTGGACATGATTTGGAAAGGCACACACCTGTCTATATAAGGTCCCACAGTTGACAGTGCATGTCAGAGCAAAAACCAAGCCATGAGGTCAAAGGAATTGTCCGTAGAGCTCAGAGAAAGGATTGGGTCAAGGCACAGTTCTGGGGAAAGGTACCAAAACATTTCTGCAGCATTGAAAGTCCCCAAGAACACAGTGGCCTCCATTCTTAAATGTAAGAAGTTTGGAACCACCAAGACTCTTCCTAGAGCTGGCCGCCCGGCCAAACTGAGCAATCGGGGGGGAAGGACCTTGTCAGGGAGGTGACCAAGAACACGATGGTCACTCTGACAGAGTTCCTCTGTGGAGATTGGAGAACCTTCCAGAAGGACAACCATCTGTGCAGCACTCCACCAATCAGGCCTTTATGGTAGAGTGGCCAGACGGAAGCCACTCCTCAATAAAAGGCACATCAAATAAAATAAAATAAAATTTATTTATATAGCCCTTCGTACATCAGCTGAAATCTCAAAGTGCTGTACAGAAACCCAGCCTAAAACCCCAAACAGCAAGCAATGCATGTGAAAGAAGCACGGTGGCTGGGAAAAACTCCCTAGGAAAAACTCCTGAGAAAGGCCAAAAACCTAGGAAGAAACCTAGAGAGGAACCAGGCTATGAGGGGTGGCCAGTCCTCTTCTGGCTGTGCCGGGTGGATATTATAACAGAACATGGTCAAGATGTTAAAATGTTCGTAAATGACCAGCATGGTCAAATAATAATAATCATAGTAGTTGTCGAGGGTGCAACAAGCACGTCCGGTGAACAGGTCAGGGTTCCGTAGCCGCAGGCAGAACAGTTGAAACTGGAGCAGCAGCATGGCCAGGTGGACTGGGGACAGCAAGGAGTCATCATGCCAGGTAGTCCTGAGGCATGGTCCTAGGGCTCAGGTCCTCCGAGAGAAAGAAAGAAAGAGAGAAAGAAAGAGAGAATTAGAGAGAGCATATTTACATTCACACAGGACACCGGATAAGACAAGAGAATACTCCAGATGTAACAGACTGACCCTAGCCCCCCGACACATAAACTACTGCAGCATAAATACGGAGGCTGAGACAGGAGGGATCAGAAGACACTGTGGCCCCATCCGATGATACCCCCGGACAGGGCCAAACAGGCAGGATATAACCCCACCCACTTTGCCAAAGCACAGCCCCCACACCACTAGAGGGATATCTACAACCACCAACTTACCGTCCGAAGACAAGGCCGAGTATAGCCCACAAAGATCTCCGCCACGGCACAACCCAAGGGGGGGGGCGCCAACCCAGACAGGAAGACCACGTCAGTGGCTCAACCTACTCAAGTGACGCACCCCTCCCATGGACGGCATGGAAGAACACCAGTAAGTCAGTGACTCAGCCCCTGTAAAAGGGTTAGAGGCAGACAATCCCAGCGGGAAGAGGGGAACCGACAAGGCAGAGACAGCAAGGGCGGTTCGTTGCTCCAGCCTTTCCGTTCACCTTCACACTCCTGGGCCAGGCTATACTTAATCATAGGACCTACTGAAGAGATAAGTCTTCAGTAAAGACTTAACGGTTGAGACTGAGTCTGCGTCTCTCACATGGGTAGGCAGACCATTCCATAAAAATGGAGCTCTATACGAGAAAGCCCTACCTCCAGCCGTTTGCTTAGAAATTCTAGGGACAATTAGGAGGCCTGCGTCTTGTGACCGTAGCGTACGTGTAGGTATGTACGGCAGGACCAAATCGGAAAGATATGTAGGAGCAAGCCCATGTAATGCTTTGTAGGTTAGCAGTAAAACCTTGAAATCAGCCCTTGCCTTAACAGGAAGCCAGTGTAGGGAGGCTAGCACTGGAGTAATATGATCACATTTTTTGGTTCTAGTCAGGATTCTAGCAGCCGTATTTAGCACTAACTGAAGTTTGTTTAGTGCTTTATCCGGGTAGCCGGAAAGTAGAGCATTGCAGTAGTCGAGCCTAGAAGTAACAAAAGCATGGATTAATTTTTCTGCGTCATTTTTGGACAGAAAGTTTCTGATTTTTGCAATGTTACGTAGATGGAAAAAAGCTGTCCTTGAAGCAGTCTTGATATGTTCTTCAAAAGAGAGATCAGGGTCCAGAGTAACGCCGAGGTCCTTCACAGTTTTATTTGAGACGACTGTACAACCATCCAGATTAATTGTCAGATTCAACAGAAGATCTCTTTGTTTCTTGGGACCTAGGACAAGCATCTCTGTTTTGTCCGAGTTTAAAAGTAGAAAATTTGCAGCCATCCACTTCCTTATGTCTGAAACACAGGCTTCTAGCGAGGGCAATTTTGGGGCTTCACCATGTTTCATTGAAATGTACAGCTGTGTGTCGTCCGCATAGCAGTGAAATTTAACATTATGTTTTCGAATGACATCCCCAAGAGGTAAAATATATAGTGAAAACAATAGTGGTCCTAGAACGGAACCTTGAGGAACACCGAAATTTACAATTGATTTGTCAGAGGACGAACCATTCACAGAGACAAACTGATATCTTTCCGACAGATAAGATCTAAACCAGGCCAGAACTTGTCCATGTAGACCAATTTGGGTTTCCAATCTCTCCAAAAGAATGTGGTGATCGATGGTATCAAAAGCGGCACTAAGATCTAGGAGCATGAGGACAGATGCAGAGCCTCGGTCTGACGTCATTAAAAGGTCATTTACCACCTTCACAAGTGCAGTCTCAGTGCTATGATGGGGTCTAAAACCAGACTGAAGCGTTTCGTATACATTGTTTGTCTTCAGGAAGGCAGTGAGTTGCTGCGCAACAACTTTTTCTAAAATTTTTGAGAGGAATGGAAGATTCGATATAGGCCGATAGTTTTTTATAATTTCTGGGTCAAGATTCGGCTTTTTCAAGAGAGGCTTTATTACTGCCACTTTTAGTGAGCTTGGTACACATCCGGTGGATAGAGAGCCGTTTATTATGTTCAACATAGGAGGGCCAAGCACAGGAAGCAGCTCTTTCAGTAGTTTAGTTGGAATAGGGTCCAGTATGCAGCTTGAGGGTTTGGAGGCCATGATTATTTTCATCATTATGTCAAGAGATATAGTACTAAAACACTTTAGTATCTCCCTTGATCCTAGGTCCTGGCAGAGTTGTGCAGACTCAGGACAATGGAGCCCTGGAGGAATACCCAGATTTAAAGAGGAGTCCGTAATTTGCTTTCTAATGATCATGATCTTTTCCTCAAAGAAGTTCATAAATTTATTACTGCTGAAGTGAAAGCCATCCTCCATTTGCGAATGCTGCTTTTTAGTTAACTTTGCGACAGTGTCAAAAAGAAATTTCGGATTGTTCTTATTTTCCTCAATTAAGTTGGAAAAATAGGATGATCGTGCAGCAGTGAGGGCTCTTCGATACTGCACGGTACTGTCTTTCCAAGCTAGTCGGAAGACTTCCAGTTTAGTGTGGCGCCATTTCCGTTCCAATTTTCTGGAAGCTTGCTTCAGAGCTCGTGTATTTTCTGTATACCAGGGAGCTAGTTTCTTATGACAGATGTTTTTAGGGGTGCAACTGCATCTAGGGTATTGCGCAAGGTTAAATTGAGTTCCTCGGTTAGGTGGTTAACTGATTCTTGTCCTCTGACGTCCTTGGGTAGGCAGAGGGAGTCTGGAAGGGCATCAAGGAATCTTTGGGTTGTCTGAGAATTTATAGCACGACTTTTAATCTTCCTTGGTTGGGGTCTGAGCAGATTATTTGTTGCAATTGTAAACGCAATAAAATGGTGGTCCGATAATCCAGGATTATGAGGAAAAACATTAAGATCCACAACATTTATTCCATGGGACAAAACTAGGTCCAGAGTATGACTGTGGCAGTGAGTAGGTCCAGAGACATGTTGGACAAAACCCACTGAGTCGATGATGGCTCCGAAAGCCTTTTGGAGTGGGTCTGTGGACTTTTCCATGTGAATGTTAAAGTCACCAAAAATTAGAATATTATCTGCTATGACTACAAGATCCGATAGGAATTCAGGGAACTCAGTAAGGAACACTGCATATGGCCCAGGAGGCCTGTAAACAGTAGCTATAAAAAGTGATTGAGTAGGCTGCATAGATTTCATGACTAGAAGCTCAAAAGACGAAAACGTCATTGTTTTTTTTTTTGTAAATTGAAATTTGCTATCGTAAATGTTAGCAACACCTCCGCCTTTGCCGGATGCACGGGGGGTATGGTCACTAGTGTAACCAGGGGGTGAGGCCTCATTTAACACAGTAAATTCATCAGGCTTAAGCCATGTTTCAGTCAGGCCAATCACATCAAGATTATGATCAGTGATTAGTTCATTGACTATAACTGCCTTGGAAGTGAGGGATCTAACATTAAGTAACCCAATTTTGAGATGTGAAGTATCACAATCTCTTTCAATAATGGCAGGAATGGAGGAGGTCTTTATACTAGTAAGATTACTGAAGCGAACACCGCCATTTTTAATTTTGCCCAACCTAGATCGAGGCACAGACACGGTCTCTTGGAGTTTGCCAAAAGGCACATGACAGGCCGCTTGGAGTTTGCCAAAAGGCACCTAAAGGACTCAATATTCTCTGGTCTGATGAAACCAAGATTGAACTCTTTGGCCTGAATGTCTAGACTCACATCTGGAGGAAACCTGGCACCATTTCTACGGTAAAGCATGGTGGTGGCAGCATCATGCTGTTGGGGTGTTTTTCAGCGGCAGGGACTGGGAGACTAGTCAGGATCGAGGGAGAGATGAACGGAGCAAAGTACAGAGATCCTTGATGAAAACCTGCTCCAGAGCACTCAGGACCTCAGACTGGGGCAAAGGTTCACCTTCCAACAGGACAACGACCCTAAGCACACAGCCAAGACAACGCAGAAGTGGTTTTGGGACAAGTCTCTGAACGTCCTTGACTGATCCAGCCAGAGCCTTGACTTGAACCCGATCTAACATCTCTGGAGAGACATGGGGAGAAACTCCTCAAGTACAGGTGTGCCAAGCTTGTAGCGTCATACCCAAGAAGACTTGAGGCTGTAATTGCAAGTACTGAGTAGAGGGTCTGAATACTTATGTAATTGTGATATTTAATTTTTAATACATTTGCAAAAATGTCAAAAAATCTGTTTTTGCTTTGTCATTATGGGTTATTGTGTGTTGATTGAGGAATAACAACAATGTAATCCATTTTTGAATAAGGCTGTAACGTAACAAAATGTGGAAAAAGTCAACGGGTCTGAATACCTTCAGAATGCACTGTATATTTTTGATCCAAATAACCAGTTACAAATAACCCAAGAACCAGAACTACTGCTGCTCATTAGTACTTGGTGTCCATAGTACCGTAGATTTGTCAAGAGACTATCAGGCATGCTATCCTATCTGACCCAAATATTGATCTAGAATCAATAGGAGGTCCACTGTTCTCATTTATCTAATGCTTTGCGGGGTGAAACCACTGAATAATGTTATACTATGGCTCCAACCCAGATGAAAGCCAGCTAGTTTATTCGCTTTTCAGAGTGAACAAATGCAAATACACCACACTCTAAAAATTTGAGGTTCAACTGGAATACCTCAAAGATCCTCGAAGAACCTTAGGGTTCTTGGCAATGAAAAACAGCCCCAAAAGGTTATTCAAAGAACTTCTTAGGAGGTGGGGTTCATTGAGGAATCCCAGATTTGCTGGAGTTCTTCCGGGGAACTTGGCAATTACAACTGAAAAAGCTCGTGCCAAGTCTAAATGGGACAACAGTTAAACAGATAAGTCGGGTTGTTTGGCTCTGAATACGTATCAAAATAATTGTCTTCGTATATAATATTAATTGTGGTCTTCTGTGAATAGCTTCCATAACGTTAGCTAGCTACTTTAGTTAAGAATAATTAACGTACACGTTAGAAAGCCGGGTTTGATCGTTGTATGAGCTACAGTAGTTAGCTAGCTAACGTTAGTTAATGTTATGTCCTAACTAGGCAGAACTAGGTTTGTATTATTTACTTATCAATATTCAGCCCCATATATTGTATATAGTTTCCATAAAGCCAACATGGCTTTACACTCGTTAACGTAAGTTTCCAATCTAGACCAGTTCTCACTTTTGTGAGAATGAACTAGCTAGCATCGTTGACGTTAACTAGCTAACTAATGGTGAGCTATTACGACGAACTGAATCTGGCAATGGAGGACTTCCTCTTTATATTGCCTGCTACAGCATGAAATAACATTACATGTACAATACTATCTCATTTTGGAAACATTACATGTATTCCCCCTTGTGGAGGGAAATTAATAGCTTAGATGGTAGCTATAGATGAGATTCAAATGCATAATGTTATTAATATAGTGACTAAACTACCTCTTTATATATGCATGCCCTTCAGAATCCAAAACACAATATTCTGCCCTACCAAGCAAAATAGCAGTAACAACTCATTGAGTGAAACTGAGATAAATACGTTTTTTTGTATTATTGTCCGGCCAAATGAATTGTAGGCAGATCATTGGATATGTGGTTCTGTTGTCTTACTATGAGGCTCTTTTTTATTCATATTGACCCTGACCTCTGACCTGACCCTAGACGGCAGTTACTGCATTCTTGCTTGGTGCACCCACTGGAATACGTTTCCATTACGATTTTTTTTTATATATACAAAAACGTGTGTTAATATGAATATTTGTATGTGGCTGTCAGTGTTATATAGTTTTATACTTGTATCAGCGAAGAACAATACATAATACCAAGGTCAACCTTTGACCCAGCAGCCCAAAGCTCAGTGAAACCAAGGTAAAAAGCAGTAACTGAGGTTAGTGATGGCAGTTACTGCCTTTTTCATTGGTTTCACTGTAACTTTAAGCTGTTACGGCAAACATGACCCCCCATTTTGTCCATAACACAACACAATGGACACAATGAAATTTGATATTAGACCTGTATGGCAGTACTTTTACTGTATGGCAGTACTGTATTGGCTAGTGCTTTCTCCAGTATGTTATTCTATTTTGCGTTCAATTGTATGTCGATGCCATTTTTCTTTCAATATTAATATATGTTTTATTTAAATGCATGTAAGACTATTCTTTGACACATTTACCCTTCCTTTGAAATTGTAATACAGAACATGGACACAATGCAATTGGGATCAAGAAGAAGGTACGGATATGTTGTAGGACAGCTGCATTTGAAGTGTGAATTTAACCTACATAGCAGTCAATACAAACTGAAATCTATTAGCATACCAATGGTATTCAAATGAAACAACAGTGTCTTTTGGTGAGTTGGTTTTCGTTAATTTCATGGGTAATCCAGGGACAAGTATTCCGGGTGCCTTTGCATAGCCTAACTGGACTCCGCAATGAAACCTGATTCTGTTGTTTATTTTCAGAAATTCTGAATTTTTTGGATGGTCAGTGGAGGATGTCTGCCAGTGGCTTCAGCAAAATCAGTTGGAGTACTACACCTCTCCTTTCCAAGGTTTTACATTTAAATGTAAAAAAATCATCAATTGCATGCTAGGTCCAACCAAAACTTGACTTCCGCTTTTAACCCAACTACCAGGTAGCTCTTGTTGTGGGGGTGTTATAACTGCTATGTTCAAGGACCAAATTACAGATTTTTTTCACCTTGTCGGCTGGACAATTTGAATGCTTTAAATGCTAGGCTACATATCAGTCAACACCAGTCAAAATGCCTGCTAACTGCCCAATATGCAACAAGCATTTTTTGGGGAATCATAAAACGGATTCGCCACATTGGTCTGTATCAAGGGTTCCTGTTGTGGACTTGGAGGTTACATGTTTTCATGCAAATGCTATGCTTCATATAGGACACATAAACAAAAAAAACACAATCATTTGCTGACAGATAGGCCTAATGGTTCTGTAATCCCTGTGCCTGACTACATTAAGGAAAATGTGAATGATGATGACTGATCTCGCGTGGGCGCCTGCAACTAATGTTATTGAGTCCATGGACTTCAAAACTGAAGACCTAGTTAGAGGCCTTATGAGAAACCTCTGCCTGTTTATGTTGAAGATCAGAGAGAGGTATTGTGTTCCTGTGACTGTGTAGAGCAGTATAGTGGAGGATCGTAATTTTTGTTTAACTAGGAAAGTCAGTTAAGAAAAAATTCTTATTTACAATGACGGCCTACATCGGCCTAACCCTCCCCTAACCCGGACGACGCTGGGCCAATTGTGCGCCGCCCTATGGGACTTCCAATCACGGCTGGATGTGATACAGCCTGGATAGGAACCAGGGACTGTAGTGACGCCTCTTGCACTGAGATGCAGTGCCTTAGACCGCTGCGCCACTCGTTGTTACCTACCTTTACCACCTGGGGGCGGCCCGTCGAAGTCCAGGATCCAGTTGCAGAGGGAGGTGTTTAGTCCCAGGGTCCTTAGCTTATTGATGAGCTTTGAGGGCACTAGGGTGTTGAACGCTGAGCTGTAGTCAATGAACAGCATTCTCATATAGGTGTTTTTTTTTGTCCAGGTGTGAAAGGGCAGTGTGGAGTGCAATATAGATTGCATCATCTGTGGATCTGTTGGGGCGGTATGCAAATTGGAGTGGGTCTAGGCTTTCTGGGATAATGGTGTTGATGTGAGCCATGACCAGCCTTTCAATGCACTTCATGGCTACAGACGTGAGTGCTACGGGTCGGTAGTCATTTAGGCAGGTTGCCTTAGTGTTCATGGGCACAGGGACTATGGCGGTCTGCTTGAAACATGTTGGTATTACAGACTCAGACAGGGAAAGGTTGAAAATGTCAGTGAAGACACTTGCCAGTTGGTCAGCGCATGCTCGGAATACACGACCTGGTACTCTGTCTGGCCCTGCGGCTTTTGCACAGCAACCAAGGACGAGAGTTCACCATGCACAACTCAACAAATTACAGCTACCACCTGCAGGCAGTCCAAGAAAACCCAGAAAATGCCAGAGTCCTTGAGGGTATCATACCTGCTCTACTGAGGATGGTGTTACACGAGCTTGTGAAGACGAAACAAATCACTGTGGCTCCGCTAAATGACGAGATTGATGACTTCCCGAATGGCAACTACAACAGATCATCCAGACAAACACCACTATCTGAGCACGTCCTGAGGAAGAATGGGCATCTGGTTGGGAGTGCATCTGAGAAATGCTAATGATTGAGTGGCAAATAGCCAGCTGTGATGCATGGGAAGTGTACCTGTTACTAATAACTCAATCTCAATTCTCCTTTACTAAGGAATCATGGCATGGGATGATTTTTAAAAAAAGTTATAAGAAAAAAATAAAAGGCGATCTCTTGTCTGCAAATAAGAGGTTGCAATCATCAGAGTTAACACAGAGTTCTAATGGGAATGCAGGCCCAGCATCAAAGGCAGCCAAGGTTTATGGCTAACCTTACCCTTACCCCTACCCCTAAACCTAACCTTAGTTCCAGCAAGTGTTTGCTTGTCAACAAAGTTGCAGTTAATAGTTTGTGAGTATAGTTTGAGTATATATGGACCATACAGTATATGCGACTATCCAATGAAGTGGGAACATCATTTAAAAATCAAGAGCTTTACCTGTGCATATGTGTGTTTGTGTCATAGGGGACTAATGGAGCATGATGTAGAGCTACTTGGGGGCCTGTTTGCTACACCACTTTTGAACCAAGTAAGTAACAGTCATAAAATTGTCAAAATATGCTCATTGGATCATGAAAACAAACTCTCACTTTTTTTTAGTTAGGTTACACATTTGCTATTTTTTTTAAGTCTATGTGAATCAAGCTAAACCTCCAGAAATACAATATGTGCAAATTATATTTTCAGATCTTCTCAGAAATGAATCAAGTCCATGGAATGGATATAGAGAAAAAGATAATTCAAGGACTCCGCAAGGCTAGTGGCAAAATAATAGCAGAGGTAGAGAGGCTAGGCATGGGTGAGGACATCATCCTGCTATTTCGACAGGCCCTGAAGGACAATACAGAAGAGGCACACGGGTATTTGCTCTTATTCCTTCCCTTTCTCTAATGTACCCTATACTGTACATAGTACATGAAAAATGTGTATTTTTTTATAGAATTGTAGCACACTTTTTTTTGTTGCAAATGTAGTAAGATCATTGCTTTACTTTACTTTTCCCCAGGACTCGAGACCCCAGCGGCGATCCTGCTCTTGCCCTAACGCTTCAATGAGGACCCGAGTGGCCTTTATGTCCGTGACAAGGTGTGCCTGTGCACAAATAATCTGTTTTATAAACAAAATAATCTGTTCATAAACATAAGTGTGCATGCTTATATATAACTACAGCTGAACATTTGTAATGTTCTTTGTTAATTGTATGTGTATTAATCCATTTCACCATGAGAGTGAAATCACCCTGACTTTTAATGGGGAGAACATTTGTATTTCATATTTTCACCACGAGAGTGACAAGCACTATACAAAGTAAATGTATTATATATATATACTGCTCAAAAAAATAACCCAATGTAACTCCAAGTCAATCACACTTCTGTGAAATCAAACTGTCCACTTAGGAAGCAACACTGATTGTCAATACATTTCACATGCTGTTGTGCAAATGGAATAGACAACAGGTGGAAATTATAGGCAATAAGCAAGACACCCCCAATAAAGGAGTGGTTCTGCAGGTGGTGACCACAGACCACTTCTCAGTTCCTATGCTTCCTGGCTGATGTTTTGGTCACTTTTGAATGCTGGCGGTGCTTTCACTCTAGTGGTAGCATAAGACGGAGTCTACAACCCACACTAGTGGCTCAGGTAGTGCAGCTCATCCAGGATGGCACATCAATGCGAGCTGTGGCAAGAAGGTTTGCTGTGTCTGTCAGCGTAGTGTCCAGAGCATGGAGGCGCTACCAGGAGACAGGCCAGTACATCAGGAGACATGGAGGAGGCCTTAGGAGAGCAACAACCGAGCAGCAGGACCGCTACCTCCGCCTTTGTGCAAGGAGGAGCAGGAGGAGCACTGCCAGAGCCCTGCAAAATGACCTCCAGCAGGCCACAAATGTGCATGTGTCTGCTCAAACGGTCAGAAACAGACTCCATGAGGGTGGTATGAGGGCCCGACGTCCACAGGTGGGGGTTGTGCTTACAGCCCAACACCGTGCAGGACGTTTGGCATTTGCCAGAGAACACGAAGATTGGCAAATTCACCACTGGCGCACTGTGCTCTTCACAGATGAAAGCAGGTTCACACTGCGCACGTGACAGACGTGACAGAGTCTGGAGACGCCGTGGAGAACGTTCTGCTGCCTGCAACATCCTCCAGCATGACCGGTTTGGCGGTGGGTCAGTCATGGTGTGGAGTGGCATTTCTTTGGGGGGCCGCACAGCCCTCCATGTGCTCGCCAGAGGTAGCCTGACTGCCATTAGGTACCGAGATGAGATCCTCAGACCCCTTGTGAGACCATATGCTGGTGCGGTTGGCCCTGGGTTCCTCCTAATGCAAGACAATGCTAGACCTCATGTGGCTGGAGTGTGTCAGCAGTTCCTGCAAGAGGAAGGCATTGATGCTATGGACTGGCCCGCCCGTTCCCCAGACCTGAATCCAATTGAGCACATCTGGACATCATGTCTCGCTCCATCCACCAACGCCACGTTGCACCACAGACTGTCCAGGAGTTGGCGGATGCTTTAGTCCAGGTCTGGGAGGAGATCCCTCAGGAGACCATCCGCCACCTCATCAGGAGCATGCCCAGGCGTTGTAGGGAGGTCATACAGGCACGTGGAGACCACACACACTACTGAGCCTCATTTTGACTTGTTTTAAGGACATTACATCAAAGTTAGATCAGCCTGTAGTGTGGTTTTCCACTTTAATTTTGAGTGTGACTCCAAATCCAGACCTCCATGGGTTGATAAATTGGATTTCCATTGATTATTTTTGTGTGATTTTGTTGTCAGCACATTGAACTATGTAAAGAAAAAAGTATTTAATAAGATTATTTATTTCATTCAGATCTAGGACGTGTTGTTTAAGTGTTCCCTTTATTTTTTTGAGCAGTGTATTATGTTCTGACATGTCTGCAGAAATGTTGCAATGTTTGTTATGTGTTTTGTTTGGTAAATTGTTGTGTAATTGTTCATTCACATTTGTGGTGCCACTAAATAAACAATGAATTATTTAAATCAATATTGTCATTATTATTATTAAAATATTTTCATATAATAGAGGGTGGACAGGGAGTAAAAAAAATGAACACCAAAAGGTTCTTAGAGGAACCATTAAAACCTTTGAGAAAGGTTTTTCGACGAACTTATAGGGGTTCCCCCACAAGGTTCCTCAAATAACCTTTTTTCAAGGGTTCTTTGAAGAACTAATATCACATTTTTTTATAAAGCCCTTCTTACATCAGCTGATATCTCAAAGTGCTGTACAGAAACCCAGCCTAAAACCCCAAACAGCAAGCAATGCAGGTGTAGAAGCACGGTGGCTAGGAAAAACTCCCTAGAAAGGCCAGAACCTAGGAAGAAACCTAGAGAGGAACCAGGCTATAAGGGGTGGCCAGTCCTCTTCTGGCTGTGCCGGGTGGAGATTATAACAGAACATGGCCAATAGGGGTTCCCCCACAAGGTTCCTCAAATAACCTTTTTTCAAGGGTTCTTTGAAGAACTGATAGGGGTTCCCCCACCAGGTTCTTCAAATAACCTTTTTTCAAGGGTTCTTTGAAGAACTAATACGGGTTCCCCCACAGTTTCAATTTAAAGAACCCCTAAAGGATAACTTAGGAACCTTTTCTTTTTAGAGTGCAAAGGGGGACATTTAATTAACAGTGAAATCTAACCTCTATCAATAAAGATTATAATTGTATCACAATATGTTATAAAGAGATTTAAGACACATTTAAAATACAATTTTTATTTGTAATGAACCCTGATAACACCCATCAGCTATCTCTATATATCCGCTTTACAGAAATATGTCTGCTGACCCCTATACGATTGCTCATACATTTTCGAAAGAGATTCTTATCCTCCGATACAGATTGCCTCTACAAGTACTGTGCTCCATAGAGCTAGCTTGTGTTCTCATGGGGGCACCCTATACCACAGTTAATAAAACACTGCCTCAGCAGGTGACATCACATTTTAAAAAGTAACACTGAAAGACGCCGTAAAGATGAACACGTTTAAAAAATGTCAAAATTGGATTAGACGTCTATGGTACTGCAAAGCACTCCTAACGCGTCCTCCCTGGAGTGACCCCTCTCTGCCGTGGATTCATCTTACCATCCTGTCTGTAACAAGGTGCCAGATTAGTTTAGGAGCCATGCGATTGTGCTTTCTAGGCTAAAAGTTGGTTTAATAGATTCGTGGCGGATTACACAGAAGAATCCTTTATGATGGAAATGTTTTACTTAGTTCTTGCCTAATTCTACGAATCTTGTTGCATTACAGTACAGAAAGTGTGTTACTGTTTGATTAGGTGCTTCTTAGGTAGAGGCACTGAATGTTAGGTACCATTGGTGACATTAATGTGTATTGATGTTGGGAGATGAGCACATAAGTGCGATTATTATTATTTTTTAAACCCCAAATTGACTTACTTGCTGACCTTTACTGTGTTAGACACGCATTCACACTGTTCTGCCTCTAGAGCCCAAAAATATAATCCAAACATTCAGTACATTGTCACACATGTGAAAGAGGACAGGGAGCAGGCTTGACCTGACCTTGCCTTGATGTGTTAGTTACCTTCTCAAAGATGCTAGAGTCGTGGCTCTTCATCTTGGACTTGGAGCTGGAGGGCTTGAAGTGTGGGAGCTCGGCTGTGTCCTTACTGATATCACAGGACACCTGGCGGCTAGCCGTCCAGGAGCCCATACTGGAGAGGTCAGCCTCAGTATCTGTCCAGCCCTGGGGGGAAGGAACCATTACATAAACGTCAGACACACAAACACACACGCACACACAGGTACATGCACATGCACGCAGGCACACACACACACCCATCTCATGATTTTATATCAGGTCATATTTATCCATACCGATTCGCTGTCGGAGGCGGAAGAAAGGCGGGACTTGACAGCGCTGGTGCAGTGTAAGCGGTCGCCGATGTCGGAGGTCTGGCTGGTGACAGTGGATCGTCGGGTGGACATGAAGCTGCTGTTGGTAGATCGCAGGTCGCGTCTACGTACACACAGCAAAAACCCCAGGCATGGGATGTACTTGGCTATGGCCATCCTGAAGACCGAGAGTGCAGGGGGCAAATTTAGGAGAAGTAGGTCCAGAGGCTAACTGATATATTTCCTCTAACATAAGACAGAAAGGCAAAGTACCATACAGTACAAGGCTGCACCATAGGCAGTCTGATGGGACAGCATGGCAGGGACTTGGCCTGATGTATCATGTCAGAGGCAACAATCTAGGTGCCCTATACAGTTTAATAACCCTTGGCATCCTTCCTGTGTGGTGAGAATAAAATCATGTCCAGTTGTATTATTAACATCCAGGTTAATGAGTGATTGTAGAGAGGAAAGTTGAGTCTGATCTAGAGTTGCACGGTGTATGAAAACAATGGTCGTTTTTAAATACTAGAACATGAAAACGGTCCAGTATTATAATTTGTTACTTTCGGATCTTCTATCAAATGTGTCTCAGATTTCGAAATCAACTTAATGTTTTGAATTTATTCGAAAATGTATTAAGTTTATGGTCCTGCTTTCAGCTTATAGCTTACGTTCAGCTTATAAAGGCCTCATAAAGCCTTCATAAGCACTACATAAATGTGTTAAAGTATCTATAACCATATGTCATGCTTTATAAAGGGTTCATAAATGTGGCATAGCTGTGTGACATAACCACCAATGTCAAATGTGACATAAATGTGGTCACAAATGGTCACAAATGTAACCATGTAATGGAATTTTAATGTTTGTGCTTTTCTGATAACTCATTTCTGTGTTCTATTCATGTGCTGTTCTATAAACCAATTTCTGTGTTCATGCAAGTGGCTGACTGAGTGAATCCTCACTATCAGTAGCTGCAATTTGGCAGTACACCCGGACCTTGTTTTGAGAACGAGAACGAAAGATATCTCAGTTTCAAGGTCTCAGGTTAGAGAGGAGAAGCCTCGTGAGGTATCGGTGTGTTACATGTTATGAACCAGTATTGGTCGGTAATGATTAAAACGGTAATGAATAATTAATTATGGTAAATCATGCAAATACAACTTGTCTGTGTATAGCCGTATATAAGACAACTGCTGGGTCTGCCTTGGCAGAGCTCCTGATTGACATGTGTATATTGGTGCATTGAGTTGGTTGGAACCTTTCCAGTGTGCCGACAAATAAAGGATGATTAATTTAAGATTGACTTCGAGTGTCCCTGTGTTAGAATGTCCACGACACCCACTATCTCGAATATGATCTAAACGTGCTTTATAAAGGGTGACATGTTGGGTGGAAGGATTAGAATATGCTCTAAAGTGAAGTCATGGTAGTCACATTACACCTAATCTCGTTCCAAGACACTTCCGCCCAAATGTGCTGAAGGTCTGGTGGACCAATGCATCAAACTTGGCCTTCATTAGTTAGGTTTAGCTTTAAAGTCACAATTTTGCCACAATTAGGACTTTTTTTACTGTGTTAACTAGTGACTAACAACGTTGGCACCATTGTAACAGGTTGTAATCAAGCCCCTTCTTAACTTTATTTTTTGAACTGCACCATTGTTTAAGGGCTTGTAAGTAAGCATTTCACGGTAAGGAATACCTGTTGCATTCGGGGCAATTTTTACTTGATTACACAGGAATGTGAATAGTGTAGCTTGTCCCTGAGTTGGCAGAAAAATATTGAACAAATCAAAATATAGTTTAGATTTTAGATTCTTCAAAGTACAGTAGCCACCCGTTGCCTTGATGACAGCTTTGCACACTCTTTGCATTCTCTCAGTCAGCTTCACCTGGAATCCTTTTCCAACAGTCTTGAAGGAGTTCCCACACATGCTGAGCACTTGTTGGCTGCTTTTCCTTCATTCTCTCAACCGGTTTCATAAGGTAGTCACCTGGAAGGCATTTCAATTAACAGGTGTGCCTTGTTAAAAGTTAATTTATGGAATGTATTTATTCTTAATGCGTTTGAGCCAATCAGTTGTGTTGTGACAAGGTAGGGTTGGTATACAGAAGATAGCCCTATTTGGTAAAAGACCAAGTCCATATTATGGCAAGGACAGCGCAAATAAGCAAAGCGAAATGACAGTCCATCATTACTTTAAGATATGAAGGTCAGTCAATCTGGAACATTTCAAGAACTTTGAAAGTTTCTTCAAGTGCAGTCGCCAAAAACTGCACAGAGTTACCTCTGCTGCAGAGGATAAGTTAATTAGCGTTAACTGCACCTCAGATTGCAGCCCAAATACATGCTTCACAGAGTTCAAGTAACAGACACATCTCAACATCAACTGTTCAGAAGAGACTGCATGAATCAGGCCTTCATGGTCGAATTGCTGCAAAGAAACCACTACTAAAGGACACCACTAAGAAGAAGAGACTTGCTTGGGCCAAGAAACACAAGCAATGGACATTAGACCAGTGGAAATCTGTCCTTTGGTCTGATGAGTCCAAATTTGAGATTTATGGTTCCAACCACCGTGTCTTTGAGAGACGCAGAGTAGATAAACAGAAGATCTCTGCATGTGTGGTTCCCACGTGAAGCATGGAGGAGGAGGTATGATGGTGTGGGGGCACTTTGCTGGTGACACTGTGAGTGATTTATTTAGAATTCAAGGCACACTTAACCAGCATGGCTACCACAGGATTCTGCAGGGATACGCCATCCCATCTGGTTTGCGCTTAGTGGGACTATCATTTGTTTTTCAACAGGACAAGGATCCAAAACACACCTCCAGGCTGTGTAAGGGCTATTTGACCAAGAAGGAGAGTGATGGAGTGCTCCATCAGATGACCTGGCCACCACAATCACCCGACCTCAACCTTTGAAAATAATTGGGAAAACTTGAAAAAATGGGGGAAATCGAAACCTGGAAAACAAAACTGAGAAAATGGAATTTGGAGTAAGCAAAAAATGTAAATGTATTTTAAAAGGCCTCACTAAGGTTTTTTGCTGTGCATGACTGCACTTTAGAGTGTGAGTCATCCTGCAGCATAGCATTCTGGGGAAAGTTGAGATTAGGTCCAATATTGACTATGCACCTAAGAGGGAAAGAAGTTTGGCCATCCTATAAATGTTTAGAGTAATGTAATATATACAATTTAGCAGACGCTTTTATCCAAAGTGACTTACAGCGATTCGTGAATAAATGTGTACATATGGGGTGGTCCCGGGAATCAAACCCACTATCCCGGCATTGCAATGACAGGGTTATAAATGCTTTGTGAAGCCTCAATTTAACATCATTTATAAGGCTTTTTTTAAAGTGGTGCTTATGCCACCCTTTATAAAGCACAGGTTTATGTCATATTTGTCATAGTGGCTTATGTCACATTTGACATTGGTGGTTGCCACACAGTTATGCCATATTTATGAACCCTTTATAAATGTATGACATATGGTTATAGATGATTTGTAACACATTTATGTAGTGTTTATGCAGGCTTTATGAAAGCTTTAAAAAGCTGCACGTCATTTAAATCGGGACCAAGTTGGGTCATAAGACATGACCAGAATGCATCAGTGATTCGTATTCCCTTGCAACTTTCTGAAGTCTGTATGTGTGCAGTGCGCATATTTCTACCGTTCCGTGTAGCTGTTAGCGATGCTAATGATAACCTTCAGGTAAGTCTTCAGGTAGATGGAAAGGTTTTCTCAAAAACCTTCTCTGTCACACCCTGATCTGTTTCACCTGTCCTTGTGCTCGTCTCCACCCCCCTCCAGGTGTCACCCATCTTCCCCATTATCCCCTGTGTATTTATAGCTGTGTTTTTGTCTGTCTGTTGCCAGTCAGTCTTGTTAGTTCAAGCCTACCAGCTTTTTGTCTCAGGACCTGTTTTTGACCTTTGCCTATCCTGACCCTGTACCCGCCCGCCTGACCACTGCCTGTCTCTGACCCTGAGCTTGCCTGCCGTCCTGTACCTTGGCCTTTGCTCTGGCTTATCGACCCCTGCCTGCCTTTACCTGTCGTTTGCCTGCCCCTGTGGTTACAATAAACATTGTTACTTCACACAGTCTGCACCTGGGTCTTACCTTGATTCCTGATATTCTCAATTAAACGTTAAAGCTAGAATCCTTGGTTGCTACATCCATTTTTGGACTAATAAATTAATGTTATATACCCAAAATGTAAGCAAACACTGTTTAGCCTCAAAACATGATTACAACTATAATTTTGATATCATGGATGTTCAGTCCTTGCATCCATAGCTATGTCTGTGAATTTCAGAGTTACATTTCTCCAGGCCCATCCCACAGCTTTTTACCAAAACAAAATCTGGTTGAATCAACGTTGTTTCCACGTCATTTCAACCAAAACATATGTGATGCCGTTGAATCAACGTGGAAAACTGATTGGATTTGCAAAAAGTCATTAAAGTAAGGGAAGTGACCATTTTCTTCAAACTAACTTTTAACCTACAGTAAATCCAATGACACGGTGACAGTTTTTCACATTGATGTCACGTGAGTTGACATCTCAACCAAATGTAAATCAAAACTAGATGTTTAAATGACGTCTGTGTCCAGTGGGAAGGCGGGTGTACGCTTTGTTATTGTTTCAACTGCAGATTCTAGCCAAGTACAAAGTACAAAGTAACCTACTGTACAGTATGCCTACCGGGCAGAATTATGATTATTTGTTGCAATCCAGTGTGCATTTCTTCTGCAAACTCCAACACGTACGCAACAGAATCACTGCTAACCAAACAACAGTGCTAACTAGGTGCATGAGCACTTTGAATTAAAGGGTAACTACACCCAAATATCAACATTTCTTAGATTTTTCCCAGACCTCAAAAGTGATCTCCTGATGTAAGAATTGTTTGGAACTAAGAACAGATAAAAAAATGTCCTCTCTTTCTTTTTTTGCTGTGGTATTGTTTTAGTATCGAGTATCGTGATACTAAACGTAGTATCGGTATCAAAGTAAACATTCTGGTATTGTGACAACAGTAGTCTGATCGCTAGCTGACAGGGGCTATACCCTTCCTGTCTCTCCGATTTGATCGATTCTTATGGAATGGAATGGTTCACTTGGCTAGTATCAGATTAGTGAAATTAAAAACAACAACAGAATAGCCCTTTGACTTCGTTGCTTAGCGGAATTTCTAAATGGGGTTGGGTTGCGTAAGCAGATTTGACCCATAATGCAACAATAGAAACAATAGAAAGCATTATATTTTATTTTGTGGCCAACCCCTGTACTTGGTGTGGCAGCAAGACTACAGTACCTGTACTTGGTGTGGCAGCAAGACTACAGTACCTGTACTTGGGGTGGCAGCAAGACTACAGTACCTGTACTTGGGGTGGCAGCAAGACTACAGTACTTGTACTTGGGGTGGCAGCAAGACTACAGTACTTGTACTTGGGGTGGCAGCAAGACTACAGTACCTGTACTTGGGGTGGCAGCAAGACTACAGTACTTGTACTTGGGGTGGCAGCAAAACTACAGTACCTGTACTTGGGGTGGCAGCAAGACTACAGTACTTGTACTTGGGGTGGCAGCAAGACTACAGTACCTGTACTTGGGGTGGCAGCAAAACTACAGTACCTGCACTTGGGGTGGCAGCAAGACTGCAGTACCTGTACTTGGGGTGGCAGCAAAACTACAGTACCTGTACTTGGGGTGGCAGCAAGACTACAGTACCTGTACTTGGGGTGGCAGCAAGACTACAGTACCTGTACTTGGGGTGGCAGCAAGACTACAGTACCTGTACTTGGGGTGGCAGCAAGACTACAGTACTTGTACTTGGGGTGGCAGCAAAACTACAGTACCTGCACTTGGGGTGGCAGCAAGACTACAGTACCTGTACTTGGGGTGGCAGCAAGACTGCAGTACCTGTACTTGGGGTGGCAGCAAAACTACAGTACCTGTACTTGGGGTGGCAGCAAGACTGCAGTACCTGTACTTGGGGTGGGTGATGGCATAGATGATGGGGTTGTGAATGGCTGAAGCCTTGGCGATCACAGCAGGCACTGAGTTCATGTAGGGGGTCAGAAAATCTGTATACCTACAGGGCACATGAAGAGGGCAGAGAGAGAAGGCTGTTAGGCTTGAAGGTAGAATTATACAATATATATTGTACCTGAATGGTCAAGGTATGAATGTTGTGGCTGCGGCAATGCTTTTAGAAGTGGGTGTGTATTGTGTCTATATAGGGTAGTGTAGTATATCAAAACCACTCACCCTGCAAATGCGGTCAGGGCAACAGCGGAGTAGGGGGACCAAGAGATGACGTAGAGGAGGATGACAATAAGAGCGATCTTAGCCATCTTCCACTCATTCTTCAGCCGATGGAAACTCTTAATGGTGTCTCTGGTACTCTCAGTGCCGTTGATCTTGGTTACAGCCCTATGACACATACACACACATTTTTTTTTTCAATGTGAGAAATTAGAAATGCTTCAGAGAATCCAATGCAGTAACTTAATTTGACGCTTCCAGTGACATCTCCAGACCAGCTCTCTGGTTTCAAATCCACTCACTTGTTAGTTGTACGTATGGCTCTGAAGATGAAGAAGTAGCAGTACATGATGACGATCAGGGGGATGAAGAAGACAAAGGTGAAGAGCAGCATGGTGTAGGCACGCACTGATGGGGTAAAGGTCACATAGTCCCATGTACAGGAGGTCAACAGACCCTCTGGAACATAGGCACCTTGGGGGGGAGTAAGGGAGAGGGGAGAGGAAAGGGAAAGGAGAGACAAGGGGATAGAGAAAGGAGGAAAGGAGGGAGGGAGAGGAGTAGGGGGTAAGGGAGAGGGGAGAGGAAAGGGAAAGGAGAGACAAGGGGGTAGAGAAAGGAGGAAAGGAGGGAGGGAGAGGGGTAAGGGAGAGGGGAGAGGAAAAGGGAAGGACAGACAAGGGGATAGAGAAAGGAGGAAAGGAAGGAGAGGGGGATAGAGAAAGGGAATAGAGAGGGGGAAAAGGGCAAAATATAAGGAGAGAGACAATGCTCTTTCTTCAACAGCACTTCAAAGTCATCTACAAGTTGTTCATCATGCATCATCCATTGAAGCCCTGCTATGGTAAAACAATCAGTCAGGGAAAGCTAAGGACATTCGCATCAATAGGAAGACACAAGAAAACCAAAGCTTGGATCAAGGGAGCACTCCTGATGAACTAAATGCTCTGGACGATCAAAGCCTCAAAGTGTATAACGGCGCAGTTTTGTTTTGCTTTCATGTTATTCATGTTTTTTCTCCAGAGGGTGTGAAATGATGTGGTAATCTGCGGAGACGGGGCAAAGATGGGGCTGTCAGATGGGTTTAAGGAGACAGACGCCCTTCGTGTTGTCAGATAGGACATGTGTGTTGCGGAACCATGTCTGGGGGTGGCCCGCCTGCATGCAGAGCCCAGCCCCAGACTGCTGCAGGGGGTAGCCAGTCCATGATCTCCTATCCCTCTCCCCAAACCCCCTCCACCCTCCACGACCATTCCAGCCAGTTCGCACACTAGTTTAATTTCATTCCTTATCACTGAAAGATCTCAGAACACCTGATCCAATGCCTAAATCCTCATTCCTAAACTAAGCTACTGCTAACTGGAGTTCAAAGAGAGAACACAGAGCCAGGGGGAGCACTCGTCTCGCTGTCTTTCTATCTTGCTGTCTTTTGAGCTCTTTCTAACACATGCATATACTGACACAACCGCGACTCTTCCGTACAGTGTATACAGCCCTGGCATACTAAATCTCATCCCAATATGTGTGTATGTGCGCATGCGCGCGTGTGTGATGATCATGTATGTGTGGACTTACTCCAGCCGAAGAAAGGGGGCAGGCTCCATCCCAGGGAGTAGGCCCAGGCAGCCATGAGGACGAGCAGGGCTCGTTTCTTGGAGAGCACCCCGATGGAGGCCAACGGACGTGTGATCACAAAGTAGCGGTCCACCGCTATCACCATCAGAGTGATCATAGAGCAGATCCCAAATAGAGCCCCGCAGAATGCATAGAGCTCACAGCCTAGAAGACACAGAGACGGAGAGAGTACAGTTAACTACCGAGATAAAAGGGGGATAGGAAAGAAACATAGAACGATAGAGAGTCAGAGTACTGTTAACTACTGAGAGAAAAGTATTAAAAAACCCCAGAAGGAAACAGAAAGGGTGAGAAAGAAAGAGAGGGTGAAAGAGAGAGAGAGAAAAAGATACGTCGATTGGTGTGTTGTAATGCCCCCTGTGGGTGATAGTCACTCCATAGCCTGGATAATGATCAGCAGAGAACCAGGTCAAACAGAGGGCCAGCCTGCAGAGAGAGTGGGCCTAGCAGGGGGTAATACTGACTGACCCCATCTCAGATTCGCACCCAACACTCACCCTGATGTGACACCCATCCACCTCCACTCCACTCTGCAGGGACCGGAACATATACCGTACCAGTCCAAAGTTTGGACACACCTACAGTACTACAGTAGTAACCAAAAAAAGTGTTAAACAAATCAAAATGTATGTTATATTTGAGATTCTTCAAAGTAGCCACCCTTTGCCTTGGTCAATCAATTCGGAATATTTCAAGAAGTTTCTTCAAGTGCAGTCGCAAAAACCATCAAGCGCTATGATGAAACTGGCTCTCATGAGGACCACCACAGGAAAGGAAGACCCAGAGTTACCTCTGCTGCAGAGGATAAGTTCCTTAAAGTAACCAGCCTCAGAAATTGCAGACCAAATAAATGCTTCACAGAGTTCAACAGACACATCTCAATGTAAACTGTTCAGATGAGACTGTGTGAATCGGGCCTTCGTGGTCAAATTGTTGCAATGCAACCCTTACTAAAGGACACTAAGAAGAAGAGACTTGCTTGGGCCAAGAAACATGAGCAATGGACATTAGACCGGTGGAAATCTGTCCTTTGGTCTGATGAGACCAACGTTTTAGGTTTTTTGGTGTCTTTGTGAGACGCAGAGTAGGTAAATGGCTGATCTCTGCATGTGTGGTTCCCACTGTGAAGCATGGAGGAGGAGGTGTGATGGTGTAGGGGAGCTTTGCTAGTGGCTCTGTCTGATTTATTTAGAATTAAAGGCACACTTAACCAGCATGGCTACCACTGCATTCTGCAGAGATACGCCGTCCCATCTGGTTTGCGCTTAGTGGGACTATCATTTGTTTTTCAACAGGACAATGACCCAACACACCTCCAGGCTGTGTAAGGGCTATTTGACCAAGAAGGAGAGTGATGGAGTGCTCCATCAGATGACCTGGCCTCCAAAATCACCCGACCTAAACCCAATTGAGATGGTTTGGGATGAGTTGGACCGCAGAGTGAAGGAAAAGCAGGCAACAAGTGCTCAGCATATGTGCAAACTCCTTTAAGACTGTTGGAAAAGCATTCCTCATGAAGCTGGTTGAGAGAATGCCAAGAGTGTGCAAAGCTGTCATCAAGGCAAAGGGTGGCTACTTTGAAGAATGTAAAATCTAAAATATATTTTGATTTGTTAACACTTTTTTGGTTACTACATGATTCCATGTTTTATTTCATCGTTTTTGATGTGTTCACTATTATTCTACAATGTAGAAAATAGTAAAAAATAAAGGAAAACCCTTGAATGAGTAGGTGTGTCCAAACTTTTGACTGGGACTGTACCTCAATCAAAACCTCAATGTCTCACAAAATATAGATATTGTGCAACGTACTGTTTGTATATATGTCATGATAGACCACTCCATAGCTGTGTTAATACAAATCATACACTCCATGGGTGATGTCTTCCCTGGGGTAATACCTTGTGTTAGAGTGGTATGGCAGTAGCCTAAGGCTGTTACACACCCTCAATGGTGGGTGATGCCAGGGAAGATTTGACGCCTTAACTTACTGGAGTAAATTGAGTTTACCAATGGCAGAACTGGGAATACAGAGTACAGCTCTGGTTCTGGCTATTTCAACTGAGCAAAAATAGATAAAGATATTAATACTCTTGAATATATCAATGAAGAAGCAGATTTGGCACAATGATTTCCAATATCAAGCTTGAGCCATCTGTAATCACCTAAATTTCAGGTATTGAGTTGTATATGAGTGCTGCCCACCAGGACACAGGAAATACAATTTCCAGTTGATTTTTTTCCCCAGTTAATTTGGACGACAACAATAAGGTAGGAGGGTAGGTGGGGGTTGGGGTTTTTAGGGATATATGATCTGAAGGTCGCTATGACTTATAAAAATGGGTTAGGTTCAATATAATTCCTCATGATGTCAAAAGGTCTGTAATTCAATGAGACAAAAACTATCTTCCATGCTCATAAACAAAAAAAAAAGTGAGATATTCTAGCACTTGCTGATTATAATACAGAATGAGAATAAAGCAGCTGTGCCAGTTAAGGCTTCTTCTTTCTCCCACAGCTATTGTACACTCACAGAAAAAAAGGTGCTATCTAGAACGTAGAAAGGTTCTTCGGCTGTCCCCATAGGAGAACCCTTTGAAGAACCCTTTTCGGTACCAGGTAGAACCCTTTTGGGTTGCAAGTTCCTACATGAAACCAAAAAGGGTTCAACATGGAACCAAAAAGGATTCTCCGATGGGGACAGCTGAAAAGCCCTTTTGGAACCCTTTTTTCTAAGAGTGTAGTGATGTTGTAAGTCGCTCTGGATAAGAGCGTCTGCTAAATGACGTAAATGTAAATGTAATGTTGTGTGAGATGTTTGCAGAAATAAGTAGCCTTTCTCTGTATCTCTAGGCAACATCTCATTGAGAGTTTTCCATTCATATGTTCTTTAATTCCATGACTATGGTAATAAATAAACACATTATATTCATAGACTTCTCCCTCTTTCCATCCCCCGCCTTTTCTGTTCAACGTATTAACCTTGCAAGACACAAGCTCTGCTCAGAGCTCAGTCTGAGTCAATTCCTTCATTCCACCTCCTTCCAGTCAATTATAGGAAACAGACGCAATTCAAAGATTTGTCCACACAATTCTATGCTATTTTATATGTTTTTTCGTTTGAAGTCATTGATTGTTTTTTTTTTTTTTTTTTTGGGGGGGGGGGGGTCTGAGTGGAAAATATTGGCCTCAGACGTGTTCGGAGATGGGTGTTGAGTACCTTTCTCTCCGAAGATCCATCTCCTGTGCATGGAGGTGGTGAAGAAGATGGGTGCCTGTGTGAGGCTCATCATGAAGTCAGTGATGGCCAGGTTAATGATGAACATGTTGGCTGGAGTCCTCAGTGACCTGCTCCTGTAGAACACAACACATACAGCACAGGAAAACACAAGATGATGTATTCTGATTCAATTTGATACACACACTTAAACACCACCATAATTCTGTAACATTCCCCCAAATGGTAGCTCAGTGTAATCAAATGGTTATTGTTCTGTAATTAGGTACAGTAGTTCCCCTCTTTTTATGGTGAAGGATTTATTATTGTTGACAACTATTTAGCTTTGGATAGAGCTTGTGCCATCAATTTGTCCAACACGTACCACTTATATCATATATCATAGTGGGAGAGAAATGGCACCTCACAAAGCATTGAAAGTGAAGCACAGCATGGACGCTAGTTACAGTACATCATGTTTGGGCTCAGGAGGGAGGATGAATACCCCGATCTCTCCACTCACGATGCTGATCAACTGAGACACACTGATAAACAACTGAGACTACAGAGCCACATATGACAGATGGACGGATAGTGAGACGAGATAAACCTCAGCGTTAACTTTTCATATTCTTGCTGCAAGAAACTCCAATGAAATTTGAATTGATCAGATGATCTGCTCTTCTAAGGTGGAGAGAGAGAGATTAACACTAACATAGGGAGCAACTGTCCCTTACCTGCTGAAGGCATAGATAACCAGGAAGTTGCCCACCATGCCGGTGATGCCGATAGCCAGGATGACAGCCCCTATAGTGTTATGGGCGTGGTCAGGTACATCCACAGTGGGGAAGGGGTGACGAGGGGCCTCGTGCACCGTGGCCACCTACAGGTAAACCAAAATAACTGCATTTAAACAGGAACCTGTGCAACAGCCTCAGTTGTTATTACTAAATTGTGATAAATTAACCGTATCCACTTGTTAATGTAGGAAGAGAAATTCATAGCATACCCAAACATTCTGGTAGGTTGTAAGTAATACGCAGACATCTATTTCTCAGCAATGTTTGCAAATTACTGTACAGTACTGCAATACAGTTATTACTGTCCATTGGGGAAATGCTGTCTATATGGAAATGTGCAGGAGGGAAACCTACTCATAAACGTGGCAACTCTTTAGACCTGAATAATTACAGAACAAATTCGGTCATCATTCCAATCCACAAACTCTTATCAGCACAAAGACGCACTCTCAAACTTTTTGTATAATTTCAGCCAGTAGTTTTGAAAGTGGTGCTCACGAGCCAAAACGGTCCCTCTTTTAGTCATCCATTTCCTGTGATATGTTACGAATTTAGCAATTTGTATGATATATGAATTTCGCAATTCGTGTGATATGTTAAGAATCCAATTTGTGCAATATGTTACAAATCTCTCTTCAAAACTGACTTCCACATGTTGCAAAAGTATCTTTCACAAATAATTGAGTTCTAAATCAAGTCCCTTGTGAAGGATCAAGCAATGCATCCTGTCTCATTCTAATTCCTAATCCTTTGATTCATGTTGGCTTTTAAAAAATAAACTAACCAGTAAACTTGTTTCCCCTCTGCTTTGTATTCTTTTAAAACAAGGATTTAGTTTCTTATTTCTGTTCTTGAAACCTGCCCCCGGAATCCTTATGCAAGACAGAGCAATTGTAAAATGCTGGCCTGCACACTTGCATGAGCCTATTTGATAGTCATTAGGATAGGATGTACCCAGGAAATGTGATCCCAGGGGGCCAAACAACTGGGGGGAAGCTGTACACATTCAACACATGACTGGACTGAGACCAGAATCCTCATTTGAGATTTGCATGAGTCTACTTATAAGTTCATTTTACCCAAAGACCATCAGAAGCCACATGGAGGATATGTTATTCATTTTATTTAACTTTTATTTAACTAGGCACGTCAGTTAAGAACAAATTCTTATTTACAATGACGGGCCTACCGGGGAACAGTGGGTTAACTGCCTTGTTCACGGGCAGAACGACAGATTTTTACCTTGTCAGCTCGGGGATTCGATATCAAGTTATGAATCAAGCCAATCTTTTTCATAGGATCAATTCATTAAGTTCATGTTCCGCTGATTCAATGATCAAGTTCATGAGCTGGTTGATTGGACATAAAGTGATCAACTGTTCTGTTAAACTAAACTAACTAAACTTGTATCTTTTCTCTATAATTATTATTACAATGAACATAATGTACAAATTGGTTTGTTATGATACAAGCATGGGTATTCAACACACCATAATAAACGGGGGGCTCAATATAAGCAATCAATAGTCCGCTGGTGACAGTCTCTGAGAAAGCACAGGGACCAATGTGTCACGTTCTTGAAAATTATCGGACCAAGGCGCAGCGTGAGTATAGTTCCACATATTTATTTAAGTGAAACTAACAAAACAAAATAACAAAAACTTACAAAGACCGTGAGGACGTAGCGCCCAAACACACTAACAATCAATCAATATCCCACAAAACATAGATGGGGAAATTAGCTACCTAAATATGATCCCCAATCAGAGGCAACGATAAACAGCTGCCTCTAATTGGGAACCATATTAGCACCAACATAGAAATAGACATACTAGACACCCCCTAGTCACGCCCTGACCTACTAAGGGCTCTCTATGGTCAGGGCATGACACAATGACCAGTGGCGTAGGCAAAAATCCGTTGATGGCAGGGCCGGCAAAAATTTTGGTGGGACTCAAATCATCATTAAACTATCGTAAAAGCCTACCCTATACCCTAGTGTAATCGATTGCACACAACAAGTGTCTATCATACTGAAATAAACTCACATAGTTGCTGTCACAGACGCCAAACTCCACACTGTTGTCACTGACTAGTTGGATATGAATTTCCCACTGAGCAAACAATTTCTGTACTTACAGCAATCATATAATGTTTTTACTTTCGCTGACCTTAATTTTTATTGACATTTGTCAATAAAACTCATGAATGCAACTGTTTATGTCAAATACCTTGATGTTTAACTTGTAGAAATGGTTGTCCTAAAAAGAACATGGGGAAAAACAAGTGCTGGACATGCAGATAAATGAAAGTCAGAAAAGGGTTATACACCATGACATTGGAAACATAAATTACAAAAATATGCTAATACACATAACAATAGGGCATATTGTAGCCTACAGTGCCTTCGGGAAGTATTCAGACCCCTTGACTCTTTCCAAATGTAGTTAGGTTACAGCGTTATTAAAAAATTGATTAAAAACAAATCCATCATCAATCTACACACAATACCCCATAATGACAAAGGAAAAACTGGTTTTAAAAAAATTGTGTAATTTCTTACAAATAAAAACTGAAATATCCTATTTACATAAGTATTCAGACCCTTTACTCAATCCTTTGTTGAAGCACCTTTGGCAGCAGTTACAGCTTCGAGTCATCTTGGGTATGACGCTACGAGCTTGGCACACCTGTATTTGGGGAGTTTCTCCCATTCTTCTCTACAGATCCTCTCAAGCTCTGTCAGGTTGGATGGGGAGCGTCACTGCACAGCTATTGTCAGGTCTCTCCAGAGATGTTTGATTGGGTTCAAGTCTGGGCTCTGGCTGGGCCACTCAAGGACATTCGTTGTCCTGTTGGAAGGTGAACCTCTGCCCCAGTCTGAGATGCTGAGCACTCTGGAGCAGATTTTATCAAGGATCTCTCTGTACTTTGCTCCGTTCATCTTTGCCTCGATCCTGACTAGGCTTCCAGTCCCTGCCGCTGAAAAACATCCCCACAGCACAGCGACGATCCGTCATTCAGGGCAGGTGGGGAAGAGCCCCACCTGTTTTGAGCCCAACATTGTTTTTTAAATTGCATGTTATTTGGCATTAATACACTTCACATATCAGTTTGCAAATAATGTAAAAATATATATATAATTTAGTTAATAAAGCTGCTTTCTTGAGTAAGGCAGCTCCAAAAAGCAGGTGTTTCAGCATAGCTCAGTGACCTCTGTGGTGGTGGGGCAGCCAGAGGAAAATACAGAGCATAGGGGTTGGCACTGTTCTCTAGTTGCGCCGTGATTGGCTCAGTGTTTTGTAACTCATGGGGACACTACGTCACCGCCATGTCTAAGAGTAGAGCTTGGAAATTCAAGCCCCTTGGGTGCTGCCATAGAATTACATTAGAAGTGCCCATCCAAGAAGGCTCAAGGGTCATTGGCCACAGATAAAATTACGTCACGTTATATCGACAGTAGCTTTGATTGGACTAATCATGTCAACATCATACTTTCAAAATCTTAGCTAGCAGTCATCATCATGAATCAAGTCGACAATCTACTGGCAAATCCTTTTTAATCCTTGTCATATGAAGAGAAATAACGAAGAGAAATTATAGAAAAAAACTATCGGTGCTCATCGGGACATAAACATTACACAACAAGTTGGAAATCGCAAATTCAACAATTAATGGTTTGGAAGGAACTGATGTCTAGCTGCAAGTATTGCAAAGCAATCACTAGCCTGCTATTCAGTGGAGTGGCTATGTAGTCCTAAATCTGGGATTAAGGGTCTCTTTTCCAAGCTTAAAATGATAAACATTCAACATTGGCCATGATGTCAATGAAACATGATTTGTGCCGAGCTCAAAACAACTGTTAACTCTGAACTGCGAAATTTGACTTCAGTGAGTTCAAGACAACTGGGAACGAGCTCCGACTGGGAAAATACGTTTTGAATGATCATCCAACTCGGAATTGTAAATTGGGAACTCGGGTCTCTTTCTATTTTTTTATTTAATCAATTTTAGAATAAGGCTGTAACGTAACAAAATGTGTAAAAAGTCAAGGGGTCTGAATACTTTCCGAAGGCACTGTATCTCCCTTATCACCCCTGACATATGATATGCTGGTATTCTGTCCAGGACATATCTTTTCCATTATTCACCCTGTTTGTATGATGGAGCACCTTTGACTCTTCTTCCTGTTTGTTCTGTAGTGTGGGCTTTAGTCTAAACCCATTCACACCATACTCCTAGTGCTGTCAAACACTTCCATCTAGGGGATGCATCACAGACAGGTCTGTTTTTTTTCTGAAGTTATCAGAGGAATTCAAGGTCTTTGTCTACAGAGATATTGGCCTTGGACTATTTGTCTGGGTGTATTTGTGTGGGTTCAGTGAGAGTGGGAGCCATTATCACCATCATTGTCCTCATAATTGTCCTCTTCTTTTTCTTCCACCTCTTTCACCTCCTCCATTTCCTCCTCATAATTGTCCTCCATCTGCTCCTTCTCCTTCTTCTCCGCCTTCTCCTCCTCTTCCTCCCCATCATTGTATTTCACAGTGTTCTTACCTTCACTAAACATGCTTTAGCTATCTCTGTTAGACTATGTTAGAGTGAGGTAGTGTGAGACAACCCTATGTACATTCCACTCAGTCTGAAATTACTGAGATTTTAAATGACAGAGAGAGATTTCGCCTGGTCTTATTTATTCCATCACGTCTTTGTTGGTGGGGACGCTCATCCCTGTTGATTTGTGTCCTCCTGCGGCGGCTTCAGAGCAGTCGAGCAGGAAATTGTCCCTGCGTGCCCTGAGTTACTGACTCAAACAAATGCTCTCTTCATTAAAGACATTCCGGAGAGACTCCAGAACAATATGACAGATGGAGAGGGATTCAAAAACAAAGTGTGATGTTTGCGTGTTGATTTTAACTGGTGTGAGTTAATGGGGAAACTGGCTTCAAGCCTTTGGATGCAAATGGGTCTTCATTGATATTGAAGCTCAGAGAAGTTCATTTAGATGTGCAACTCCAGATGGTTATTAGCAGAGTTAGTGTGCTTCGTGCTTTAAGGTTGGATAATCACTTCCTCTTTCTATCTGTTTCCAGCCTGTTAGAGAAAAGGAAAAGGTTGAAAACTGCGTCATGTGGTCTAAATCCAGTTCTCTACAGTCACAGTCCTGCTCGTTTTTATTTTCCCCTGAAGCCTAGTTGATGAATTAATGTCACTGACTGCCCAAAACTAAGTTAACCACTAATTTAAAATGGCAAGAGCGGAAACCTAGCTTGCACTAGGACCTTCGTATAGATAAAAAACTAAGAAACTCTCCCTCTTGTATTATGATGTGAATATGAATGCATCCATCCTGTGAATTGTAATGAAATGGAATCATCTCCTGAATGTTATATATATAATTTGAATGTGCATGAAAATGAAACATGGTGGGAAGAGAAATGTCAGTTTCATCTGTTTCACAGTTGTACCTTTGCTCCCAGTAAATTGATCAAGTTGGTAACAGCGGCGTATGTCTGTGTCCTATGGGCTTTTGGCGCCAGATCTCAGCATCCCCTTTTCATCTTTGGATTGTTGTGGAATGAGTTAATGATATACATTTTTCTATATATATTTTTTTCTCATAGGGTAAAATCCCAACTTCCTCAATAAGAGCAGAGAGAAAATACATGTTCAAACTTCTAAGATCACCCAAAAGCCCTTGTCAAGAAGCTATTATCTGAGGAGATCTGTTTAAATTGTTTCACCTCACCTTGTCTGTCAGATATCATTCTGGGGCCATTATGGGTCCCGTGGACATCTTTTCTACAGTTTACCTGACAAAAGGTTGTAAGGCGTGACTTAGGGATTCTCAAAGTCGGGACTTTTCACATAGAGGACTTACTGAGCTGTAGGAGACCCTACACAATAGTTACCGAACACAGACATTGAACCTGGGTTGTCTGTGCACCTCAAGATCACGTACAGCAGTATCTCTGGGAGCTAACAAGAGTCAATAGGAACAGACATCTGAAAATAGGTTATCTTCTTTCCCAGTGATCTAAAAAGGCCTGCCGTGAATGACTCTCACCTAGATGACCACGCTGTATACACTGAGTGTACACATCATGACATATACTGACCAGGTGAATCCAGGTGAAAGCTATGCTCCCATATTGATGCCCACTTCAATCAGTGTAGATGAAGGGGGGGACAAATCAAATCAAATCCAAATGTATTTGTAACATACACATGGTTAGCAGATGTTAATGCGAGTGTAGCGAAATGCTTGTGCTTCTAGTGCCGACCATGCAGTAATATCTAACAAGTAATCTAACCTAACAATTTCACAACAACTACCTTATACACACAAGTGTAAAGAAATGAATAAGAATATGTACATAAAAATATATGAATGAGTGATGGCCAAATGGCATAGGCAAGATGCAGTAGATGGTATAGAGTACAGTATATATGAGATGAGTAATGTAGGGTATGTAAACATTATATAAAGTGGCATTGTTTAAAGTGGCTAGTGATACATTTATCACATACATTTTTCCATTATTAAAAGTGGCTAGAGTTGCGTCAGTATGATGGCAGCAGCCACTCAATTTTAGTGACGGCTGTTTAACAGTCTGATGGCCTTGAGATAGAAGCTGTTTTTCAGTCTCTCGGTCCCCGCTTTGATGCACCTGTGCTGACCTCGCCTTCTGGATGATAGCGGGGTGAAAAGGCAGTGGCTCGGGTGGTTGTTGTCCTTGATGATCTTTTTGGCCTTCCTGTGACATCGGGTGGTGTAGGTGTCCTGGAGGGCAGGTAGTTTGCGCCCGGTGATGCGTTGTGCAGACATCACTACCCTCTGGAGAGCCTTACGGTTATGGGCGGAGCAGTTGCCGTACCAGGCGGTGATACAGCCCGACAGGATGCTCTCGATTGTGCATCTGTAAAAGTTTGTGAGGGTTTTTGGTGGAGGTGTGCATGGCCACGCAGTCATGGGTGAACAGGGAGTACAGGAGAGGGCTGAGAACGCACGCTTGTGGGGCCCCAGTGTTGAGGATCAGCGAGGTGGAGATGTTGTTACCCACCCTCACCACCTGGGGGCGGCCCGTCAGGAAGTCCAGGACCCAGATGCACAGGTCGGGGTCGAGACCCAGGGTTTCGAGCTTAATGACGACTTTGGAGGGTACTATGGTGTTAAATGCTGAGCTGTAGTCGATGAACAGCATTCTTACATAGGTATTCCTCTTGTCCAGATGGGTTAGGGCAGTGTGCAGTGTGATTGCGATTGCGTCGTCTGTGGACCTATTGGGGCGGGTAAGCAAATTGGAGTGGGTCTAGGGTGTCAGGTAGGGTGGAGGTGATATGATCCTTGACTAGTCTCTCAAAGCACTTCATGATGACGGAAGTGAGTGCTACGGGGCGATAGTAGTTTAGCTCAGTTACCTTAAATTTCTTGGGAACAGGAACAATGGTGGCCCTCTTGAAGCATGTGGATAGACTGGGATAAGGATTGATTGAATATGTCCGTAAACATAACAGCCAGCTGGTCTGCGCATGCTTTGAGGACGCGGCTAGGGATGTCATCTGGGCCGGCAGCCTTGCGAGGGTTAACACGTTTAAATGTTTTACTCACGTTGGCTGTGGTGAAGGAGAGCCCACAAGTTTTGGTAGCGGGCCGTGTCAGTGGCACTGCATTGTCCTCAAAGCGAGCAAAGAAGTTGCTTAGTTTGTCTGGGAGCAAGACATTGGTGTCCGCGACGGGGCTGGTTTTCTTTTTGTAGTCCATGATTGACTGTAGACCCTGCCACATACCTCTTGCATCTGAGCTGTTGAATTGCGACTCTACTTTGTCTCTATACTGACGCTTAGCTTGTGTTATTGCCTTGTGGAGGGAATAGCTACACTGTTTATATTCAGTCATGTTTCCGGTCACCTTGCCCTGATTAAAAGCCGTGGTTCGTGCTTTCAGTTTTGTGCAAATCCTGCCATCAATCCATGGTTTCTGGTTGGGGAATGTTTTAATAGACGCTGTGGGTACAACATCACCACCGCACTTGCTAATAAACACGCTCACCAAATCAGCGCATTCATCAATGTTGTTGTTCGACGCTATGCGGAACATATCCCAGTTCACGTGATCGAAGCAATCTTGAAGCGTGGAATCCGATTGGTCGGGCCAGCGTTGAACAGACCTGAGCGCGGGTGCTTCCTGTTTTAGTTTCTGTCTATAGGCTGGGAGCATCAAAATGAAGTCGTGGTCAGCTTTTTCAAAAGGAGAGCGGGGGAGGGCCTTATATGCGACGTGGAAGTTAGAATAACAATGATCCAGGGTTTTGCAAGCCCAGGTTGCGCAATCAATATGCTGATAGAATTTAGGGAGCCTTGTTTTCAGATTAGCCTTGTTAAATCCCCAGCTACAATAAATGCAGCCTCGGGATATGTGGTTTCCAGTTTACATAGAGTTGAATGAAGACAGGTTAAAGAAGGATTTTTAGGCCTTGAGACAATAGAGACATTGATTGTGTATGTGTGCCATTTAGAGGGTGAATGGGCAAGACAAAATATTTAAGTGCCTTTGAATGGGGTAATGTAGTAGGTGCCAAGACGCACCGGTTTGTGTCAAGAAGTGCAACGCTGCTGGGTTTTCACACTCAACAGTTTCCCATGTTGATAAGAGAATTATCTAATGAAGGTAAATGAATCAATAATCCATCATTAATTAGTAGTTATGTAGCATGGATAATTAATAATTAATGTACTGAACGTTAGTCCCATCAAGGGTAGACATGGGTGTGTGAGATACCGGGAGTAGCCTTCAAGGTTCTCCTAATCTATGGGGAAAGGAACAGGCAGTGCTGGAACAGTGGTAGGAGGTCAAGGAAGAGATACTGTTCACCTACTGTCTGTGCGTATGTGTGTGCATAGGTTATCTACTTTTGGGTGTGGATGTGTGTGCGTAAGCGGAGAGAGGATAAAATGAACATCTTTGTGTATGTTGGGCGGAACGTTCTCTGAATAAACTCTATAGACCTTTTGCAGAAAGCTGAGTCCTTGCCTAATTATTAACCCAGTGTCTTACAAACCCTGGGGATTAGTCAAGGCTTATTGATTGTTAATTATTCATTAGGATAGAAAATTCCTTTGACACATGAGTATCAAGAATGTTCCACCACCCAAAGGACATCCAGCCAACTTGACACAACTGTGGGAAGCATTGGATTCAACATTTCGACACCTTGTAGAGTTCTTGCCCCGACTAATTTTTCGGGCAAAAGGGGGTGCAACTCAATATTAGGAAAGTGTTCCTGTTTTGTACATTCAGTGTATATAACATCGCTACTGGACAAGAAATGTACAATCCTGAAGTGTACAGAGGTGTACAATCCAGTGCTTCACATTATTCACAGAACATTGAATGGCATTCTATTCTATTCAATGATGGGAAATGTTTTCTGTCTGTTGGCACTGTTGTGAATGTATTGGACTTGGGAGGGCAAAGCAACAATATTGAATTTTGAGATACAGACTTGCAACTTATGTCTGACAATTTCTTGTGTTTCAAACACAGACATTGGCAGGGGTGAAGCCATGGCAGGACCTGGCAGGGCACCTGAATTTGAATATTGTCTCAGCCAATCAGGCTGTTTATTTTTTGAAATATTTATATTTAGTAGCCTATTCGCCAATAATACGATAGGTGCACTTGATTCAGCTGCCCTGCATGCCGGGTAGGTGAAGTGTTCCCATTTTATTTGTCTAAAGATACAAACTCCTCCTACCGGCAGGCCCAGAGAGCTAAGTCAGGTTCACCTGTAGGCATATTGCTGGCCAATCAGATAGGTGCATACCACTGGCCAATCGGATAGCTTAGATCACTGTGTCTACAGCAGCTTCCACGAGCCCACAGCAAAGTTGTTACTGACTGTAGAGCATGCTAACCAGGGCTGGCCCCAGGCATAAGCGACATAAGCGGCCCCAGCCACTAAGGGGCCCCCGATGATTGTGGACTACAGAAAAAGGAGGACCGAGCACGCCCCCATTCTCATCGACGGGGCTGTAAGGGAGCCGGTTGAGAGCGTCAAGTTCCTTGGTGTCCACATCCCCAACAAACTAACATGATCCAAGCACACCAAGACAGTCGTGAAGAGGGCACGACAAAACCTATTCCTCCTCAGGAGACTGAAAAGATTTGTCATGGGTCCTCAGATCCTCAAAAGGTTCTACAGCTGCACCATCGAGAGCATCCTGACTGGTTGCATCACTGCCTGGTATGGCAACTGCTCGGCCTCCGACGGCAAGGCACTACAGAGGGTAGTGCGTACAGCCCAGTACATCACTGGGGCCAAGCTTCCTGCCATCCAGGACCTCTATACCAGGTGGTGTCAGAGGAAGGCCTTAAAAATTGTCATAGATTCCAGCCACCCTAGTCATAGACTGTTCTCTCTGCTACCGCATGGCAAGCGGTACTGGAGCGCCTAGTCTAGGTCCAAGAGGCTTCTAAACAGCTTCTACCCCCAAGCCATAAGACTCCTGAACACCTAATCAAATGGCTACCCAGACTATTTGCATTGCCCCCCCCCCCTTTTACACTGCTGTTACTCTGTTATTATCTATTCATAGTCACTTTAATAACACTTTAATAACTCATGTAGGCCTACATATTACCTCAATTACCTTGACTCTGTACCTGTACACCCTGTATATAGACTCACTATTGTTATTTTACTGCTGCACTTTAATTATTTGTTGCTTTTATTTCTTATTCTTATTTTATTTAAGGTATTTTAACAATTTTTTACTGCATTGTTGGTTAGCGCTTGTAAGTAGCATTTCACTGTAAGGTCTACAGCTGTTGTATATCGGCGTATGTGACAAATACAATTTGATTTGATTTGATACATTGTCGGCGCACTTGATCTCTCGCTCCAGCAGTGCATAATACCTAACAATACAAAACAATACACACAAATCCCAAAAAATTAAAAGAATGAGCAATGTCAGAGTCAAGAATATAAATTTATATGTACAGTATTTTAGTGGTGTGCGGGTCAGCTGTTTGTTCACCCGTTCCAGCCCGCAATTGCTAATAACCCATCCGCCTGCACCCAACCCTAATCCAAAAACATAGAAAATGCGCCATAGGATATGCACAGTCAAAGACTGCAGAATGATTTTTTTTGACAGGGGTTGGAGGATATTTTTTGTCTGATTAAGATATGTTTCTGCTTATAATGTTTGACATTTTGGTAGACTATTTGTTACTCAACTTGTCTATAATTAGATACATGAAGTTTCTCTTTTGTCATTATATGTTGCCCTAGAAGAGTACAAATAAACCCTTTCTCAACAGAATAATGTAAAAGGTCGATAGAATGAATGCTTCAATCTAGTTGACATCGGTAAAGTTTACTCTGTCATCTTTCACCGAGCAAAGACGTTTAGGGACTGGGGAGAAAATACAATTGTTGTAAGGAAAAACAAAGCTGTGAAAATTATCCAAAAGTGTTTCTGATAAGATTTCAGTTCGGCTTCGACGCATATGTTATGTGGTTAAAATACTATCAGCTTTCATGATGAAGACAGCACCTCTACAGATGGTATCTAACTGAGCATCGCATTCTCTCAAGATGCAGAAATAAATCAATCATATTTCTTCACTCCTGTGGAGTCCAAATGCCTACATTTGGTGTATCATTTTACTACAAGAAATGCCTTATTCTGCAGGAGTTATTATTAAGGCTATGTGAGAGGTTATAGACCTACAGTCAGTGTCCAGATTTCAGTTTCCATTTAACCCGTCTAAAAAGTAGGCTACAGTTCCCTTGACATGCCATAGGTATATTTGAATTCCCGTTTTGTGATTGTCGAATTATCATCAAACATAACATTCTTTTAACATTATTATTAACAACATTTTTATTTTCAATTCTCCTTTCACAGCTTTTGTTTATGGGAATACACTTTGACAATGCCCTTTTTCCCTCCATGTATTGACATTAACTTTTTCTGCCCATTCCCAAAATCATTATTTGTCGATTGACTGTGTAGGCTATTTGGCACCCATACAGTTAAATCCTGAAGCTTAGGCTCATGCACAAATACCAGATAGCCTAATATAATGAAAGAAAAACCTAATTGTAGCCTATATAATTTCCACAAGAATTATACATTTATGGATTTTTTTAAGTTATTGTTTCTATTAAGCACGCCACTCACCCGCCCCTCAGCCACACAATATTTCATGACCCTAGACCCGTCTGCCGGGTGGATATAACCGCGGGGACTGCAAATCACTAATATATATACAGTACCAGTCAAAAGTTTGGACACACCTACTCATTCTAGGGTTTTCATTATATTCTACATTGTAGAATATAATGAACACATCAAAACTATGAAATAACACATATGGAATCATGTAGTAACCAAAAAAGTGTTAAACAAATCAAAATATATTTTATATTTGAGATTCTTTAAAGTAGCCACCCGTTGCCTTGATGGCAGCTCTGCACACTCTTGTCATTCTCTCAACCAGCTTCATGATGTAGTCACCTGGAATGCATTTCAATTAACCTGTTGGGGCTAGGGGGCAGTATTTGCACGGCCGGATAAAAAACGTACCCGATTTAAACTGGTTACTACTCTTGCCCAGAAACGAGAATATGCATATAATTAGTAGATTTGGATAAAAAACACTCTAAAGTTTCTAAAACTGTTTGAATGGTGTCTGTGAGTATAACAGAACTCATATGGCAGGCCAAAACCTGAGAAGATTCCATACAGGAAGTGCCCTGTATGACAATTTGTTCTCCTTCTGTGGCATCTCTATCAAAAATACAGCATCTCTGCTGTAACGTGACATTTTCTAAGGCTTCCATTGGCTCTCAGAAGGCGCCAGAAAGTGGAATGACGTCTCTCCAGTCTCTGGGTGAAAAACAGCAGGAGATTTTGTGAGTGGTCAGGCTGAGAACAGTGACACTGGAGATGAGTATTCATGTAAATTCTCTATTTTTTTCTTTCAGCCTTTGAATGAATACAACATCGCCTGGTTGGAATATTATCGCTATTTTACGAGAGAAATAGCATAAAAATTGATTTTAAACAGCGTTTGACATGCTTCGAAGTACGGTAATGGAATATTTTGACATTTTTTGTCACGAAATGCGCTCGCGCGTCACCCATCGGATACTGACCTGAACGCACGAACAAAACAGAGGTATTTGAATATAACTATGGATGATTTGGAACCAAAACAACATTTGTTGTTGAAGTAGAAGCCCTGGGAGTGCATTCTGACGAAGAACAGCAAACTGTCCTCAGTTGTAACACTCACTACCGAGTTCCAAACTGCCTCTGGAAGCAACATCAGCACAAGAACTGTTCGTTGGGAACTTCATGAAATGGGTTTCCATGGTGAAGCAGCTGCACACAAGCCTAAGATCACCATGTGCAATGCCAAGCGTCTGGAGCAGTGGAAACACGTTCTCTGGAGTGATGAATCACGCATCACCATCTGGCAGTCCAATGGACGAATCTGGGTTCGGCGGATGCCAATGGAATGCTAGCTGCCCCAATGCATAGTGCCAACTGTAAAGTTTGGTGGAGGAGGAATAATGGTCTGAGGCTGTTTTTTATAGTTCGGGCTAGGCCCCTGAGTTCCAGTGAAGGGAAATCTTAATTCTACAGCATACAATGACATTCTAGACAATTGTGTGCTTCCAACTTTGTGGCAACAGTTTGGGGAAGGCCCTTCCTGCTTCAGCATGACAATTCCCTGTGCACAAAGAAAGGTCCATATAGAAATGGTTTCTCGAGATCGGTGTGGAAGAACTTGACTGGCCTGCACAGAGCCCTAACCTCAACCCCATCGAACACCTTTGGGATGAATTGGAATGCTGACTGCGAGCCAGGCCTAATCGCCCAACATCAGTGCCCGACCTCACTAATGCTCTTATGGAAGCAAGTCACCGCAGCAATGTTCCAACATCTAGTGGAAAGCCTTCCCAGAAAAGTGGAGGCTGTTACAGTTTAGCAGCAAACGGGGACCAACTCCATATTAATGCCAAGATTTTGGAATGAGATGTTCGACAAGCAGGTGTCCATGTACTTTTGGTCATGTTGTGTCAGTATTCCTGTTGTCCAGATGGGATAGGGCAGAGTGCAGTGCGAAGGCGATTGCATCATCCGTGGATCTGCTGGGGTGGTATGCAAATTGTAGTGGGTGTTGTTTAAGATGGAGGTGACATGATCCTTAAATAGCCTCTCAAACCACTTTATGATGACAGAAGTGAGTGCTACGGGGTAATAGTCATTTAGTTCAGTTACCTCAGTTACCTTCGTTCGGCTTGCATTTTGACTCTGAAAGTGATCTCGACTAGGAAAATGTTGGTGAGGACTGTTCTAGTCTATATACAGTGCCTTTGGAAAGTATTCAGACTCCATGACTTTTTCCACATTTTGTTACGTTACAGCCTTATTCTAAAGTGGATTAAATTAAACAACATCCTCAAAAACCTACACACAATACCCAATAATGACAAAGCGAATAAAGGTTTTTAGAAATGTTTGCAAATGTATTAAAAACAAAAAACAGAAATAGCTTATTTACATAAGTATTCAGACCCATTGCTATGAAACTCGAAATTTAGTTCAGGCGCATCCTGTTTCCATTGATCATCCTTGAGACATTTCTACAATTTGAGTCCACCTGTGGTAAATTCAATTGATTGGATATGATTTGGAACGGCACACACCAGTCTATATAAGGTCCCACAGTTCACACTGCATGTCAGATCAATAACCAAGCCATTTTTCCGTAGAGCTCCGAGACAGGATTGTGCCATGGCACAGATCTCGGGAAGGGTACCAAAACATTTCTGCAGCATTGAAGGTCCCCAAGAACACAGTGGCCTCCATCATTCTCAAACGGAAAAAGTTTGGAACCACCAAGATTCTTCCTAGAGCTGGCTGCCCGGCCAAACTGAGCAATCGAGGAGGAAGGGCCTTGGTCAGGGAGTTGACCAAGAACCCCATGGTCACTCTGACAGAGCTCTAGAGTTCCTCTGTGGAGATACGAGAACCTTCCAGAAGGACAACCATCTCTGTAGCACTTCCTGAATCAGGCCTTCATGGTAGAGTGGCCAGACGGAAGCCACTCCTCAGTAAAAGACACATGACAGCCCACTTGGAGTTTGCCAAAAGGCACCTAAAGACTCTCAGACCATAAGAAACAAGACTCTCTGGTCTGATGAAACCAAGATTGAACTCTTTGGCCTGGATGCCTAGCGTCATGTCTGGAGGAAACCTGGCACCATCCCTATGGTGAAACATGGTGGTGGCAGCATCATGCTGTGGGGATGATTTTCAGCGGCAGGGACTGGGTGGCTAGTAAGAATTGAGGCAAAGATGAACAGAGCAAAGTACAGAAAGATCCTTAATGAAAACCTTCTCCAGAGCGTTCAGCACCTCAGACTGGGGCAAAGGTACACCTTCCAACAGGACAATGACCCTAAGCACACAGCCAAGACAACATAGGAGTGGCTTTGGGACAAGTCTCTGAATGTCCTTGAGTGGCCCAGCCAGAGCCCGGATCTGAACCCGATCAAACATCACTGGAGAGACCTGAAAATAGCTGTGCCGCAACACTCCCCATCCAACCTGACAGAGCTCGAGGGGATCTGCAGGAAGAAGGGGAGAAACACCCAAGATACAGATTTACCATGTAAATGTGATATTTCAGTTGAGATTTTTTATGAATTAAGAAAAATGTCTAAAAAAACTGTTTTTGCTTTATCATTATGGGGATTTGCGTGCAGATTGATGAGGGGAATTATTTAAAAAATGAATTATAAAATAAGGCTGTAACGTAACAAAATGTGGAAAAAGTCCAAGGGTCTGAATACTTTCCAAAGGCACCGTATGTCTGGGATAGTTTTGGCTTCTCCAGGGACCTGACAACTTTCAAAGAAAACAATGGGTTCCACATCCAACTCTCTGGGCCAATGTTAAGCTGAAGATCTCAACTTTTATGGCAGTCAATCTTATTCTGTCACTATCACACCATCTATTTGATCCATCGATACCTTGGAGAAGTCCACTGGAATGATTTTACCTGGAGTGATTACTATGGGGTATTAAGACTTTTTCCCCCCATTATGACCATGGTATTGGATGAGACGTGGGCAGCCAATAAGATACTTAATAACAATCCAATTGCACAACTTCAGACATATCACCTGCGGTACCTCAATATAAAAGGGAAATATTTGGAACAATACACATCTGGCAACCACTTTATTTCTCTATTTCCTTTTATTTCATTTAGTTGGGACAGTTTCCATCATTCATATTATTCTATGTGATAGATGACTCTTATGATATAAACTTTGTCTCTGGCTGCACATTTGTTTGAAATATTTTTCTATAGAAGACACCCTGATTCAACAAAAATGTGTTTGGGCCAGCCATGAGGTTAAATCAATGTGGGTAGTAGTCCGAATATTATCAAAGGCGCTGGATCACAAGAGTGGATGACCAAAAAGGTCATTATCTTAAAAGCTTTGCCCTTTCAATTAACAAATAAGCAGTGATACATCAAGCTTGAAAAAAACATTGAAGATAATACCCAACTTGGTTTTTGAAAAGGCAACTGTTTCTAGCTTTGCTTTCTGAGCTATATATTTTTTTTAAATCTCTCTGCCCATATTTTGGTATGCATGCAGGTCAGCTATTAGACAATTAGGTACCAATACACAGCACAGTACAATCTGGTGCTAATGGGTTGCAAAGAGATCAGAGCACTGGTCATTATCCCCAAAACAGGGCTGGCATTTCCGAACAGAAAGTGTACAGCATTCAAATGAGCATATCGATTGGGAAGTGTTCAAAAGATCACAGTGAAAATCGCAAAATATTTTTTTACATTCTGACTAATGAACATGCTTCAGATATGACATGTGGCTTGCTTACTACAGTACATCCATGAGTTTCTAAAGTATTGGGACAGTGACTATACTCCAGCACTTTAGATTTGAAATGATACAATGACTGAGGTTAAAGTGCAACTGTCAGCTTTAATTTCAGGGTATTTTCGTCCATATTGGGTGAACCGTTTAGAAACACTTTAGGTGACAAAAAGTATTGGGACAAATTCACTTATGTATATTAAAGTAGTAAAATGTTAAGTATTTGGTCCCATTTTTAAAGCAGGCAATGACTATATCAAGCTTGTGACTCTACAAATTTGTTTGTTTTGGTTGTATTTCAGATACTTTTGTGCCCAATAGAAATGAATGGTAAATAATGTATTCTGACTTGTTGGAGTCTCTTTTATTGAAAATCAAAATAGAATATGTTTCTTAACACGTCTTCATTAATGTGGATGCTACCATAACTACGAATAATCCTGAACTAATCGTGAAGAAAGTTACAGAGGCATACTGTACATATCCCCCCCCCCAAAAAAAAAATTAATAAATAAATTGCTAACCTCCCCTGTTATTGTAATGGTGAGATGTTAGCATGTCTTTGGGGTATCAATCAAATTCAATCAAATGTATTTATAAAGCCATTTTTACATCAGCAGATGTCACAAAGTGCTATATAGAAACACAGCCTAAAACCCCAAACAGCAAGCAATGCAGATGTAGAAGCATGGTGGCTAGGAAAAACTCCACAGAAAGGCAGAAACCTAGGAAAAAACCTAGAGAGGAACCAGACTCTGAGGGGTGGCCAGTCCTCTTCTGGTATGATATTTGTGCATCTCTAACTTTGTCACTCATCATTATTCACAATTAATTCAGGACTATTGTTAATCATTGTAGCATCCACAGCGAAAACAACAAAAAAATGTGTCATTGTCCCAATACTTTTGGAGCTCACTCTATAGCCCAGGAAAGGGACTTCTGACATAGAGACACTAAAGACCAACTGAGATCTGGATGACTGACTACTGAGAGTTCCTTCCTGACACCATGTTGTTGAGTTGTATAATTTCTGAATAGGTTTGCTTATTAAAAAGCAAATGATAATGCCATAGAGATCCTCTTTTCCCTGCCCTCTCACTCTGAGAGTCGTCTCTGTCTGATGGCAGATGCAGTGCTTGTTCTCTTTTCATTAGTGAGGAGGCAGCTGTGATAGCTTCCCACATGAGAGCAGACTACACTGCTGCCTCACTTGCTTTTTGTGGTGTGTGTGGCTGTGCGTGTGTGTGCCTGCGAGTGTTTGTGTGTGTATTTGTGTTTGTGCATGCGTGCGTGTGTGTGCGTGCGTGCTAAAGGCAGTCAACCCTCTCTTTGGGAGCGACAGATTGCACCATCATACTGCACCTCGAGATATACTAAATACATCGGGGTATACAGTACTTGGGTCATTGTCTATCCACAGTTTAATCAATTCTAACGCAACATCAATTACATCATGGACTTAATCATTCCTGCTTCATCCTTTATCGCGCCTTTACAGTCTAATTGTCAGATCTAAGGTAGCGTTATGTCTCTTTCTGTCTGCTTGTGGAGGATATAATTGTGCTCTTATGATCTCTCACCATAATAATAATCCCTGAGGGGATTAATGATACTCTTATCTCTTATTTTATCTCTTAACACTTATCTCCCTCACTAGCTTTAAGCACCAGCTGTCAGAGCAGCTCACAGATCACTGCACCTGTACATAGCCCATCTATAATTTAGCCCAAACAACTACCTCTTCCCCTACTGTATTTATTTATTTTGCTCCTTTGCACCCCATTATTTATATTTCTACTTTGCACTTTCTTCCACTACAAATCTACCATTCCAGTGTTTTACTTGCTATATTGTATTTACTTTGCCACCATGGCCTATTTATTGCCTTTACCTCCCTTATCTCACCTCATTTGCTCACATTGTATATAGACTTATTTTTTTTCTGTATTATTGACTGTATGTTTGTTTTACTCCATGTGTAACTCTGTGTTGTTGTATGTGTCGAACTGCTTTGCTTTATCTTGGCCAGGTCACAATTGCAAATGAGAACTTGTTCTCAACTTGCCTACCTGGTTAAATAAAGGTGAAATAAAATAAAAATAAATAAATAAATACTCATATCTAATTGAACCAAACCAGTTCTGACTCTAATGCTACATTCCAAAACTTGCTAATGCCAACAATATCTGAATACCATTTGCATTAATTGATAGCTTTAAAGCTACTGAAGTCCTGCCATCTTGGCACATTAGCTTAATTAATTTAATTCGGCATTAATTAGGAGCAGGGATAGTTCAAGTCTTTAGAACAGTAACTACAAGGTGTCGCTATCAGAGCCAGCGATCAGTGGCGTGGTGCGTGGTAATAAGTGAAAGAGGCATTTGAGAGTCAGTGGGAGACCGTGTTTTCAAGGCCACCAGACAGGAAACAGAGTGTTGAATAACTGTTCAATCTTCCCTCAACTCCTCTTCCTCCAACCGTGAATTCCAATGTTCTTCTGAAGACGGAAGGAATTTAAATAAACTCCAGACCTGATGTCAGAGGAAGGCCAAAAAGATCATCAAGGACAACAACCACCCGAGTCACTGCCTGTTCACCCCGCTATCATCCAGAAGGTGAGGTCAGTACAGGCGCATCAAAGCCGGGACTGAAAGACTGAAAAACAGCTTCTATCTCAAGGCCATCAGCCTGTTAAATAGCCATCACTAACACATTAGAGGCTGCTGCACTATATACATAGACTTAAAATCCTTGGCCACTTTAATAATGGAACACTAGTCACTTTAATAATGTTTAAATATTTTGCATTACTCATCTCATATGTATATACTGTATTCTATACTATTCTACTGTATCTTAGTCTATGCCACTCTGACATTGCTCATCCATATATTTATATATTCTTCATTCCATTACTTTAGATTTGTGTGTATGGTGTGTATTGTTAAATAAAGGTAAATAAATTAAATTGTTGTTAAATTGTTAGATATTACTGCACTGTTGGAGCTAGAAACACAAGCATTTCGCTACACCTGCAATAACATCTGCTAAACACGTAAATGTGACCAATACAATTTTATTTTATTTGACAAATATGAGCTCATTTGAATTCTTGTATGAAGCTGACATCCAAAAGGAGCAATATCCTTATTTGTTTGAGGACATGCTACAGTAGTCATGCTACAGTGGTCATGCTACAGTGGTCATGCTACAGTAGTCATGCTACAGTGGTCATGCTACAGTAGTCAGCTAAAAATCATGTGGGAGGTATGGCAACAATTCTCTATTCCATTTCTCTTCTTGTTTTTCTGCAGGCTTAATTATTATCAATGCAAGTAAAGTGAGAGATTTGCAATGACCAAGAGAATGTCAAGAAGTTTCTAATGTCAACACTGTAGATCAACTATGGTGTATTTCTTCTGTATGACGTATTTACCCAGTGTTGTGTGTAGGCTACAGATGGTTAAAAAGATGTTTGTCTTGTCTATTTCCAGAACAATAAATCGTCTGTTGCAAACACTACTCTATCCATCTACCAAGGCAGCAATTGTTTTCCCTTTGACGTTTGCCTGACAAACAGTGGCCCTATCCGCCTTAGACAGTCTAACCCACAGTTAATACACAGTTATCACATCATTATTACACAGCCACCGTGGTGCAGTCCCACTGAGATGCAATCCACACAGCATTAGTAGGATTTTTATCAACTTAATATAAGAGGCACATAAAACAATAATTAAATCAAGACAATCAGATACATACAGGAGGACGACTACTGCTGGAGCTTCACTATTTCAGTTATCTGTGGACACTTTTTCCTGGCCCTCTCCCTGGCCTGTGAGATTGGGACTGTGACTCTCTGTTAAGAGATAACGCCGTGTTGGTCTGTCATGCTAACAATACGCTAGTCATCCAACATGCCAATCTGAAACATTCCTACCCCTTTTGCAAGAGCCTGTGCTTGATATTTTCAGCATATTGTTGTCGTTCTGCGGTGCATTTTTTCACAACGCTTCAATTTCCGTGAGGCGAGTGAAAAGGAACTGGTCATAGAGAGGGGTTTTTGTTCTTTATTTTGGTTAGGCCAGGGTGTTACATTGGGTGGGCGTTCTATGTTCCTTTTTCTATGTTTTTGTGTTTCTTTGTTTTGGGCTGTGTGTGGCTCCCAATCAGGCACAGCTGTTCGTTGTTGCTGATTGGGAGTCACACATAAGGAGCATGTTTTTCCATTGGGTTTTGTGGGTAATTGTTTCTGTTAGTGTTTTGCACCTGACAGGACTGTTTGGCTGTCGGTTTTCTTGTTTTGTTTGTATATATTCAATGATGAACACTAACTCTGCTGCACCTTGGTCTACTCTCTTTCACGACAGCCGTTACAGAATTACCCACCACAAGAAGACCAAGCAGCGGAGAAGAGGGCAGATGGAAGTCAAGGAGGACTATAGGAAGCAGCGCGCTCGGGAGGAGATGGCATCCTGGTCGCTGGAAGTATTGGAGGCAAGAATAGACTGGACTTGGGAACAGCTATTTGACCATTGAAGCAACCTGCCGGGGAAGCAGGTGGAGGTGAAGAGGCAGCCCCAAAAATTATTTTGGGGGGGGGCACACGGGGAGATTGGCGGAGTCAGGCGTTAGACCTGAGCCAACTCCCCGTGCTTACCGGAAGCGGCGTGGTACTGGCCAGGCGCCGTGTTATGCATGGTGTCTCCAGTGTGCGCTCATAGCCCGGTGCGCTACATCCCAGCGCCCCGCAAGTGCTATGCGAGGACGGAACCAGAGCCAGTCGGGGTGAAGTTGGAGGTGAGCGAAGGGAGCGAAGCAGAGACAGTGAAGGAGTTGATGGGGAGATTGGAGGAGAGAGATATGAGAGAGCTGCTGTGTTGGTGCATGAGGCACAACATTCGCCCTACGGAGCGTGTCCTCGAGTTGATGTCACCTGAGTCAGCTCTCCATACTAGTCCTGAGGTGCGTGCTAGCCATCTGGTGAAGACTGTGCCAGCCCAACGCACTAGGCCTCCTGTGCACCTCTCCAGCCCTGCCTGTCCTGTGCCTGTGCCTGCGCCCAGAACCAGACCTCCTGCATGTCTTCCCAGCCTGGTGAGTCCTGTGCCTGCGCCCAGAGCCAGGCCTCCTGCATGTCTCCCCAGCCTGGTGAATCCTGTGCCTGCGCCCAGAACCAGGCCTCCTGCATGTCTTCCCAGCCTGGTGAGTCCTGTGCCTGCGCCCAGAGCCAGGCCTCCTGCATGTCTCCCCAGCCTGGTGAGTCCTGTGCCTCCTCCTCGGACCAGGCCTCCAGTGGGTCTCTCCAGCCTGGTCTATCCCGTGCCTCCTCCCAGGACCAGGCCTCCAGTGGGTCTCCCAGCCTGGTCTATCCTGTGCCTCCTCCCAGGACCAGGCCTCCAGTGGGTCTCCCCATCCTAGTCTATCCTGTGCCGCCTCCTCGGACCAGGTCTCCAGTGGGTCTCCCCATCCTGGTCTCTCCTGTGCCGCTTCCACGGACCAGGCCTCCAGTGGGTCTCCCCATCCTGGTCTCTCCTGTGCCGCCTCCTTGGACTAGGCCTCCAGTGGGTCTCGCCAGTCCAGAGCCGCCAGAGCTGCCCGCCAGTCCGGAGCCGCCAGAGCCGCCCGCCAGTCCGGAGCCGCCAGAGCCGCCCGCCAGTCAGGAGCCGCCAAAGCCGCCCGCCAGTCCGGAGCCGCCAGAGCTGCCCGCCTGTCCGGAGCCGCCAGAGCCGCCCGCCAGTCCGGAGCCGCCAGAGCCGCCCGCCAGTCCGGAGCCGCCAGAGCTGCCCGCCTGTCCGGAGCCGCCAGAGCCGCCCGCCAGTCAGGAGCCGCCAGAGCCACCCGCCAGTCCGTAGCCGCCAGAGCCGCCCGCCAGTCCGTAGCCGCCAGAGCCGCCCGCCAGTCCGCAGCCGCCAGAGCCGCCCGCCAGTCCGGAGCCGCCAGAGCCGCCCGCCAGTCCGTAGCCGCCAGAGCCGCCCGCCAGTCCGTAGCCGCCAGAGCCGCCCGCCAGTCGGGAGCCGCCAGAGCCGCCCGCCAGTCCGGAGCCGCCAGAGCCGCCCGCCAGTCGGGAGCCGCCAGAGCCGCCCGCCTGTCCGGAGCCGCCAGAGCCGCCCGCCAGTCGGGAGCCGCCAGAGCCGCCCGCCTGTCCGGAGCCGCCAGAGCCGCCCGCCTGTCCAGAGCCGCCAGAGCCGCCTGCCAGTCCGGAGCCGCCCGCCAGTCCAGAGCCACCCGCCAGTTCGGAGCCGCCCGCCAGTCCAGAGCCGCCAGAGCCGCCCGCCAGTCCGCCCGCCAGAGCCGCCAGCCAGTCCGTAGCCGCCAGAGCCGCCCGCCAGTCCGCAGCCGCCAGAGCCGCCCGCCAGTCCGGAGCCGCCAGAGCCGCCCGCCAGTCCGTAGCCGCCAGAGCCGCCCGCCAGTCCGTAGCCGCCAGAGCCGCCCGCCAGTCGGGAGCCGCCAGAGCCGCCCGCCAGTCCGGAGCCGCCAGAGCCGCCCGCCAGTCGGGAGCCGCCAGAGCCGCCCGCCTGTCCGGAGCCGCCAGAGCCGCCCGCCAGTCGGGAGCCGCCAGAGCCGCCCGCCTGTCCGGAGCCGCCAGAGCCGCCCGCCTGTCCAGAGCCGCCAGAGCCGCCTGCCAGTCCGGAGCCGCCCGCCAGTCCAGAGCCACCCGCCAGTTCGGAGCCGCCCGCCAGTCCAGAGCCGCCAGAGCCGCCCGCCAGTCCGCCCGCCAGAGCCGCCAGCCAGTCCGGAGCCGCCAGAGCCGCCCGCCAGTCCGGAGCCGCCAGAGCCGCCAGAGCCACCCGCCAGTCTGGAGCCGCCAGAGCTGCCCACCAGTCTAGAGCCGCCCGCCAGTCCGGGTGCCACCAGAGCCGCCCGCCAGTCCGGAGCCGCCCGCCAGTTCGGAGCCGCCAGAGCCGCCCGGGGGCTGGAATTTTTTAGCTCTACCCTTAGACTTGGCGGTGACATAGTGTCCCCATGAGTTACAGAACACTGAGCCAATCATGGCGCACAGAAAGCACTGAGCTAGGCTGAAACACCTGCATTTTGGAGCTGCCTTCGTCAAGAAAACAAAAAAGAGACCATGTTTGTATGTGGCTTAATTAACTCAATGGTACATCTATTTTTTTTACATTGTTCGCAAACTGATATGTGAAACGTATCAATGCCAAAATAACATGAAAACAGGAAGCCCTGCAACATTTTTTGCTAAAAATGTGGGTCGCCACTGTCATTAATTAATAAGTAAAAAAATGTATGTAGCAACCAAGGATTCTAGTTTTAATCTCTGGAAGGCCTGTTTTATGAATCAACAACCCTAGTCCCTCTGGAATAAGTGTTAGTGGATTCATATTTTTTTTATTCATGTTTATATGAATGAGACACGATAGACACGGTGATTCTCGAGTGCCACTAACCCATTTTTCACCAGCCTCCGGTGATATCCTTATGTCTGACTACAGATGCAGAAGTACCACAAAAAATCTGACCTGTCAAGTGCCTATGGGGTATAAGGATAGTATTTCAGTCTATTAATATACATGTCATGTCTTTTTATTGCACAAATCATCAACCTCCTGCATTCAGTGCCTGATTTCCTTCAGAAATAAAGAGGGATGGGTACATTTCCCATGAGCACATCTTATCACAAACTGACAGTTCCCTTACAAAAAAAGAATTTGTTGCGGCAAACTTCCCTAAATTTGTGGCAAATTTGCTGCAAACTAAATAGTGTCCTACAAAAATGTTGCCCGAAGTTTGCAAAGGTTTTTCCACTAGTGGTAAATCTGCAACAAACCTTAGGTACAATAATATGTATTGCCACTAGTGGCAAACAGTTCGCCATAGGTTTTTTTGTGGCAAACAATTCTCTCAAAATTCTATTATTTGAAACTGTGGCAACAATATTTATTGCCAGTAGTGGCAAACAGTTTATATGTCATATGAGTTCCAAGACCAGTAACCGTTGAAGACCAGTCAGGGGAGAAGAAAAATCTGTTGGAAAATGGAAAACAAGAAAACAAGTTTTGATGGATCGATTTTATTTGCCAGTTAAAAAAACAAAACATACTCACAGTACATACATTTTTAAGACGTGACAGGGATATCACAAAAAAGTCAGAGACATTTATATTGCCAGCTTTTGACATTATTTTAAAATTAAGTTATGGGCCGGAGGGCAGGAGGGCCACTCGGGCTGGGCCGGAGGGCAGGAGGGCCACATAGCCTTGAGTTGCTGTGGTAGTTTGTTCCAATCCACAGCGCTAGTATAAAAAGGTGTTCTGACCAGATAGACTCTTAAATTTAAAACCGGCAATATCCGAGCCTCTGGCCATGGTGTTGCATTGGTGGACATCTCTAATATTAGTGAAATTATTTGAAATGTACCTGGGGGATGAGTCGGTAAAAATTCTGTGGACCAGACACTGTTAATTAATATTACATTTTTCTTTACAGAGAGCCAGCCTAGCTGCTTAAAATGAGTAAGAGGGGGGAGTTTAAGTACAATTCTCACCAGCTTGTTTTGGCTGGCATGTAGCTTATTCTTTTGATGTTTGGGCCTGCTGGTGAACTATGGTGTGCAGCAATAATCAAAGTGACATTGAACTAGCGCACCTGCCAGAGTCTTTAGGTGTTACTATCAAGATATTTAGAGGTGCAAGCTACTGTAGAAATCACATTTTTTGGTTTTCTTTGTTAAAACTTTCAGGACCATAGTCTAACCAGTCAAGTACATATTGTCACAGAAGTTGTCATGGAGAGAAGAGGACCAAGGCGCAGCGGGATTGTGGACACTCATGTTTATTAAATAAAACACGTAAAACATCCACTTGAAAAAAACAATAAACAGTACTTACAACAGCAACAGTCTTGCAGGCACATACAATGCAGTGCAAGGACAACCACCCACAACCCCAAAGAAAAACACACACACCTATATAGGACTTCTAATCAAAGGCAACTCAACACACCTGCCTTCAATTGGAAGTCCCAATCACCAACACAACATTTAACAAACACAAACCACCTGCCACATCCTGACCAAGACTAACACAATTACGCCCTCTGCTGGTCAGGACGTGACAGTACCCCCCCCTCAAGGTGCAGACCCCGGGATGAACCTAAAAAAAGAAAAACACAAGAAAATCCCCAATACCCCAACAAAACCAACTAACAATAACCCCTAAATAATAAGGGAGGGAAGGGAGAGTGGCTGCCGTCACCGACGGCACTGTGCTACACCCTCCCTCCCCAACCCACCTATCCTGGAGGTGGCTCAGGTGCAGGACGTGGACCTTGCTCCACCTTCGGCGTCGCCCACTTCGGTGGTGCTGCTAGCTGCGCCGGGCAGACGGGCCACTTGGGCTGACCCTGGCAGACGGACCACTCGGGCTGGGTCGGAGGACAGGAGGGCCACTCGGGCTGGGCCGGAGGACAGGAGGGCCACTCGGGCTGGGCCGGAGGACAGGAGGGCCACTCGGGCTGGGCCGGAGGGCAGGAGGGCCACTCGGGCTGGACCGGAGTGCAGGAGGGCCACTCGGGCTGGACCGGAGGGCAGGAGGGCCACTCGGGCTGGACCGGAGGGCAGGAGGGCCACTCGGGCTGGGCCGGAGGGCAGGAGGGCCACTCGGGCTGGGCCGGAGGGCAGGAGGGCCACTCGGGCTGATCCTGACTGACGGGCCACTCTGGCAGCTCTCCGAACAGGCAGGGCACTCTGGCAGCCTCGAACAGGCGGGCCACTCTGGCAGATCTGGACTGTCGGGCCACTCTGGTAGATCTGGACAGGCAGGGCACTCTGGCAGCCCCGAACAGGCAAGCCACTCTGGCCGTTCCGGGTAATCGGGCCACTCTGGCCGTTCCGGGCAGTCGGGCCACTCTGGCAGTTCCGGGCAGTCGGGCTACTCTGGCAGTTCCGGGCAGTCGGGCCACTCTGGCAGTTCCGGGCAGTCGGGCCACTCTGGCAGTTCCGGGCAGTCGGGCCACTCTGGCAGTTCCGGGCAGTCGGGCCACTCTGGCAGTTCCGGGCAGTCGCGCCATTCTGGCACATCCGGGCAGTCGGGCAGATCCGGGCAGTCGGGCCACTCTGGCATCTCCGGGCAGACGGGTCACTCGGCGGCTCCTGACTAGCGGGCGACTCTGGCGGCTCCTGACTGGCGGGCAGCTCTGGCGACTTACGACTGGCAGGCAGCTCTGGCAACTTACGACTGGCGGGCAGCTCTGGCGACTCTTGACTCGCGGGCAGCTCTGGTGACTCTTGACTGGCGGGCAGCTCTGGTGACTGTTGACTGGCGAGGCTGGGCTGACGCACTAGACTCCTGATGCGTGGGGCTGGTACTGGACGTGCCAGCCTGGAGACAGGCACCTCAATGCTAGTGCGTTTAGCGGGAAACCGGACCGTAGAGGCGCACTGGCGGTCTTGAGCGCAGGGTTGGCATCACCCCTTCAGGCTCGATGCTCACACTCCCCTGGCACATGCGGGGCGCTGGTACTGCGCTTACCGGCCTGAAAATGCCTGGCCTCACCACAGCACCTACCCCAAACCACGGGACCTGTCCAGTGTGTTTTCTTCCAAAAAGGGTACGGGGAGCTGGCCTGGGTCTCCCATCTCGCCCCGCCAAACAGCCCTTGTGCCCCCCCAAAAAAAATGTATTGGGGCTGCCTCTCGGGCTCTACCTGCCTCCCAGGCAGGTTGTCGCAGTGCACCCGCAATTGCTCCCATGTCCAGTCAATCCTCTCCTCCAGTATTTCCAGCGACCAGGAATCCATCACCTCCCGAGCGCGCTGCTTCCAACTTTCCTCCTGTGGCTTCCTCCTCTTCCGCTGCTTGGTCCTTTGGTGGTGGGTGGTTCTGTCACAGAAGTTGTCATGGAGAGAAGAGGACCAAGGCGCAGCGGGATTGTGGACACTCATGTTTATTAAATAAAACACGTAAAGCATCCACTTGAAAAAAACAATAAACAGTACTTACAACAGCAACAGTCTTGCAGGCACATACAATGCAGTGCAAGGACAACCACCCACAACCCCAAAGAAAAACACACACACCTATATAGGACTTCCAATCAAAGGCAACTAAACACACCTGCCTTCAATTGGAAGTCCCAATCACCAACACAACATTTAACAAACACAAACCACCTGCCACATCCTGACCAAGACTAACACAATTACGCCCTCTGCTGGTCAGGACGTGACACCTATCCAATTCCCATCCAAGGTAGCTGACAGAATTACCCACTTGGACACTAAAACCAGAGGATCTTCCAAGCTTTACTCTGGAACCAGGGCTGGATAAAGAAATCATAGGCCCCACTTGTCTGAAGGAAGAACAGTAATGGCGCCAAAGCAGCCTGTGTACATGCTGTGTCTGTGTGGAGTCTGGAGTCTGTAGGGCAACAGACTTGCCTGCTCTGCTAAGAGAAGAGGGGGGAGGAGCAGACAGGCTGAGAACAGAGAGAGTTCCTCTGCTCCAGAGTTCCTCTGTGGAGATGGGAGAAGCTTCCAGAAGAACAACAATCTTTGCAGCAATCCACCAATCAGGCCTTTATGGTAGAGTGTCCAGACGGAAGCCACTCCTCAGTAAAAGGCACATGACAGTCGGCTTGGAGTTTGCCAAAAGGCACCTAAAGGACTCTGATCATGAGAAAGAAGATTCTCTGGTCTGATGAAACCAAGATTGAACACATTCAAGATTGAACACATTTACGTACCCTACATTACTCATCTCATACGTATATACTGTACTCTATACCATCTACTGCATCTTGCCTATGCTGTTCGGCCATTGCTCATCGATATATTTATATGTACATATTCTTATTCATTACTTTAAACTTGTGTGTTTAAGGTAGTTGTTGTGAAATTGTTAGATTACTTGTTAGATATTACTGCACGGTCAGAACTAGAAGCACAAGCATTTCGCTACACTCGCATCAACATCTGCTAACCATGTGTATGTGACCAATAAAATTTGATTTGATTTGAAATCCCGCTATGCCCTCCGACGAACCATCAAACAAGCAAAGCATCAATACAGGACTAAGATTGAATCGTACTACATGGGCTCTGATGCTCGTCGGATGTGGCAGGGCTTGCAAACTATTACGGACTACAAAGGGAAGCACAGCCACGAGCTGCCCAGTGACACAAGCCTACCAGACGAGCTAAATTACTTCTATGCGCTTCGAGGCAAGCAACACTGAAGCATGGATGAGAGCACCAGGGACTATGGACGACTGTGTGATCACTCTCTCTGTAGCCGATGTGAGTAAGACCTTTAAACAGGTCAACATTCACGAGGTCGCAGGCCCAGACGGATTACCAGGACGTGTACTCCAAGCATACGCTGACCAACTGGCCCTGACCGAGTCTGTAATACCAACATGTTTCAAGCAGACAACCATAGTCCCTGTGCCCAAGAACACCAAGGTAACCTGCCTAAATGACTACTTACCCGTAGCACTCATGTCTACAGCCATGAAGTGCTTTGAAAGGCTCATATCAACACCATTATCCCAGAAACCTTAGATCCACTCCAATTTGCATACCGCCCCAACAGATCCACAGATGACGCAATCTCTATTGCACTCCACACTGAACTTTCCCACCTGGACAAAAGGAACACCTACGTGAGAATGCTATTCATTGACTACAGCTTAGTGTTCAACACCATAGTGCCCTCAAAGATCAGCACTAAGCTAAGGACCTTTGGACAAAACACATCCCTCTTCAACTGGATCCTGGACTTCGTGATGGACCGCCCCCAGGTGGTGAGTGTAGGTAACAACACATCTGCCACGCTGATCCTCAACACGTAGGCCCCTCATGGGTGTGTGCTCAGTCCCCTCCTGTACTCCTTCTTCACCTATGACTGCATGGCCAGGCATGACTCCAACACCATCATTAAGTTTGTCGACAACACAACAGTGTTAGGCCTGATCACAGACAACGTCGAGACAGCCTATAGGGACGAGGTCAGAGACCTGGCAGTGTGGTGCCAGGATAACAACCTCTCCCTCAACGTGATCAAGACAAAGGAGATGATTCTGGACTACAGGAAAAGGAGGGCCGAACACGTCCCCATTCTCATCGACGGGGCTGTAGTGGAGCAGGTTGAGAGCTTCTAGTTCCTTGGTGTCCACATCACCAACGAACTAGCATGGTCCAGACAAATCAAGATAGTCGTGAAGAGGGCACGGCAAAACCTATTCCCCCTCAGGAGACTGAACAGATTTGGCATGGGTCCTCAGATACTGAAAAGGTTATCCAGCTGCACCATCCTGACTGGTTGCATCACCGCCTGGTATGGCAACTGCTCGGCCTCCGACCGCAAGGCACTACAGAGGGTAGTGCGTACGGCCCAGTACATCACTGGGGCCAAGCTTCCTGCCATCCAGGACCTCTATACCAGATGGTATCAGAGGAAGGCCATACAAATTCCCAAAGAGTCCAGCCACCCTAGTCATAGACTGTTCTCTCAGCTACCGCATAGCAAGCAAGCGGTACCGGAGCGCCAAGTCTAGATCCAAAAGGCTTCTTAACAGCTTCTACCCCAAAACCATGAAACTCCTGAACAGCTAATCAAATAGCTACCAGTACAATTTGCATTGACCCCCACCCCCATTTTTACGCTGCTGCTACTCTCTGTTTATTATCTTTGTATAGTCACTTTACCTCTACCTACATGTACATATTACCTCAATTACCTCGACTAACCTGTGCCCCCACACATGGACTCAGTACCGGTACCCCCTGTATATAGCCTCGCTACTGATTTTTATTGTTGCTCTTTAATTATTTATTATTTTTCTATTTTCTTATTTTTCACTTCAGTTTATTTTAGTAAATACTTCCTTAACACTTATTTTTCTTAAAACTGCATTGTTGGTTAAGGGGTTGTAAGTAAGCATTTCACTGTAAGGTCTACACATCTTGTATTCGACGCATGTGACAAATACAATTTGATTTCATTTGATATGGAATCATGTAGTAACCAAAGAAGTGTTATACAAATCAAAATATATTAAATATTTGAGATTCTTCAAAGTAGCCACCCTTTGCCTTGACAGCTTTGCACACTCTTGGCATTCTCTCAATCAGCTTCATGAGGTCGTCACCTGGAATGCATTTCAATTAACAGGTGTGCCTTCTTAAAAGTTAATTTGTGGAATTTCTTTCCTTCTTAATGCGTTTGAGCCAATCAGTTGTGTTGTGACAAGGTAGTCGTGGTATACAAAAGATAGCCCTATTTGGTAAATATCAAGTCTATATTATGGCAAGAACAGCTCAAATAATCAAAGAGAAATGACAGTCCATCATTACCTTAAGACATGAAGGTCAGTCAATGTGGAACATTTCAAGACCTTTTAAAGTTTCTTCAAGTGCAGTCGCAAAAACCATCAAGCAATATGATGAAACTGGCTCTCATGTGGACCGCCACAGGAAAGGAAGACCCAGAGTTACATCTGCTGCAGAGGATAAGTTCATTAGAGGTACCAGCCTCATAAATTGCAGCCCAAATAAATGCGTCACAGAGTTCAAGTAACAGACACATCTCAACATGAACTGTTTAGAGGAGACTGCATGAATCAGGCCTTCATGGTCGAATTGCTGCAAAGAAACCACTACTAAAGGACACTAATAAGAAAAAGAGACTTGCTTGGGCCAAGAAACACAAGCAATGGACATTAGAGCAGTTGGTCTGATGAGTCCAAATTTGAGATTTTTGGTTCCAACACATTCCACTGGGATGCTGGCCCGTGTTGACTCCAATGTTTCCCACAGTTGTGTCAAGTTGGCCGGATGTGTATTGGGTGGTGGACCATTCTTGAATGGCACACATACACAATCCATGTCTCAATTGTCTTAAGGCTTAAACATCCTTATTTAACCTGTCTCATCCCCTTAATCTACACCGATTGAAGTGGATTTAACAAGTTACATCAATAAGGGGATCATAGCTTTCACCTGGTTAGTCTATGTCATGGAAAGAGTAATAATGTTTCAGAATGTTTTGTACACTCGGTGTATCCCCTCCTGAATGACTACCACAGACTACGTTCTAAGGCTAAGATGTGATAGGCTTTCAGGTTCCCACACAAATGTGCATCGCTGGCACCATATATATATTCCGGAGTCTGACATTGCTGGTTCTGATATTGCTCGTTCTGGTATTTCTTTAAGATAAACATTTAAATAAATTGGTTATTGTATTGTTTCTAGATATGACTGCACTGTTGGAGCTAGAAACATAAGCATATTGCTGAACCTGCAATAACATCTGCAAATATTTGTACGCGACCAATACATTTTGATTTGATGTTAAATGTTGAAGCTACATAAAAATATGAAATAAACTATTTATTTGGGAAATATTCAGTCTTTGCTCTTTTCGTCATTTGCATGCTGATGATTTGAAGTTGAATTGGATTTATTTGTATTTATTTTTACTTACTTGTAAGACATTTAATACACGTTGTTTAGTATATTTAGTACTTTTAATATGTTTAGTTTACTTTTCTTTGTGAGAAGCAAGTTCATTTAAAGTTATATGTGATTTGGTTTAAATAGATAAGGCATTTCAATGTTGTTAATACACAAAGTAACCAAAAAGCAGATATAGTTTGCAGCAGACAGTACAATGTTCGCCACAAGTTTCCCAGAAGTTCACAAGTCGCAGCAAATTTGCTGCAACAGTTTGCCACAAAACAAATTTGCATGTGAAAATATGAACTTGCGGCAAATTTGCCAAAGATTTGCCACAACTGTTTACCAGAAGCCTGTTTTTCGATGAGGGAGTCCTGCTATTGTTCCACAACATCAATGAAGTGCACTTTCTATGCAAAACTCAATCATGTATAGTAATGGCCGAGCAACTCAGCACCTGCCTGTGCATGCCAAGGAGAGTTATCTCTGGAAAGGGGACGGCGGCGGTTTGAGTGTGTGCCCAAAATCAAAACCATAAACCCCAGAATGAACAGACAAACAAACAAAATCTGGAAATGCAGGAGTCTGCATTTTTATAATATTGAGAGTGGATTTGATGGAGTTATGTATGTTGAGCTAAGATAACAATAACCCAGATGAAATATTGCGTGTCGGAGGGAAATCTGGAGGGGGCGGCTAAAATGAGTCTGCCATCTGACAGGACGGTTGTGACTGAAGTTGTGCTGTCTAATTGTGATGCTCAAGCAACCTTTTTCTGATTGCAATCATTCACAGCTGTGTCATCTCAGGGACTGGGACAGACTAACAACATGGAAATGCCATAAGAATGTACTTGATATTTCATCAAAGGTGGCAGGTGATATTTACCCACTGAAAGGGCTCTGCACCTCATTGTCCCTTTGGTAAAAAAACAACAGCATTAGTATTTACACTGTGGGTAACATTCTGTAAGACCATTTAGTAAGACAGATGAGAATGTAAGCTAGACATTTACACTAAATACCACTAAAATAAGTATGACAGACATAAACACCCACATGCAGAGTGAGACAGACACAGAGAGAGGGACAGGCACACAGAGAGAGACAGAGAGAGAGGGTCCGCTCACCAACCAAGAATTCACAAAATGGGACAAACACCAAATTGAGGCTCTGCATGCAGAATTCTGCAAAAAAATCCTCCGTTTACACCGTAAAACACCAAATAATGCATGCAGAGCAGAATTAGGCCGATACCCGCTAATGATCAAAATCCAGAAAAGAGCCATTAAATTCTACAACCACCTAAAAGGAAGCGATTCCCAAACCTTCCATAACAAAGCCATCACCTACAGAGAGATGAGCATGGAGCAGAGTCCCCTAAGCAAGCTGGTCCTGGGGCTCTGTTCACAAACACAAACAGACCCCACAGAGCCCCAGGACAGCAACACAATTAAACCCAACCAAATCAAGAGAAAACTAAAATATATTTACTTGACACATTGGAAAGAATTAACAAAAAAACAGAGCAAACTAGAATGCTATTTGGCCCTAAAGAGAGAGTACACAGTGGCAGAATACCTGACCACTGTGACTGACCCAGACTTAAGGAAAGCTTTGACTATGTACAGATTCAGTGAGCATAGCCTTGCTATTGAGAAAGGCCGCCGTAGGCAGACCTGGCTCTCAAGAGAAGACAGGCTATGTGCACACTGCCCACAAAATGACGTGGAAACTGAGCTGCACTTCCTAACCTCCTGCCAAATGTATGACCATATTAGAGACACATTTTTCCCTCAGATTACACAGATCCACAAGGAATTCAAAAACAAACCCAATTTTGTTAAACTCCCATATCTACTGGTTGAAATACCACAGTGTTCCATCACAGCAGCAAGATTTGTGACCTGTTGCCACAAGAAAAGGGCAAACAATAAAGAACAAACACCATTGTAAATACAACCCATATTTACGTGTATTTATTTTTTCTTTTGTACTTTAACTATTTGCACATCGTTACAACACTGTATATATACATAATATGACATTTGAAATGTTTTTATTCTTTTGGAACTTCTGTGAGTGTAATGGTTACTGTTCATTTTTATTTTTTATTTCACTTTTGTTTATTATCTACTTCACTTGCTTTGGCAATGTTAACATATGTTTCCCATGCCAATTAAGCCCTTGAATTGAATTGAATTGAATTTAATTTAATTGAGAGAGAGAGAGAGAGAGAGACAGAGATGAAGGTAGTCACTCGTCACAAATAACCAATAACCAGCATCTTAAAGTGGCTTCAGTTGAACAGCCCAATCGGAATGGAGCGTTAACCAATTTGTTTACCCTTTAAAGGTACCTCTTAGCTCCTAATTCTTTAAGAAATACATTTTAACCCACAAACAGTGAGTAAATGCAAAAGCCAGGAGCATTGAAATGGGCCATCAATAAAGGGTTTGCAAGTAGGTGCCAAATCAATAGAGCACCATGGTAGCCTTAGGTAGAGTGAGGCTGAAGTAAGGGAGTCCATCTGAATCGTGGCTGTGATGTACAGTGGATGTTTGATGCACATACTATACGACTATAAATGTAATGCACACCTTTCTTACTTTCCATTCTCTAAAGTCAGATCTGCACTGTAGAACAGAACACTGATAATTCTGATCATTCAGATGTGCCCCAAGACGATAAGGTTATTCATGCATTTCAGGACAGCTGTCAAGAGAGAGCTTTTTAGCTGAGCAGATTCTCTGCAATCTGCCTATCACATTATTATTTTTGTTGTGGATGTCAATCTGAATGATGTATTATTTCTGAACAAGACAAGGCGATGTCATTCAGAAAGTATAGCTGCATCAGTCATTGAAATAAATATTTGGCCATGAGGAAGAGCAATCACAATCAAACCAAACGCATGTCCTGCATGAATTATCAGGCTACTTCAACCTGGGATAGAATAGTAAACAAGTGAAACACTTACAGAGGTGGTAACAGATGGCAGGTCCACCATCCGGTACTCATTGACCCCCGTGTCGTTCCAGGAGGAGAGCGTCTCCACGATGCAGTTCATGTCCTGGAATGGACACGAGATGCCCTTCGGAACAGAGCGCATGGCGCCGCTCATCGCTCCACTTTCGCCCCCAAGACTGACGGGCCACCCAAGATGGATTGTAAGTGGACGGTGGGAAAGAGAAATAAGCTGGAAGTCCTGACACAAATCCGACAGCTGTCCGGCTAGAGGCAAATATGAAACTTCAATATGGCCAAGTGATGATAACTTCTCTTGTTGGCTCCACAGTGGGAATCTGTTCGGGAATGTTATCGATTCTCGATATGAATGTTAATTGACTACAGTCTACGTAGGTTATGGGTCTTGATATGTGTAGTCGGTGAGGCACAGCGGCATAAATCACAGTTTGACAACCGCAAGAGAGGATGGCGTTTCATACGCTCTTGCGCGCAACACAACAGCATTTATTTATTTTTTTTACATATTTATATATCGCTATTTTCTCCATGTCCTTGCTCCAAGTTGTCACTCCCCACCAGGGGGCCAGGGTTCAGCTCTGGAATCACGCTTTCCACAGTACTCAGAGGGTCAGTTTCAAAATGACTGAAAAGGCACTTTCATTATCACATTTGTGCCAAAAATATCCATTGCATTTGTCCAGTAATTGTCTCACTCACAGTCAAATATATCAACATGTAATACGGTTGTGTCACTAGTTACCATAGTCACAAAGTCCAAATTGGTTATATCATACAAATTCCTGAACAGCAAAATTAGTTTTTTGGTCTTAATTGAAGGTTAGGGTTGGGCATAAGGTTAGCAGTGTGGTTAGGGTTGAGGTTAGGTTTAAAATCAGATTTTATCTGTTTATAACTGTGGCTGTGGTAACTAGGGATGACCAATTTAAACTGGACAAAAATTTAAGGAAATATGTAATAATTTCATAGATTGTACTGAGTTACAATTCATATAAGGAAATTGGCCATTTGAGATACATTCATTAGGCCCTAATATATGGATTTCACATGACTGGGAATACAGATATGCATCCCTTGGTCACACATACCTTAAAAAAAGGTAGGAGCGTGGATCAAAAAAACAGTCAGTATCTGGTGTGACCACAATTTGCCTCATGCAGCGTGACACATCTTCACACAGAGTTGATCAGGCTGATGATTGTGGCCTGTGGAATGTTGTCCCACTCCTCTTCAATGGTTGCGCGAAGTTGCTGGATATTGGCGGGAACTGGAATACGCTGTCGTACATGTCATACATAGTATCCCATACAGGCTCAATGGGTGACATATCTGGTGAGTATGCAGGCTATGGAAGAACTGGGACATTTTTAGCTTTCAGGAATTGTGTACAGATCCTTGCGACATGGGGCTGTGCATTATCATGCTAAAACGTGAGGTGATGGCGGAGGATGAATGGCACATGGGCCTCCAGATCTCGTCAGGGTATTGTAAATAAGAATTTGTTCTTAACTGACTTGCCTAGTTTAAATAAAGGTTAAATCCCCCCCCCCCCCCCCCAAAAAAACATCTCTGTGCATGAAAATTGCCATCGATAAAATGCAATTGTGTTCGTTGTCCGTATCTTATGCCTGCCCATACCATAACCCCACCGCCATCATGGGGCACTCTGTTCACAATGTTGACATCAGCAAACCGCTTGTCCACATGATCCCAAACACGCTGTCTGCCCAGTATAGTTGAAACCGGCATTCATCCATGAAGAGCACACTTCTCCAACATGCCAGTGGCCATCGAAGGTGAGCATTTGCCCACCGAAGTCAGTTACGACGCCGAACTGCGGTCAGGTCAATACTCTGGTGAGGACGATGAACACGAAGATGAGCATCCCTGAGACAGGTTCTGACAGTTTCTGCAGAACTTCTTTGGTTATGCAAACAAACTCACAGTTTCATCAGCTGTCTGGGTGGATGGTCTCAGACAATCCTGCAGGTGAAGAAGCCAGATGTGGAGGTCCTGGGGTGGTGTGGTTACACATGGTCTGGGTTGTGAGGCCTGTTGGATGTACTGTCCAATTCTCTGAAACGACGATGGAGGTGGCTTGTTGTAGAGAAATGAACACAACATTTTCTGGTAACAGCTCTGGTGGATATTCCTGCAGTCAGCATGCCAATAGCACACTCCCTTAAAGCATGAGACATCTGTGGCAATGTGTTGTGTGACAAAACTGCACATTTTAGAGTGGCCTTTTATTGTCACCAGCACAAGGTGCACCTGTGCAATGATCATGCTGTTTAATCAGCTTCTTAATATGCCACACCTGTCAGGTGGATGGGTTATCTTGACAAAGGAGAAATGCTCAATAACAGGGATGTCAACAATTGTGGGCACTAAAATGGAGAGAAATCAGCTTTTTGTGCGTATGGACATTTTCGGGGATCTTTTATTTCTGTATAAAAGCTGAAAAACATATGCACATCCAGGTACTTTTTGTAGGTGAATTCATGGAAAACAAAAAGGAAAACGCTGCACACTGCTGCTCATGCTTCCAAGTGATTTTATTATAACAACGCTTTGACCCTTAGGTCAAAGCGTTGTGTGCTTGGTGTTCCTTGGGTCCCAGACCAAATGGGAGAGTTAATACACATGGGAGAGTACGGAGAGTATTCACACCTGCATTCTTCATTTTTGCAGTCTCCCTTTGTTGATGACAAGGGTTACAGCATGAATAATTCTGTAGAATGAACAGACCCACGGAGTGCAGGGAAAACCCTCAAAAGAAGAGAGAAGGAAGGAAGAGGGACTGAGTGTGAGTTCTTCTCCTGCCTGGGGAGAAAGTTTGTCCTCCTTGATAGCTGCAGCCCAGGAACCTGGCCAGAGACACTCACACACACACACATCCCATGTCAACAACTGTTACCTTTTACACTGCAACAGCTAGCGCAACACATTTTTCCCATCCCATGTGTTGTTCACACACAGGATTGTGTCTATGTTATCGCACACATACCTGTTGAATCCATGACAAACAAACAAATATATCTTATAATACAGTATAATGATAGGGAAGTCACTTGCCTAATTTTAAGCTTCAGCTGACAAGCCGTGTCTTAAAATATGCAGCCCTGTAATGTAATTAAGTATGAGAAAAATGGCCAGCGGCCCAGATGAGACAGCTGTACCACATTCTATTCTAGAATTATCTAGAATAGGGTCAGCAGAGTGGAGCAGGGAGGCAAACCACTTGATAGAAATAAGCAACTCCATCAGTTTAATGCATCTCACAGCCATTGTGGTGGAAAAGCCAGATTCATAATTCTACAGGCCGAGTCCTTACCCCTGGTCCACTGCTCCAAAAAACACAAAGTGTGTCAGATCTAGACAGAAAGGTGCAGAGTGCACTGAAGACACACACAGTCATACACAGTCTCTCTCTCTCACACACATTTTAAATACTTTATTTGAATCCACCAATCAAATGTACAAAAAAAGGACCCAAACATTCCAAAGGTCCCTGAATGCATGGCACTCAAGGGTGCAGAAAGCACCTCCTTCTCTAAACAGCTTGGCTGCCTACGACAGCTGAAACAGAGCAGTACCTAGCCAATTGGTCAATTCAGCATCATTCTAGATGGACTGGGATTGAAAGGTTTATTTAAAAAGATTCCTAACAATGAAAGATAACTTTATTCCCCTCCGCTCTCAGAGGAGAAAGTGTTGCTAAAATGGATTCATTTGCCGAATGTTTTCAAAAGAAATGTTATTCAGTCTTATCAAATGCTAAGTTGTAATCTATTTTGTTGTTCTGTAGTATAATAGTGTTTAACTTAAATACAGGTGTTTAATTTGTTTATGTGTATTTGTATTATTGAAAGGCATCTATCTTACAGAAAAGGACTATATGGTTGGAAATATGAAAAATTATTTATTGTAGATTTGTTACGCACACACACACACACACACACACACAGTGTTAGACAATCTGCGGACTAAATCTGAGGTCTGTCAGTTTCTAGTTGAAAGATGCACAAGCACTGTGTAAATATTCCCCCCCAAATTCCAGTATTCTGTAGCCTGGTCCCAAATCCGCTTATGCTCTTTCCAACTCCATTGCTCCATCATTGTCAATCCATCCCGACGGCATGAGGCTTTGAGTCTACGGCGTTGCTGCCTAAACAGGCAGCAGGACTTCATACATTTCTGGAGAAGCCGTGTGTCTAACTCCTCACAACCGGAAGCTGCATTTACTCCGTATGCTGGTGAGGAAAAGGGGACGTAATCCAAGGGTCTGGATGGCAAGTCCACTATGAACTCTATTTAGGCTGCCATAGTGGTGCCAATAGTGGTCACAAATCCGGTGCGACCTTTACTGATCAGAGGAATTACACCGAAGTTACACACAAGAATGATCTTTATTTCCAGCGGTGAGCGATGTGCCCGTCTACGGAGCCTGACCAGAAGACCGCTCCGTCTGCACCTTCTGCGGCGCCGTTGTTTTGGGATGCCTACTGGGATCCGATCCATTGTCCTGGGGGGTGGTCCAAACAGAGGATCCGCTTCGGGAAAGTCGTATTCCTGGTCGTAATGTTGGTAAGTTGACGTTGCTCTTATATCCAAGGACTGTATGAATATGAGAATGCTTCCTGAGCATGTTTACAACAAAACCATCATGACAACTAGCCGTAATAACTACAACCAATAACAAGTTTAAGTACACAACAAGCTACAATAGTCACACCCACTTCTGTCCACGCACACCATCACACATGTCCACCTGGAGAGAGACTGAGGAGTCTCGGATCTGAGCAGGCAGAAGTGCTGTCAGGTGTCCGCCCCCTTAGCAACCTATCAGTGGCCTGGTCACAGAGGTCACTGGGATTTTTTTATTTTGTTTTCACTCTGGCACTGTCGGGGACGGGTAGCGTGAGGTCTGAGATGTAATATCAGAGGGACAGCACCACTGGGAGTGGGAATTCACTACAGTTTGACATAACAATTTCATAAAGAGTTGGCGAGTAAACAGAAACAGTGAAGAAGAAGAAAAAGTATAACATACCCAGCCATCACGTCTAGAGAGGTCTTAAGACATGTTTTAAAAAGGTGGACTCAGCTAAATGACGTTGCCACCAACAGCACCGCAGATATTGAGATGAGCGAGATGCAAGACTTTGCTCTCACGCAGTCACACACAGTATCGGCGCGTGTGCACGGGTTCGCTTCACGCTGTTCACAGTGTGGTAGCCAGGGCACCAAAACAGTGGAGAAGTTGATCCTCACGCTTCAACGCTATTGGTTGTTGTGGTCACAGACAGGATGTGCTTACCATTATATATTTAATGATATGGTGTAATGGGGTATTCTGTAATGTGTAGCCACGACTATTGTCAGCCCATGTCATGCCACATCAAAGAATAAGTGCTGCACATCATGCACTAATTACAGCATCATCATCATGATATAATAACAGCATTATCAGGTGGTACTGATCCTCCCTCTCAATGGGAGCCCCTCCACCCCAATGGACTCAGGACTTCAGCATGACTGGCACCTGACGCAAACACCACCTGGGGTGCTGACTGTGTCCTGACCCACCAGACCCAGAACTGTTGGTCCACATCTCTATTGGCCCATAATCCTCACTGGAAGAGGGGAACATTCTGTATCCCTAGAGTAACCTGATTTTTCCACATTTTTAAAAGCCAATGGGCGATATACATTTTTTCCTTTTACCTGTATTTATAGGGCTATTTACAGAAAAATACAATGAAAATAAAAATTATGGACCTTGAGTGTGTTTCTCTTTTTTTCATCTAACACCCTGCCTCATCTATCACTTTGCCTCAACTATCACCTTGCCTCAACTATGACCTTGCATCAACTATCACCTTGCCTCAACTTAGACAGTGGCTGATCAGCTGTGGAGAACTTCTCTTAAGAAGATTGCAGTTCTGCCTGGGGAACCCAACCCTCTCTATCATCCAGCTGACCCTAAAGGAGTTCTTCAGGGTCATGTATCATTTTTAGCCATAAAGTACAGACTCATAGTTCTACATGAATCAAATCAAATCACATTTGATTTGTCACAGGAGCCAAATACAATTGGTGTTACCGTGAAATGCTTGCTTATGAGGCCTTCCCAACGATGCAGCAATTAAAAATAATAATACACATAAAACAAGAGGAATAAAATAAAAAACAGGAGAATGGAGCAACAGTGCATTCAGAAAGTATTCAGACCCTTTGACTTTTTCCACATTTCTGTTATGTAACAGTATTTTTTTTTTTAAATCCCTCATCAATCTACACACAATACCCTATAAGGACAAAGCAATTCTTATTTTTTTTGCAAATGTATTAAAAATGAACAACTGAAATATCACATTTCCGTAAGTATTCAGACCCTTTACACAGTACTTTGTTGAAGCACCTGTAGCAGTGATTACAGCCTCAAGTATTTGGAGAGCTTCTCCCATTCATCTCTGCAGATCCTCTCACGCTCTGTCAGGTTGGATGGGGAGCGTCGCTGCATAGCTATTTTCAGGTCTCTCCAGAGACGGGCTCTGGCTGGGCCACTCAAGGACATTCAGACACTTGTCCCAAAGCCTCTTCTGCATTGTCTTGGCTGTGTGCTTAGGGTCGTTGTCTTGTTGGAAGGTGAAACTTCGCCCCACTGAGGTCCTGAGCGCTCTGGAGCAGGTTTTCATCAAGGATCTCTCTGTACTTTGCTCCTTTCATCTTTCCCTCGATTCTGGCTAGTCTCCCAGTCCCTTCCGCTGAAAAACATCCCCACAGCATGATGCTGCCACCACCATTCTTCACCGTAGGAATGGTGCAAGGTTTCCTCAAGACGTGACGCTTGGCATTCAGGCCAAAGAGTTCAGTCTTAGTTTCATCAGACCAGAGAATCTTGTTTCTCATAGTCTGAGAGTCTTTAGGTGCCTTTTGGCAAACTCCAAGTGGGCTGTCATGTGCCTTTTACTTAGGAGTGGCTTCCGTTTAGCCATAAAGGCCTGATTGATGGAGTGCTGCAGAGATGGTTGTCCTACTGGAAGGTTCTTCCATCTCCACAGAGGAACTCTGGAGCTCTATTAGACTGACCATCGGGTTCTTGGTCACCTCCCTGACCAAGGTCCTTCTCCCCCGATTGCTCAGTTTACCCTTCCCCAGTTCTGTGCTTCGACACAATCCTTCGACCTCATGGCTTAGTTTTTGCTCTGACATGCATTGTCAACTGTGGGACCTTATATAAACAGGTGTGTGCCTTTCTAAATCAATTGAATTTACCACAGGTGGACTCCAATCAATTTGTAGAAACATCTCAAGGATGATCAATGTAAACAGGATGGACCTACAGTGGCTTGCGAAAGCATTCACTCCTTGGCATTTTTCCTATTTTTTTGCCTTACAACCTGGAATTAAAATTGATTTTTTGGGGGGTTGTATCATTTGATTTACACAACATGCCTACCAATTTGAAGATGCAAAATATTTTTTATTGTGAAACAAACAAAGAAACAAAGAAATAAGACAAAAAAACCCCGGAAAACATGAGCGTGCATTACTAATCACCTCCCCCCCAAAGTCAATTCTTTGTAGAGCCACCTTTTGCAGCAATTACAGCTGCAAGTCTCTTGGGGTATGTGTCTATAAGCTTGGCACATCTAGCCACTGGGATTTTTGCCCATTCTTGAAGGAAAAACTGCTCCAGCTCCTTCAAGTTGGATGGGTGCCGCTGGTGTACAGCGATCTTTAAGTCATACCACAGATTCTCAATTGGATTGAGGTCTGGGCTTTGACTAGGCCATTCCAAGACATTTAAATGTTTCCCCTTAAACCACTCAAGTGGTGCTTTAGCAGTATCCCTTAGGGTCATAGTCCTGCTGGAAGGTGAACCTCCGTCCCAGTCTCAAACCTCTGGAAGACTGAAACAGCTTTCCCTCAAGGATTTCCCTGTATTTAGCGCCTTCCATCATTCCTTCAATTCTGACCAGTTTCCCAATCCCTGCTGACGAAAAACATCCCCACAGCATGATGCTGCCACCACCATGCTTCACTGTGGGGATGTTGTTCTCGGGGTGATTTGAGGTGTTGGGTTTGCACCAGACATAACATTATCCTTGATGCCCAAAAAGCAACATTTTAGTCTCATCTGACCAGAGTACCTTCTTCCATATGATTGGGGAGTCTCCCACATGCCATTTGGCTTACACCAAACGTGTTTGTTTAATGTTTTCTTTTAGCAATGGCTGTTTTCTGGCCACTCTTCCCAAAAGCCCAGCTCTGTGGAGTGTATGGCTTAAGTTGGTCCTATGGACAGATACTCCAATCTCCGCTGTGGAGCTTTGCAGCTCCTTCAGGGTTATCTTTGGTCTCTTTGTTGCCTCTCTGATTAATGCCCTCCTTGCCTGGTCTGTGAGATTTGGTGGGCGGCGTATTATTAAATACTTAGCAGGTTTGTTGTGGTGCCATATTCTTTCAATTTTTTAATAATGGATTTAATGGTGCTCCGTGGGATGTTCAAAGTTTCGGATATTTTTTTATAACCCAACCCTGATCTGTACTTCTCCACAACTTTGTCCCTGACCTGTTTGGTGAGATCCTTGGTCTTCATGGTGTCGCTTGTTGGTGGTGCCCCTTGCTTAGTGGTGTTGCAGACTCTGGGGCCTTTCAGAACAGGTGTATATATGCTGAGATCATGGTACAGATCATGTGACACTTAGATTGCACACAGGTGGACTTTATTTAACTAATGATGTGATTTCTGAAGGTAATTGGTTACACCAGATCTTATTTAGGAGCTTCATAGCAAAGGGGGTGAATACATATGCACGCACCACTTTTCCGTTTTTTACTTTTTAGAATTTTATGAAACAAGTTATTATTTTCATTTCACCAATTTGGACTGTTTTGTGTATGTCCATTACATGATATCCAAATAAAAATCCATTTAAATTACAGGTTTTAATGCAACAAAATAGTAAAAACGCTAAGGGTGATGAAAACTTTTGCAAGGCACTGTAAGCTTAATTTCGAGTCTCATAACAAAGGGTCTGAATACTTATGTAAATAAGGTATTTCTGTTTTTACATTTTTTACACATTTGCAAATATCTCTAAAAACCTGTTTTCGCTTTGTCATTATGGGGTGTTGTGTGTAGATTGATGAGGGGAATTTTTTTTTAAATAAATTATAAAATAAGGCTGAAATGTAACAAAATGTGGAAAAAGTCAAGGGGACAAAAATCTTTCTGAATGCACTGCATATACAGTACCAGTCAAAAGTTTGGACACACCTACTCATTCAAGATATTTTCTTTATTTTTACTATTTTCTGCATTGTACAATAATAGTGAAGACATCAAACCTATGCTGCCTTGACGACAGCCTTGCACACTCTTGGCATTCTCTCAACAAGCTTCACCTTTAATGCTTTTCCAACAGTCTTGAAGGAGTTCCCACATATGCCAGGTCATCTGATACATCACTCTAGCCTTCTCCTTCTTGGTCAAATAGCCCTTACACAGCTTGGAGGTGTGTTGGGTCATTGTCCTGTTGAAAAACAAATGATAGTCTCACTAAGCGCAAACCAGATGGGATGGAGTATCTCTGCAGAATGCTGTGGTAGCTATGCTGGTTAAGTGTGCCTTGAATTCTAAATAAATCACATTCACTGGCAAAGCACCCCCACACCTCCTCCTCCATGCTTTATGGTGGGAACCACACATGCGGAGATCATCCTTTCACCTGCTCTGCGTCTCACAAAGACATGGCGGTTGGGACCAAAAATCTAAAATTTGCTGTAACGTAACAAAGCTGTAATGTAACAAAATCTGGAAAAAGTCAAGGGGTCTGAATACTTTCCGAATGCACTGTACATTCACAAAGCTTTTATACAGCTAAAATAAGACCCATTGAGTCCTGTTCAATCAGGATTCTATCAATCCTGCCATATCACTGTTACTGCATCTTTGCATACACAATTATTGCCTGCAGACATACATTACGTGCGTCATTGCATTTTGAGAATGGGAAGTATCTACTGCAGCCTACCTGTGACAAGAGGCAATGTTATATTTATTAGAACATCTTCAGTTTCAAAAACAATGCTAAGTTCAATGAGAAAAGGCTACCTTCAATCTTTTACAGTACCTGTGACGCTGGATGCATCACGTAACCTGGGCTGAAAGTAGATTTAATTTCTTACCACTGCTGGACACGCAAGTGCCCGCGCGCATTTTTTTTAATAATACACCAAAAAAATGACAGGTAGACTACTCTGGGGATAAGGCCGATGTTCTCCGCTGGTGCCATTAAGGCAGGCTACTGTTAGCTCAATTAAGTTAAGATTTTTAACAACTAAAAGACAAATTAGAGTATTTTCATTGTCATCTCTTTACAGCAATAGCCATTTGTTTTCCAAACAATTTTTCTGTGTATTTGTGGGAGATTGTTCTTGGATTGCTGTGTTGCCTTCAAGACTGTTATTTTGTCGTTCATCGTTTTGTTATTTTTGTGTACGTGTTTGTTTGTTTTTTTCCTTCTTTTCCCGTAAATAAAGAAGATGAGTATACATGTCCCTGCTGCGTTTTGGTCCTCCATTTCTAACGACAAGCGTGACAGAATCTCCCACCAAACCAAGACCAAGCAGCGGAGAGAGGAGCAGCACGCTCAGGATACGGACTATGGGGAGAGATGGACATGGGAGCAGGTTATGGCCGGAGAAGGCCCATGGAGTAAGGCTGGTATGGACCGGGAACGTTTCCGAGGGACACGACTGGCGTTGAAGCACGAGAGGCACCCCCAAGAATTTTTTTTGGGGGGGCACACAGGTAGTTTGGCTAGGCCTAGGAAGTGCCGGAAGCCAGCTACCCGTGGTTATATGGAGGAGCGTATGAGGTGGAGAGCGCCATGTTTCGCTGAGGAGCGCACTATCTCACCCATATGAACGCACAGGCCGGTGCGCGTTATTCCAGCCCCTCGCAGGTGTCGTGCTAGAGCGGGCATCCAGCCTGGTAGGAGGATGCCTGCGCAGCGCATCTGGTCGCCGGTACGCCTCCGAGGACCAAGCTACCCAACTCCCGCTCTACGCATGGCTACCATCAGGCCCCTGCACAACCCAGTCCGCCCTGTACAAGCACCCCGCTCGTGCAGGGCTACTAGTTCCATCCAGCCAGGACGGGTTGTACAGGAGGTAAGATCAAGACCGCCTGTGCGCCTCCATAGCCCTGGGTTTCCAGCTCCTGTCTCTCGTGCAGACCCGGAAGTGCGTCAGCCCAGTCCGACTCGTCCTGTTCCCGCTCCCCGCACTAGCCTGGAGGTGCGTGTTCCCAATCTGGTATGCCCAGTACCAGCACCCCGCACCAGGCTTCAAGTGCGTAAACCCAGCCTCGCCAGTCAACAGTCACCAGAGCTGCCCGCCAGTCAACAGTCACCAGAGCTGCCCGCCAGTCAACAGTCACCAGAGCTGCCCGCCAGTCAACAGTCGCCAGAGCCGCCCGCCAGTCAGGAGTCGCCAGAGCCGCCCGCCAGTCAGGAGTCGCCAGAGCCGCCCGCCAGTCAGGAGTCGCCAGAGCCGCCCGCCAGTCAGGAGTCGCCAGAGTCGCCCGCCAGTCAGGAGCCGCCAGAGCCGCCCGCTAGTCAGAAGCCGCCAGAGTGGCCCGACTTCCCGGTTCTGCCAGAGTGGCCCGACTGCCCGGTTCTGCCAGGGTGGCCCGACTGCCCGGTTCTGCCAGGGTGGCCCGACTGCCCGGTTCTGCCAGGGTGGCCAGACTTCCCGGTTCTGCCAGGGTGGCCAGTCTGTCCGGTTCTGCCAGGGTGGCCAGACTGCCCGGTTCTGCCAGGGTGTCCAGACTGCCCGGTTCTGCCAGGGTGGCCAGACTGCCCTGTTCTGCCAGAGTGGCCAGACTGCCCGGTTCTGCCAGGGTGGCCAGACTGCCCGGTTCTGCCAGGGTGGCCAGACTGCCCGGTTCTGCCAGAGTGGCCAGACTGCCCAGTTCTGCCAGAGTGGCCGACTGCCCGGTTCTGCCAGAGGTGCCCGCCTGCCCTGATCTGCCAGGGTGCCCTGCCTGTCAGGATCTGCCAGAGTGGTCCTCCTGTCCTCCGGTCCAGCCCGAGTGGCCCTCCTGCCCTCCGGCCCAGCCCGAGTGGCCCTCCTGCCCTCCGGCCCAGCCCGAGTGGCCCTCCTGCCCTCCGGCCCAGCCCGAGTGGCCCTCCTGCCCTCCGGCCCAGCCCGAGTGGCCCGCATGTCTTCCGACCCAGCCCGAGTGGTCCGTCTGCCAGGGTCAGCCCGAGTGGCCCGTCTGCCCGGCGCAGCTATCGGCGCCACCAAAGTGGGCGACGCCGAAGGTGGAGCGAGGTCCACGTCCTGCACCTGAGCCACCTCCAGGATAGGTGGGTTGGGGAGGGAGGGTGTAGCACAGTGCCGTCGGTGACGGCAGCCACCCTCCCTTCCCTCCCTTATTGTTTAGGGGTTATTGTTTATGGTTTTTTTGTTGGTGTTTTCTGTTGGTAGGTGCATTCCGGAGTCTGCACCTTGAAGGGGGGGGGGGGGGGGGTACTGTCACGTCCTGACCAGCAGATGGAGCTATTGTTTTAGTTTTGGGGTCAGGACGTGGCAGTTGTGTGTATGGGAATGTTTGTATTGTTGATTGGGACTTCCAATTGAAGGCAGGTGTGTTGAGTTGCCTTTGATTGGAAGTCCTATATAGGTGTGTGTGTTTTTCTTTGGGGTTGTGGGTGGTTGTTTTGCACTGCGTTTGTTAGCCTGCAAACTGTTGCTGCTGTCTTGTTTATTGTTTCCTGTGGATGCTTTACTCCTTTTTTGGGTAATTAAATATGAGTATTCACATACCTGCTGCGCCTTGGTTCATTTCTGAAGACAGCCGTTACACCTCTTCTGTCGTGGGTCCGCTTCCTCGGTGCGCACTGTCACTGTGTCCGTTTACATTTCACGTAAACCCTGTTTCTTGTCTGCATCGAAGTAGCGGTCCTTGTACCTAGCATCGAGCATGGTGGCGAGACCGTAAAGAGGCTCAGAGAGAATGCCACTGAATCGCTTGTTCACAGCCTGTGTCAGCAGTTTTGTTGAGCAGGCGTTTCAATGCCATGACAGAGGGTATAATTTCTGCTGCAGGCGCAGTTGATGAGCTTATTTCTCGGGTCAGTTGTTCATGTTTCCAAGTTTCAAACACGTTCTCAAGCGCCTTGTTAATGGCAGCAGCGGTATGAGAACTAGCACATTCTTGAGCACGCAAAACGACTTTCCTCAGTACTAAATCCTCGACAACCCACTGTGCTGTCAGACTCCGCATGCTTATGGGGCTGACATCGCTGGTCCAAATGTCAGTCGTGAAGCTAATAGCAGTTACGGTAATAGCAATACTGTGTAACTCCGGTACGGCAACATCTGAAAAATAGTGCCTACTCGGTAGTGTGTACCAATGCACAACCAGTCGGCAAAAGCCAACATCCTCCACGACAGAGAACGGTTGATTGTCAAGGGTAATGAATTCCATTATCTTGGCGTTAATAGATTTCACTTTTGAGCTGTTTCGCTGAAATGTTCTTACTCTTTCAAATGACTGCTCGACTTGTTGACTGCTCGATCTACACAGCAGACATTGTGGGCTAGGTTAGGAATGCTGTGTTACAAGTGTAGCGCAACATTTTTTGTGGCGTCATTACGTCATCTACCTACGTTATATAGGTATGCCCAAGCTGTACTCATAATCATGGCAGAGGCTACTTCCTCGTTGGTGATCTCTTTTCCTTGGGAGAATAACCCAGGACTTTGGCACAGTTTGACGTAGTCTCCATCTACAACAATCTGACTAGAAGACCTGAGACACTAATTTGTCATGTTGGATGTATACTAATGTCTCTGTAATAAGATTTGTGTCTTCCCTGTGGCTCAGTTGGTAGAGCATGGTGTTTGCACCACTAGGGTTGTGGGTTTGATTCCCACGGGGGGCCAGTATGGGGGGGAAGAAAATGATGTATGAAATGTATGCATTCACTACTGTAAGTCGCTCTGGTTAAGAGCGTCTGCTAAATGACTGAAATGTAAAATGAAATGTATGCACGTCAGCTTTGACATTGGTTTTGCACATCGGCGTTAAATTAGACATCGGACCGATGCCGTTGTTGGCATTTTTAGCTAATATCGACCAAATCCGATATGCTTACCGATATATTGTGCGTCCCTAGTTGAAAAAGTCTTTGTGTTATTTAAAATACTTAAGCTGCGCTCGAATGAGCTTGTCTTGCACAATGGCAACAATTGAATAGTCCTAAAAGTGCAAACCCCGCCCAGCTGGCACTCTAGAAAATCTGAATCAAAGTATTTTAAAGATAGACTTCATGAACCCAGGTCTGATAGACAATCATATTCTATACATGCGCGGAAAGACTGTATTTGATGACACAGAGTAAACATGCAATGACAATGACCATGTAAGAGTTGGCTATACAGAATGTACAGATCTGAGGCATCCAGGTTAAAATCAGTTATATAGAGTGTTAGGCCAATCCCAAATGGACCCCTTGACCCTACACCCTATGCACTTGTCAGGTTGACACATTTTTGACAGTCAGCAATATGGTAATAGCTCCACCTTACCCTCTGATAGACTAAGTGGAAGTTCACCATGTTGCTTAAACCAATCAAATCCTCTCAGATCTTAACAAGTGCATAGGGTGTAGGGGTCTATTGGGCCTTACCTTGTCATCAATGGGTTGGGCAGGAGTCATGTGATGAGCAGATGGCAGGACGAAGCTGAGGGTGTAGACAAATGACTGTGAAATCCTCTTAGTCTCCACGACAATCACTGGGACTGTCATGTTGTAACGGCCGTCTGAAGGAGTAGACCAAGGCGCAGCGTGGTTAGTGCTCATCATGTATTTATTGTGATCCGAAAACCAATAACGACAGCCAAACAGTTCTGTCAGGTATGGAATACAAAACAGAAATTAACCACCCACAAAATGCAATGAGAAAACCCCTACATAAATATGGTCTCTAATCAGAGGCAATGAGATCCAGCTGCCTCCAATTAGAGACCAACCCCAAACAATTGCAACATACAAACAGAAAAACTAGATATTTAAACATAGAAATAAAATAACATAAATCAACCCAAAAATCCCAAAACACACAAAACAAACACCCCCTGCCACGCCCTGACAAACGTTCATAACAAAATGACCCCTTACTGGTCAGGACGTGACACATGTCAATGTTGATGCCTATAGAAAAAATGTATGGGTAAACACATCTTGCCAGGTAGACACACAAGCATGGAAACAGACTCATGCATATGCACGCACACGCACACAAATAGATGTACACACAAAAAAATACACACACACACACACCAGCCTTGTTGGATCCGGTGATGTATTTGAAGAGTCTCATGAATGAGGTGACTATGGCCTTATCCATGAAGTGGGCTTCCTCGTCTGTCGACACCCATTTCACTGAGTCATAGTGGCGCACCTGCAACACAGCCACAGACACAAACATTCACCCAGAATCCTGTGCTGTAGAGTGCATTACAGATGATGTAGGTTTGGGTTGGGACTGTGCAAAAGTGAAACAACCCTGCATAACTGATCTACAACTCAATACGATACCCCAGTGTGGTGAAACAATTGACATTGTGGGTGTGAGGGAAGGGGTAGTCAATGGGTGGAGGGTGTGTGGGTTCAGGAGCTGCCAAGTGGGTGAGGGTGGGGTGGGGGGGGTGTACAAGCAACTTTGGTTCCTAGACTCGGTGGGTGGGAAGGGGTGGGAATCCTGGTTTCTGGGGCTGGGGTTGTCGGGTGGATGGAAGCTTGGTAGCTGGGTAGGGGGAAGCTCCTGCCATTGTATTGTATCTGCAACACTGACCTAAAACTAAACGTGTAAAAAAAAGGCGGGGAAACAAACTCCTGACTTAGTTTTAGCTGCTATGTTCGGTTAATTTGGTGCTTTACAATCGACTCACCTCATAATCATCATTCTTGCGAACCAGATCATAGAGCAGACATTCCTTTGTCTCGGAAACAAAAGCTAGACTCAGAGGAGTTCCTATACAGGGATCAGTGGGAAACAAATCAATAAGGAACAACAGCATTTGATTTCGCACGGCCGGGCATTCACTCAATATATAAACAGCGTATGATTTCTGAGTTGTGTGGTTATGATGTGAGAGGAAATAGCAGAAGTGTACCTTCCTTAACCAACTCTAGCTTCTGCAGTCAAGTTGAGCAGCAAGCCAACCAACCCAGCAAGACACACAAATAGTTAGCGCCATCACATTAAAAACCTAAAGCACACATCACTCTTGCAATAAATTGTAATACTTTAAAAGACAGTTTGTAAACGATGTTATTACACATGTCTATTTCTATAAAAATCTCATTTTAAAAACTTAACACATCACAAATCAAACAAACCTTATCAAAGCAATGAGAGCCTATCATTTCTACTTACATTATGCTGAACGTGTGTCTTTTATACCAGCTCACTCCAGATGCATCCACTCTGAGAGAAACGCTTGCAGAGAAACTATTCATACTAAATACAGATTATGAAAGAACATGTTGATCACTCCCCAAAACTTGTAAGACACCCACTTCCCCGAAGAATAGCCCAGGGGCCTCAACTTTAACGATATACTTCAGTGGCCTCAACAAATATGTTGTCACGTCCTGACCAGTATAAGGGTTATTTGTTATTGTAGTTTGGTCACGACGTGGCAGAGGGTATTTGTTTTATGTGGTTCGGGGTGGTGTTCTTGGTAGAAGGGTATTTGATTTATGTATTACGGGGTTTTTGGGCACTGTTCCTTGTTTATGTATTTCTATGTTTAGTCTAGTTAGTTTTATTTCTATGTTTAGGTTAATGGGGGGTTGGACTCTCAATTGGAGGCAGGTGCTTTCTCGTTGCCTCTGATTGAGAGTCCTATATATGGGTATGTGTTTGGTTTAGTGTTTGTGGGAGATTGTCTCTTGTTTTGCGTGTGTGAGCCTTACAAGACTGTTTGGTTGTTCGTGCGTTTTTCCGTGTTTATTATTTTGGTGTTCACTTTATTTTATAAATAAATATCAAGATGAGCATCCACATCCCTGCTGCGTTTTGGTCCTCCTTTCCCGACGACAACCGTGACATATGTGCAATGGACTTAACCTGCTGAAGAGAAGAAAAGGTGGTTCATAAGTGAGTGTGTGCCAAGTTAGATAATGCGAGATGATCAGTGTTGATGTTTCTTTGCAAAATTGGTATAAGCTTGTTGTGAACGAGGCGGTGACCTAGATTTATCACATGCTCTTATATATTCCTGTTTTGTAATTGAAGCCTTTGCTATTTCGCAATAGGAGCCTGGCTGTCACATTTAGAGGGAATAAATAACTCTTGGATGGAGTTTATTCACTGAGCACAGTTTCACGCCTGCTCCCGCTCCTCCTCCCTTGCGCTCGGGGGCGCCAGGCTACCCGTCATCATACACACCTGTTACCAACATTATCCGCAGCTGCGCTCATTGGACTCACCTGGACTCCTTCACGTTGTTGATTACCTCCTGTATATCTGTCTGTTCCTTGGTTGTGTTCCCTGTGTCCGCATTATTCCGTATTGTGTTTGTTATGTGTTCCTGTCCAGACACTGTTCCTGTTCCATTTCATGTCCGTCAGCTAATAAACCTTCACTCCGTGTACCTGCTTCTCATCTCCTTCGTCGCTCCAGTAACAATATGTAACACACAGTTGGGCCAAAATCACTAGTCGGCAATGGAGTCTCAGTGTGTTCCTACAGACGACCCTGGCATTTGTCTTCCCTGCTATTCCTCTACTTAATCAGTTTTCTTTATTCATTGTCTGGTCCAACCATCATCATCACTTCCTTTTATACATTTTTTATGTGTCAATGAGGGTTCAATTGGTTAAATCCAACTTTATTATGATATTACTATGTCGTTATAATATAAAATGAAGCACAGATATACATTGGGCATACATTTTCATATCAAACCATATCCCCCACCTAAAACAGATAAGACTGCACTTGTATGACCCTAAGAGTTCAGCTTTCACCCCCATGAAGAGAGCAGCCTAGAAACCAGGTCTCTGGGGTGTCTCTCAATAGACTAAAATGGCTTCCTCACCTCGTCTCCTTTCCTTCTCGTGAGCTGACCTGAAGACCCACACAGGATAGGTGTTGAATACAAAATGGTGTTCCTCACTGTGAATCTGATTTCACCTGTCCCAGTTCTTTCACCTTCAGTGCAGGGAAAGGAGACAAGAAAAGGAAGCCAATGAATATTGAGATGGATGCAGTCATGGAATGAGCCCTGCCCTAGATTTTTATTTAACCTTTATTTAAATAGGCAAGTCCTTTAAGAACAAATTCTTATTTACAATGACGGCCTACCCCGGCCAAACCCAGGCGACGCTGGGCCAATTGTGCGCCGCCCTATGGGCCTCCCAATCACGGCCGGATGTGATACAGCCTGGATTCAAACCAGGGACTGTAGTGACGCCTCTAGCTCTGAGATACAGTGCCTTAGACCGCTGCGCCACTCGGGAGCCCAATTTAAATAAATTACATAAATAAAAGCCTTCATGGCATGCACAATCAAAGTCAGTTCAGTTCAAATTGGAGAGATGCCCATTTGGGGTCAACTCAGGCCATTCTGCTTTCACAGTTAGAATAATGACAGAGGTCATGACCTTTAACAAACCTCTGACAACCCATGTGATGTCAGCTGGTCACTACGGTCATCACTAGTTAACACAGCCACAAAGTCCAAATTATGGCTAAACCCCACCCATTTCTACAATTTATTTTCTTATAGGATTTGCTTTCTTTCTTTCTGAAAGGACAACAGAAAATAAGGTAATTCCCAGAAGATTCTCAGTCACACACCTAGGTGGTGGAAAAAAGTACCCAATTGTCATACTTGAGTAAAAGTATAGATACCTTAATAGAAAGTTACTCAAGTAAAAGTCACCCAGTAAAATACTACTTGAGTAAAAGTCTAAAAGTATTTGGTTGTAAATATACTTAAGTATCAAAAGTATAAATAATTTCAAATTCCTTATATTAAGCAAAGCAGACAGCACCATTTTCTTTTTTTTTTAAAAATGTAGCCAGGGGCACACTCAAACACTCAGACATCATTTACAAAACATGCATTTGTGTTTAGTGAGTATGACAGATCAGAGGCAGTAGGGATGACCACGTCTCCTCTTTTTCGGCATTTTCCTGTCCTGCTAAGCATTCAACATGTAATGAGTAGTTTTGGGTGTCAGGAAAAATGTATGGAGTAAAAAGTACATTATGTTCTTTAGGAATGTAGTGTAAAAGTAAAAGTTGTCAAAAATATAAATAGTAAAGTACAGATACCCCAAAAAACGACTTAAGTATTTTTACTTAAGTACTTTACTCCACTGTTGATGCGCTCCTCCCACCAAGTTATAACACACTTGTCAAGTCATGATTTGTAATCATCTTTCCTAATAAACACTCAGGTAACACTTTATTTTAACTTAAAGGGATCCACACAAAACATATATTTTGGTATTTAGTCCACTGCCCAACATGTTTTGCATATCAACAGTCAAGTTAAGATATTGGACTTTCAAGAAGCAAAGTCTTACCGGCCTCATCATCACATACATTTCGTTTCTTTATAAATATTCTGCCCTGGAAATGTTCTGTTCAATGTTATTTTCTGACAAAGTCATCTCAATTTATTGAAGGTAGTCTATTATTCAAGAAGGCGTTTTTCAAAACTCAAAAGGTTGGAATTAGGAGTTTTGATGCCAAAAATCTGGAAAGGTGGTTTTCAAGGTGGATTGGGAAAAGTTAAAGATAGTACAACAGAGAAAGTTCTGTGTTACTACGATGGGGAGGTTCATTACGTTAGATTGACTGCAGTTTTTCAGAAAAGGATCGGATAGGATCATACTGATCCAGATACCACAATATCAAGATCACAGAATACGTATTTTCAATGCTTTGAATAGGCCTATCCTTGCCATCTACTGGACTGGTCTTGTTACTACTTCTACACTGTCAAAGAAACAGAGATGAGTAAACTACATGAATAAAGGTAACTAAAATAAAAAGAATAATAGAGCCTGCATATCACTTGTAAGAAAGTAGATTTATTTAACACTTCTCAATATAACAATTGACTACATATTGTACCTAAACAGCAGTCAATTTAACATAGTCTATAGCAAAATAGGGGATTACAGAATCCGGATCATTCTTATCGAGATTTTTTTTTTAAATAAACTTTGCCCTGAAGGGGAGTTGTTTTCAGGAGATGCCATGGCTTTCCTGCTCAGTCTTATTCTGGGCTTTTGCATTTCTGTAATGTAATTATAAAATGGTCTTTACAAGTCATATCGGATGACCAAATCTGAAACCTAATGCGAATTATCACATTCAAATTTTTCAGTTTTAGAATAACCAATTTTACGATTTCCACTCAGAAAAGTTTTGGAAAAACTGGGTGCAGAGGATTTGAGACCGCACAGGCTATCTGGTCTTCTGGTTGAGATTGCAGCATCTCCAGGTTGACATGAAGGGACACTACAGTCTGTATAGAAGGACACACACCCACCTAATTAAGAAGCCTCCAGGTTGCATCCATGCACCTATTTCAGTCAGTTAATTGTTATTTCATTGTTCATATTACACATGGGGACACAGTAATTACTTTGCATGACACACTAACGGCCTGTCAAATGTAACGAAATTAAGAATGGGTGAGAAAGAAGTGTTTAGCATGCAGAGTTAATGCAACCTGATTCCATTATTGAAGCCCAGTGGAGATGCTCTCCTTCTATAACAGGCATCCGGCAAGTCCTCTGGCCTCACTGACCCGCATGCATAATATTTACAGTATGATACCATGTGATCTGACTAGGTGAAAGTCTGGGCTCTAGTTATTGTAGTTATATAATAAGCATTGGCCCTGATAATGGAGGCGATTCACTTTCATTTGGAGGGCTGGGTAACACCCCATGGACAGTAATGTTTTCCCTTATTCCCCTGTTTACCATAATGGCACATTGATGATTAATGTTCAAGGCAAAGTCCTCCAAACCTTCCATCAAAACAGAACATGATCTGTTTCAAGGAATCCCTTCTATCTTTCCCTCCAAATTTGATTCGTAATAAAACTCCATAAAGATGACAACCCTTCACTAAAACTGACTTAGAGGATCACAGAATACAACCACATAATTAGCCGTATGTGGTTCGGTCTGTATCTACAACCTTAGAAAAAAAAGGTTCCAAAAGGGTTCTTCGCCTGTCCCATAGGAGAATACTTTTTGGTTCCAGATAGAACTCTTTTTGGGTTCCATGTAGAACCCTCTGTATAAAGGGTTTTACATGGAACTCAAAAGGGTTCTTTCTACCTGGAACCCAAAAGGGTTCTTTCTACCTGGAACCAAAAAGGGTTCTTCAAAGGGTTCTCCTATGGGGACAGCCGAATAATCGTTTTTTTTTTAGGGGTGGATCAGCTTAATATTGTGGAAAGATTGTTGCTTCCATTAATGTAATTGTCTGCATCATTTCCAATCCCCCATAAATTTTTTGGTAAATATATATATCCATATACATACATACATACATACATACATGTGTAACAGTGTAGGTTCCGTCCCTCTCTTCGCCCCAACCCGGGCTCGAACCAGGGACCCTTGCACACATCAACAACTGACACCCACGAAGCATCGTTACCCATCACGCCACAAAAGCCGTGGCCCTTGCAACGCAAGGGGAAACCCTACTTCAAGTCTCAGAGCGAGTGACGTCACTGATTGAAATGCTATTAGCGCGCACCACCGCTAACTAACTAGCCATTTCACATCGGTTACACATACATACATACACGTACATACCCATATATATATACATATGCATACATAAACATATACATTCATACATATACATATATACATTTTTTTAGAACATACCTTTATTATTCCCCGCAAACCCTACCACCCCTCCCCTAATTGGAGTAAACTAATAAACAATAACACTTAGGCTTCTACCTTCAGTTTATACATATTATACACATTTTACAGACACAATCTATTTTACAATAGTTATATTTCGCTTGTTTTTAGTCCTTCGTCTATTTCTGATGTCGATCCAGTTTGATTTCTATTTGTAACTGTGCTATTTCACATTTCTGAACCGTTTTAGGTTTTAGATAGCACCTTTTTGTCTACGAGTGTAGGCACACTGTCACGGAATTCTAGGACCAGTGGAGATGCGGAATCAGGCGCAGGAGACAGAGGTCCGGAGCAACAGATTTTTAATGCCACGGTAAGCAAAAATACAATAGCCGAAAGGCACAGGGCGCTTAAATAAGTCCGCCAGGAAAACACAGGCCACACACACAACTGTCCTGAATGGACAATAAACAATCCCGCACGAGAACCCAAACTGAAAATACACACTAAATAACCCCCCACTAATGACAGACACAAAACAGGTGTGGGATAGACAGACAAAACCAAAAGACACAGAAACATGGATCGGTGGCAGCTAATAGGCCGGCGACGACGACCGCCGAGCGCCGCCCGACCGAGGAGGGGCGCCACCTTCGTTGGATACTGTGACGCACACTATGGTTTTGCCTCTGAGCAGAGGTAATATACTGGACACACTCTATGGGTCGCTAACAGAATTACCACAACAGAATAGCTCATCAGAGTGTCTACAAAGAGATCATCCTAACTAGCCTCAACAGGAAAATCCCTGTATATTACCCACTAGAGCAGAGAAGGGCAGTCCTGACAGCTGTGTGCACTATGCAGACATGTGTTCCAGCTCAGATCTAACATGCCCGGTTCCACATAACTTTGATCTACATTCAAGACCATGAGCTTATTCAGGACGGACAGAGGATGCAAGGTTACAAAGCGTTTATATAGAAATATGCTGTGTGGATTACCCTTTGAAGAAAAGGTAATGGTGTCACCTCATTTCTATCTGGAATGTTCTGAACATTTCATCCATCTGAGCACAGCCCACGAATGGCTGATTCGTTAAATCAGGTTTAGAGCTAAGCTGGAATGAAAGCCTGCAAATCCAGCAAACCCAATGAAGTGGAAACAGCCACTCCAGCTGTAACCGTGACCATACTTTAGACTGCAGTGTATAGTATAAACTGTCCTCCCCCTACAGGGTTAGTTTCAGCGAGAGGATATAAACAGCATTAAGTTATATTTTCATCGTCCTCCCTCCCTCTGCGGGTGTATTATATTCTGGTCGTTCACTGTACTGTGAGCTTCATTCAAGGCCCTGCAGTCTGAAGGCTGGCTGAGAAAGAGCTGCACATGATTAAAAGTCTCTCTCTCTGACAGATACACACACAAAGGCATTCTCATGTGCAAACACTGGTATTCACACACTGTCATTCGAGGTAAAAGTCAGCAAGCACTAAGTTAGCTGTTCTTTCTTTTGACATTTGTCCATATTCTCAAGTTTGGGGAGCAGGACATTGTTGTAGTGATTCTCAGCCTTACTGGCCACAAGCAGAAGTGTCATATAATCTTAACACCGACTAAGGTCAGTGAGTGACTAGCCTACAGAGCACGGTTACTATTTGAGAAGGTTCTGTCACACATTTCCGGATGGATATTGTTATTTATCGTGTAGTAATGAAGCCCCACCTTGCAACCCATGCAACCCCAAACTGTTCACACCCCTCTTGTTGGCGGAGTGAAAATTGTGGGGTTTTAAAGCAAATTTCCCGCAATTCCAAAAAATTTTACAGGGCAGGAATATTTGTTTTTCTGTTTTAAAGCTCCTTTCCTGCAATTCTACACATTTTTGCTTGTCTTTTGTGTGTTTATATGATATGGGGTCGAAACCAGACTGTTCCAATACGGTCCGTATTGATCGTGGTCCGCCAGTTGAGTATGAGGGCTATAGAGCATCTTAAGAGTCAGGAGCTTTTCCTGATCACATGATCTGACGTGGAAAAACCGCTGGGCCCTAGTTGTAACCTACAACATAGCATAGTATAGCATAGTCACACAGAAACAGACAATCTTCATACTCTGCTCCTGTTTGGAGCACTTTGTAACAACTTTATTGCAAAAATACAAGTTCCATCTGCTAGCACAGCATTTACAAACTAAGTCCAAAATGGAAATCTGTCAACCCTTCCTTTATATTAGCAAGAAAACACATCCTCTTAACATTTAAGTTCGAAGGATATCATTATCTGTACACAAATTTACACTGTTCAGCTGTCGCAGTATCTGTTTATTAGCACGTTAAATAAAAGAAAATGGACACCTGTCACCTGCTCTTCTACTGCCAATCCACGAGGGGGCAGTGTTGCATAATGTACACAAACTAAGGATTATTAATTCCTTTTCATCAAAATGACTCTCACTAAAGTGGCACTCTTTGGTTAAGTGTTTAACATCTGCAACAATCCAATTACATTTCTGTTTCAGAGACTGTTTTCCCCAAAGAAGGACAACACCACTCACACCCGGTGAATTGCACTGCAGTTGAGCATCCTAAAGTCTTTATTAACCATATGATTTTAGCAATTGTTTTATCTTAAGACACTCAACTTTCTTCATTAAGCTCCATTCTCTTCATATTCCCTCAGTCATATCTACAGTGTAGAAAAATACGTGTACAAATATTCCAAAACAAATCAGCAATATCGTAGAAAGCAACAAAACATAATTTAGTAATTTCCTCCATTTCAGATTGTAGATAACGTAAGTGTATTTTGTAAGGCTGTAGCTCGCTTTTCCTCCCAAGCCAAAAAAGCGACTTCACTGTAATTGGGGCTCTAATGATCCATAAGTTTACATCATCAGATCTAAAATCTGCCTCAAAAACGAGACAAAGTTGGCTTTTGTTGTATTCCGGAGCTACTGTATAAATCAGCGTCTTAGTAATATTTGGGTTGAAATTTCAATTAGGAACTAATTAGCCATCCCCGGTGTTGGCGCATCACAAAGACAAAACATCAAGAAAAAATGTAAATGGGTCTAACGTTCAAGATTCAACAAGTACGATTTGCTAAAAGCCATTGAAGACCCAGCGTGATAGTCAGTTCCCATATATGTTCTCTGTAAAGTACACTGTCATTACATTCTCTCTACGAGTCTAAACCGCTGTACTTCCTTAGCACTCCAGATCACCATCCTCTAAATATCCCAAGTCTTTAAAGTACAAAAATAGGTTAATAACATTGAGCACCTCCCGTAACAATGGGAGAAATGTCATTATAAATAAAACAGCAACAGATAAAACTATCTCAACACTTCTGAAGTGAACTAAACTTGTTTTAACGCAGTTAGGTAAATTCACTGCACTAAGAAAATCTCATTATTACTTTATAACGTACTCTAAGCCGGGTGATTCCGTCAGTCGTAGACCTGCTGAACAACCGTGCATAGCTGCAGGGCTGTGGAAAGCCTCAAGAGAAAAGTCTAGGGTCCTTAGCCCTCTCTAACTGAGAGAGAGACACAGGCCCATTCTATAAGAGGGCTCTAATCACCACACAGCGCTAGCTAGTTGATACAATGCAAAGTACAACAGGTATATGGCAGAGTATATACAGGTTAGGCTGAAAGATTAGTTTGACAATCTATACACTACTTACCCAGGGCTCCCTAAAAATGATAAATACAGTAGTACAGTAAGTAAATAAATCTGAACGCTCAGAGGGCCCTGTTTTAGTGTCAGTATACAATGAGGTGAGGAGAGAGGAAGGTGTTGTCTCTTCCTATCCAGACAGGGAAGGGTTGGTGTGAGGAAGCAGCCTTATGGTGCATCCATTTCACTGTCTAATACCTGTTAAAGAATAATTCATGACTGACAACAACAAAAAACTCCCCACCCCATTAACTCAACGTCCGTCTTCAGTCTTTGTCTGTAACAGGCTTCCTCAAAGCATGGGTTTTATCGTGACCCCTGGGAACATCAGTGGCACCCCTAAACCTCCAGCTGCGTTGGTGCTGATGTGTCCAATGGGGGAATGAGGGGTGTCCTAAACTCCAAGAAGCACAGTGCCTCTCGCCATCCACCTCAGTGGACACTCAGTGCAAGGCTTTCACAGCCCCACTTCTATCCAGCCTGGACTCTGTCACCTTCCAATGTTGTTGGCATCACACCATCTTTAAACAACCTTAGATGAGGCTAAACATAAACTCTATAGAAATAGACCAGGTTGAGGACCAGATAGTGGTTGGCCTGTCTGGTTAAAGAGGTTTGGGGTGGGGTTATACTATAGACAGTAATTGACGGGAAGCGAAAGGGCCACAATCTGCTAGAACAACGTGCCCCAAGATTGCTGTTAGTCTCCCTAACACTCAGGACTAGAGTCTGACTTCTACAGCCCAACAGGGAAAAGAGACAGAAAGAAGACAGAGAGAGAAAGAGGGGGTGTGTGTTTTGGGAGTGAACTGGGTCTGTTTGTAGGGTGACGGTAAGCTGGATCAGCTGGCAGGCCGGAAGCAGGCCATATAGGCCCTACAGGACTGGCAGTAGTGGCAGGAGGGCTCGGTGGGCAGCTGTTGGCACAGGGAACAAAGTGGGGCACTACCGGGGCCGCGGGATGAGGCCCTCATTCGAGGTTGGTCAGGCTTCTGGGTGGGCTGATGGAGGGGGTGGGGGTCCCGCATGGGCATGGACGGTGGTACCATCCTGTAGTCCGGAGTCCTCCAGTCAACATCCGGAGGTACGTCCAGGCGGAGGGGCTGGGTGGAGGTCTCGTTGGACAGTTGGTGGTAGGCTGGGTGGTGTTGGGGCGGTAGGCGGGTGGGTAGGATTGCATTGCTCCTGCTGGGTTGAGGGGGCTGCCTGTAGCCGTTTATGGTGCCTCTAGGGGGGGCAGAACGGCGGGGGTGGGAGAGGGTGGCGTAGCCCGTGTCTGGGTGGCTGTAGTACCCAGGGCCAGGGCCGGGGCTGGGTCCTTCCCTGGGATGGGGGAGAGAGGAGGACCCGGATGGAGGTGCCCTGCGAGGTGCCCGCGGTAGTGTGCCGTAGCTCAGTGCAACACTGTGGTAGTTTTCACTGGAGAAAGCTTCACCCCGGTCAAACACAGCCAGAAACTGGTCTCCCTTCTGGTGATCTCCTGTGAGGGCAGATCATTGTTAGAACACAGCAGAGAACTAGCTATTCCAGGACAGGCACAGTGGGAAACACACTGTACAATCAAAGAGCTCTGTGAATTTCTTCCTGTCACATTTTCTTTCCAAAAGGGTCGTTTTGAGATATATATATTAATATTTTTTTATGTTAAATAAATTACTGTGAAAATGCATATTTCAGAATCTAGACAGGAGGCATGTATAGGTCTAAAATGGGCCTAAAATGGCCACTTTCATCATGATTTTCTCAAAAATGGTTTGTGATACAAATGTAAAAAGTATGTCAGACATCCTTCCACCCAATGAAGTTTCAATGTGAGAATTGACTGAACAATTTGGCATACCCAGAAATAGATTCTGTTCACGCTGAATCGTCTAAAACATGCAGTGTGACCAGACATACAGAGAAAACAAAAGGAATAACAGACATTGAGAGTGTCATGTGATCCACTTCTGATAGGGCCAGGATGGTGCTGTGGTTTGATGACTGGAGGTGGAGGGGGCTGACGGTTACCTGAGCGTCCCAGATAGGGCCCCGAGGAGGGGGGCCGCGCTGCCTGCTGAGGGGGGTGCTGGGACAGTGCTGGGGGGCTGTAGTGGTGGTTGTTGTGGACGTATTGGTGTTGGGGTTCGGGTGGAGAGAGGTGGGTGGAGGAGGGTGGGAGGTGCAGGGAGGGCGTGCTAGGGTGACGTGCGGTGACTCGGGGGTCCGCATGCTTTGGCATCCTGGTAACTGGGGGCTCCTTATTTTTTTTAATTAAAGAAAAAAGAACGAGGTTCAGTTTGAGAGAGAGAAAGAGAGAGAGAGAGAGAGATCCACCACATGGTGAGAATACCCAGCAGTTGAGGGGCAGAAAGGAGAGGAGAGGGAGGATGAGAGGAAGACAGATGAGTTAAAAACAGGTTGACAAGGGACGGCTGACCCACAAATGAAAACAAAACGAAAACAACACAGTCAGGATTTCAATGGCAACACAAACCTCACCATCTATTCACATAATGCAACAGTACCATGTCTAGTGCTGGTCTTTGTACTTCAAACAAATAATGTAAGCTGAACACAAGGTTAAAAGCTTAATGGACTACCTGAATGATTTATGAATAATTTATAGATTCCGCCTCTGGCATTTTGCTGAGTGAAGATCACACAACTAGAGGCTCCATCAGGGCACAGCACGGCAGTTACATTATGTGAACACCAGATGAAGGTATGACAGTATGAAACAATCATATCCACTGGGAGGGAGGTGTGACGATGATAAGTTACACTGATGGTACATGATGATGTAATGATGTGCTCGCCAAAGCGATCCCAGGCAGCTCTGAGTGGGACTGACAGCTGTGGCATTCCCCCGTCAGGAACTGAGGCTTGCGTGTAAGGCTCTGTGTTTGTGTGTATGACGTATGCACTATGTGTGTGTGTGTGTGTCGTATGCACAGTGTGTATGTATGTGTGAGTGTGGGCGTGTGTGTGTGTATGACATATGCACAGTGTGTGTGTGTGTGTGTGTGTTTATGTGCGTGTCTTACGCACAGTGTGTGTGTATGTATGTGTGTGTGTGCGCGTGCGTGCGTGCGTGTGTGATTGTTAGGGCTGAGCGATTAGTGTTTTTTAAAGTCATTTCGTTTTTTAAAATTTATAATCACGTTTTTCGATTTAGGTTAAAACACTTAAAAAAAATAAAAATATTAAATGCATTATGAAATATGACCTTTGTAATTGAAATTCCAAAGCCAAACATTTAAAACATTCCATTGTCTCTAACACAGAATAAATCAATTCACAAGAGCCCCATGATGGTAGTGACTGCCCATTACTGCTTACCACTTACTAAGAACATTACTTAAATCAAATATTTCAGTTGTGATTAGATTAGACAGTTGTCTGGCTGTCAGGCAGTAGCAGCCAGACAGCCATCTAACGTTATCTTTGTGCTTCCCAACGAGTCCTACTATTTAGCTAGTTGGCTCGAAAAGGGGAGCCTTGATCATTGGGTTGCCACAGCTGCCCATGCTGAAGAGCTGTCTGACACAATCACTATTTTAGTAGGTTTCAAGACTGCTACAACTATCAATCGGGGAGAGCTACCTCGAGTCACAAACTGTGTCTATCCCTCTCGTCACTGTGTTGGTTACGTTCCTCTCTGTGTGGGGCCGGGAAGACTAGGTGCAATGGATTCTGGTCATTGTAGTTATTTACCACGTTTTCTGTACTGAACTAGGTTGAATATTTGCCTATTGAATCTTCAACTGCCTACAGCGTCCCACAGTTCGCTCTTTATTTGATGTCTCTCGTGCTTGATATGATTTCTCTCCAGAGAAACGGCGAATTCAGCAAAAAAAAATAACTTACAAAAAAAAGTATTTACATTACATTTTAGTCATTTAGCAGACGCTCTTATCCAGAGTGACTTCAAGTAATTGAACCACCCTCTGTCAGTTGTTTAATTTAAAAAAAGAAGACATTTCAGTTAATCGCTTAGCACTAGTGTGTGTGTGTGTGTGTGTGTGTGTGTGTGTGTGTGTGTGTGTGTGTGTGTGTGTGTGTGTGTGTGTGTGTGTGTGTGTGACTCACAAAGCTGCGGGAGGGGGCGAGGTGTTCCGGTCGTCCCCCTATGACGGTGCCACTCAGACTGCGGGCGATGCGACGGAGGTTCTCAGCACTGTAGTTCTCGTCATCTGCGAGTGGTCGCTCACATGACCCAGGCTACAGGGAAACAACAGAGACATCGTGTCAATCGCCCTCCTACACACACACACACACACACATCAGTCCACCCACACACTGAGATACAGCCTTCGCACATCTGCACCAAATCACTACACGCAGCCTCAACACACACACACACACACACACACACACACACACACACACACACACACACACACACACACACTGCCTTCGGAAAGTATTCAGACCCCTTGACTTTTTCCACATTTTGTTACCTTACAGCCTTGTTCTAAAATGGATTAAAACATTTGTTCCCTGTGTGAATAATCCTCAGCAATCTACACACAATACCCCATAATGAAAAAGATAAAACAGGTTTTTATTTTTTTGGTGCACATTTTTTCAAAATAAAAAACAGAAATAGATTATTTAGATAAGTACTCAAACCCTTTGCTTTGAGACTCAAACCTGAGCTCAGGTGCACCCTGTTTTCATTGATCATCCTTGAGATGTTTCTACAACTTGATTGGAGTCCACCTGTGGTAAATTCAATTGATTGGACATGATTTGGAAAGAAACACACCTGTCTATATTAGGTCCTACAGTTGACAATGCATGTCAGAGCAAAAACCAAGCCATGAGGTCGAAGGAATTGTCCGTAGAGCTCCGAGACAGGATTGTGTCGAGGCACAGATCTGGGGGGGGTAAGGAAAAACCTCTGCAGCATTCTTCAATAGAAGTTTGGAACCACCAAGACTCTTCCTAGAGCTGGCCGCCCGGCCAAACTGAGCAACCGGGTGAGAAGGGCCTTGGTCAGGTAGGTGACATAGAACCCAATGGTCACTCTGACAGAGCTCTAGATTTCCTCTGTGGAGGTGGGAGAACCTTCCAGAAGGACAACCATCTTTGCAGCACTCCACCAATCAGGCGGAAGCCACTCTTCATTAAAAGACACATGATAGCCCACTTGGAGTTTGCCAAAAGGCACCTGAAGGACTCTGATCATGAGAAACAAGATTCTCTGGTCTGATGAAACCAAGATTGAACTCTTCGGCCTGAATGCCAAACGTCACGTCTGGAGGAAACCTGGCACCACCCCTAAGGTGAAGCATGGTGGTGGCAGCATCATGCTGCAGGGATGTTTTTCAGCGGCAGGGACTGGGAGACTAGTCAGGATAGAGGGAAAGATGAACAGAGCAAAGTACAGAGAGATCCTTGATGAAAATCTTCTCCAGAGCTCTCAGGTCCTCAGACTGGGGCGAAGGTTCACCTTCCAACAGGACAGCGCAGGAGTGGCATCGGGACAAGTCTCTGAATGTCCTTGAGTGGCCCGGACTTGAACCTAATCCAACATCTCTGGAGAGACCTGAAAATAGCTGTGCAGCATCGTTCCCCATCCAACCTGGCAGAGCATGAGAGGATCTGCAGAGAAGAATGAGAGAAACTCCCAAAATACAGGTGTGCCAAGCTTGTAGCATCATACCCAAGAAGACTCGAGGCTGTAATCGCTGCCAAAGGTGCTTCAACAAAGTGCTGAGTAAAGGGTCTCAATACTTATGTAAATGTGATATTTCAGTTTTTTAAGTTTTTATAAATTAACAACAATTCCTAAAAACCTGTTTTTGCTTTGTCATTTTGGGGTATTGTGTGTAGATTGATGAGGGGAAAAAATATTTAATACATTTTAGAATAAGGCTGTAATGTAACAAAATGTGGAAAAGTCAATGGGTCTGAATACTTTCAGAAGGCACCGTATGCACACAAACGTACACGTACACGTACACACAGCACGTGGATACCGACCTTGGAGTGTTGTGTAGGGCTGCCGGTGTAGCCTGGCGTTCTGTAGGCATGTCTCTCTAACTCTGCTGTGGGAGTCTTGGAGCGGCCAGGTGCAGCCAGCCCAGACAACAGCTTCCTAGCCGCTGCAGATACAACACAGAGACACAGTGTTAGGGGTGGCTCTCGCCCACTTACTCTTTCTCAATCATTGTTTGTCAGTCCCCCCCCCCCCTTTTTTTAACAGTGGTCACTGGTCAGTGAATATCCTTACGTTGCTTGTTCGTAGTGGGCTGGGGGCTGACTCCGCGTGGGGCCCGGGGCAAGCTGGGGGCCTGTAGGCTCGCCTGGTACAGAGAGTCTAACTCTGACAGCTCCTCGCAGGGCGACCCCACCACAGGGGCAGGCTGGGAGTTGTAGAAGCGGGTCATGTTCTCTGCCCAGTGATCCACTGGCATGGCGGCACCTGACCTGTAGTCCCCAGACGCTGGGGAAGGGGTCCGCCCTGGTCGGCTGGGGGCGGGTGGAGGGTAGTGGGAGTCTGTGGGAGGGGTGTAGAAAGGGGAGTCGACAGCATCCGGCCGGCCCAGGCTCAAGCCGGACCAGCTCCGGGTGGGAGGAGGAGGAGGACCGAGCCTGGAGGTGTTGGAGGAGATAGGGACAGGGGAGCTGTGGTTCTGATGGGCAGGAGGAGGCTGAGAGGGGCCCAGGGAAGGCCGTCTGGGGTAGGCATTCTCCATGTTGGCGTGGCCCCTTTCCTCTGAGGTGTGGCTGACTGGGGAGGGTGTCCTGGAGTGGGGGTGTGGGGTGGGCAGAGTCTGGGCTGCGGGGTTACTGTTCCAGTGTGGGGATGCAGCTGGCTTGCAGTTGGGCAGAGCTGGGGGCTGGTCATGGCCTCCCTCAGTATGGCTCTCGTCCCAGCCGTCCACGCACAGGGCAGGCAGGGACACGGCAGCGTGCTTGTGGAGAGGTCTCACATGAGGGAGCACACCTGACATATCCAGTCCTTCCCAGCGCCCCCTCGCCTCCGCCACGTACCCCCTTGTGGTTGACCCTGTGTGAGGGCTTGGGGGCATAGAGACAGGGGGGTGGCTCGAGGGCTCAGGGAGGGAGTTTGTACCGGAGGGGAGGGGCTTAACGTGGAGAGGAGAAGGCATGCTTCTGGTGGCTTCCAGGACTGCTTGCGGTTGGTCCTCCTGGGCGTCCATCAACAGTATTTTGATTGGGACAGGCTGTTCACTAGGAAGGAGGAGGAAAGAGGCTCACGTTATGGGCTGGTTAGTGAATCATGGCCAGGCATCTCTCATTGGTCTGACCTCTGAAACAGAGGAGTTTGTGTTGTAGGTCTAAAACGTGTGTGTGTGTGTATGTGTGTGTGTGTGTGTGTGTGTGTGTGTGTGTGTGGAGTGTGTGTGCGGGTATGTGAGTTTACTGTGCGTGTGAGCGAGATGTACTCTTTATGGACTTTGGTACAGGCTAGCCCAGGGGACGGCTGGGTTGGCTCAGAACCGGACCCCTGGGAAAGGCACTCGTGTCTGTGGACCCCCCTGGCTCCTGGCCTCACAGCAACCCCCACAAGACTAAACAGTAAACACCTCCCTCCACAAAACACAGCGGTGTTAGCTGCATATTAGTACATCTTCAAACACAAGGGTCAAATTGTGTGTTAGGAAAACAATATGTTGGATTAATGGGTAGATGAAGGATAACATCAGCAAACTGATAAAACTCTAAATATATACGCCTACTTTAAATAACCTAGGTTCAATGAAATGAAACAGCATTCCTCGCTTTGTATGCACATTGAACACAACTTCTACCTATAAATCAATGGTATTTTTCCTATACTACCTGCAAGGCATTTTACATGTTAAAGAATAAACCAGGACTGTGTGATCCCTTGTTCCACTCCTTCCAGAGCCACATGAAGAGCTCAGCCAGGAGTGTGGGCTGAACGGGCAGGTCAGCTGGGGGACGGGAGTCACAGGACACAGACAGGAGACAGTGCTGGTACCTGGGGGGCCCCTGGGGACAGGGACAGGGCTGATCCTGCTCCTCTGTCTGCTCCTGATCCTGTTGCTGGGGTCTGTCTTCCTGCTGCTGCTGTTGCATGCGCTGCTGCAGGCCCCGCGCTCTCCTCATGCACTTTTGCAGCCGGGCCTCAGCCACTGTCCTGCTATGAGTGTTAGCACCGCCCTCATGCATGGGAAGCCTGAGTTTAGCTACAGGGCGAAAAAAAAGGGAAGGAAAGCAGAAAAGAAAAAAAGAAAAATGCAGAAAATAAAGAGCTGAGTTATGGAGATGCATGCAAAAACACTTGGCACAAAACTAAATCATAGGATTAGACTTGAAATAATGTGGGTGGGGTTTGGGAGGGGAGAGTTTTAGGGTCGAGGAAAACACAAACGGGCACCACGCTTGGTACATTAAAATGGACACAAAACAGGAAAATGAATATCCACAGTGACTTAAAAGATTCTGTTCATATGGCACAATGGTTAAATCATATCGAATAATGTTAAATTAATCAAAGTGAATTATGTTAAGCCCAAAAACTTAAATTGATGGTTTTAAGCTGAGCCCTTCCTTAGGCGCAATATCTAAGAAGGCTGAGGAGAAACTAAAGTCTGTTCCTTGGTATTTTGACTCATACTCTATCGTGGCAGTTGAATTGAGAAATACAAAAGCAATTTCTCTTGACTAGCTGGCGAAATATCTTTAGTTCAGACGCTTTTAGTACTCGACTTGACTTGCTGTAGATCTTAAACGGAGAAATGGGGTTTGTGGGACAAGGGTTTACTGGGGTGCCTGACAGGGGAAACTGTGTGTGTGTGTGTGTGTGTGTGTGTGTGTGTGTGTGTGTGTGTGTGTGTGTGTGTGTGTGTGTGAGAGAGAGAGAGAGTTGGGTGTTTGTGAGCATTCCTCCGTGGACGAGTCAGGAGAATAATACACACATTCAATGTCCAAGACACTCAGGACAGAGACAGTGATACTGTGAAAGTCTCATCAACACACAGATATACCAGGAAATGAGGACAAGCGGACAAGAGACACGCACCATACTAACACTCACTGGCATGTTGACATAACAGACCGAGGACACATTGTCCTAACTGAGCCTTTGGGAGACTTGGTTGTCATAGCGCTGGGTTCCCCACCCCCTTCCACCCCCTGACCCGTCCCTCTCCGCACCGCCAGGCAGGCAGGCTAGTAACCACGGTGATGGGTAAACACGCCGACGACTCGCCTCGTTTCATTATCATCAGACAGAGACGGTTGGTAGACAGAGGGCTGCCGACCTTTTCAGCCTTCTCAAACTTGTGTTTAGACAGACCAAATTGTCCCTTCCCCTTGTCGTTACTCATTCAAGACTGCTCCTCATGTTGATGGGCTTTTATTTTAGGTTTAGGCCGCTTATTGTAAGTGTGACTGGACAGAAAGCACAAATGTCATAATATTTGGATAAAACAAGAGCTAGAGTTGAGGGCACTAACAAGTTACAAACAAACTATCGCTAGGAGACGATAGAGCACCATGCTGCACACGCATTGCGGCAATTATTCTTCCAATACAGTGGCACACGTTAGCCTTTCAGGTACTTCTTGTAGAATTCACATTATTAAAAATGTATAAATATTTTTTTTTATTTTTTTACATTTGAGTCATTTAGTAGACGCTCTTATCCACAGTGACTTACAATTAGGGCATCTTAAGGTAACTGGGTGAGACAACCACATCACAGTTGTAGCAAGTACATTTTCCCTCAATCAAGTAGTTATCATGGCCAGCATCACGGCTAGCAGTTAGCATGGCTGTCTTATGCACGACAGTGGTGAGGACTACAGGTGAAACCAACAGAGACACACATAGACAGACACAGGGACACAGACAGGTCGGTAGTGGTACAGTGTTATAGCGGGGCGACTGGGCTGGCAGCAGGCACAGGGAGGCAGGTTAAGGCTACTTACACATAGCTTCGCTAACCACTGACAGAGCGGCAGATACATCGCCAGCCTGCTCCAACCGCAGAGACTGGTCTAGCAGCACCTCAGCGTCCGGCACACAGCGCTCAAAGCTGTCCCCTTTGCCTAAGGAACACGCACACCAAAAGCAAAGCTCCTTAAACGAACCAAAAAAAGCTCTTTAAAACAAAAAAAGGCACACGGTGGAGTTAACTCAAGACTTATGTTTCACTTCAGAATCGCAGCTGCCTAGCACCACTTACCTAAATCCCTGAATAGTGCTACAAACCTCACTAGTTCATCAAATCTCTCTCCACTACAAACGCAGCAAACAATCAAACATGTTTCTTAACCCTCTGAATGAGGAAACGTCCTATTGTGTGTGTGGTGGAAATATGCTGTTTTCTGTTGGAAAACAGAAGTCCCACTAGACAGCCCACTCAGGGTGCTTTAAACAGGGAGCACTCAGACAACTGCTATATAAACACGCACGCACACGCACACGCACACACACACACACACACACACACACACACACACACACACACACACACACACACACACACACACACACACACACACACACACACGGTGGGGCAGGGCTGTCTCCCACAGAACAACGAATACAAGTCATTGTTCTCTGGGTTGGGTCTGGGCCTTACCCTGGTTCTGAAGCTCGTCTAGGTCCATGAACTTGCTGGGTCTGGGGTTGAACCCCAAGGCGGCCTCCTTCTCCTTCTCCTTCCTCCTCTGTAACTCCTGTTCCCTCGCTCGCCTGGCCACCTCCTCCTGCAGCTCGTCCAGCTCGCTGCGGCCCTCTCCCGCTGTGTCACACACACACACACACAAACACGTTGATATCGCAGATTTCTACAACGCTCCCTGTTCTATATCAAGGAAGAATAGGTGTGGGGAGTTCATCACACTTTGAGCACACAGAGACACAGATCTGAATGAACAGAAACCAGCTGCTCAGGGGTCACATGCTATGAAACCATTCCATTATGTGCAGCGCACGGGTGAGACAATAGTGTGTAAAACAAACACACCCTAAAACGGACCCAAATCCCACGTAAAAATACACTTTCCCACACACATTGTGGGAAAGACAATCACACACGCGGACTCAGACCTACCCAGGCTTACGTGGCTGTTGCCCCTGCATGAAGCCTTGGCATCCTGCAGTAGAGCGCTGCTGCTCTTAGACTTGGGCACGGTGCGCCATGATGGACCTAAGGCGGAACTGGAGGGCTTCTTCAGACCGGTGTCCCTGAGAGACACGCAGGGAGACAGACGGAGAGGTCATACGCAGTTCACCATGTCCATGTGTGACTCGACCTTTTGCGGATATGCGAGTTACGGTCATCTGGAATCTTTCCTAGTGGTCATAACGGTATGAATACAGTTGACTGTACCTGTGTGCATTAGCAGCATTGGGTCCCTCGCTGAGAGGCATGTCCAGGCTGACAGGACTGTTACTGTTCCTCTCGCTGCTCTCATAGCCGCTCTCCATCCTCTGGATGAGCCTGGGGGGCTGCTGCTCCATCTTATGGCCCCTGGGGGTCGGCAGGGTCCAAGAGGAGGCCATATTACCAAAGGGCCCCTGTTCTTTTCCAGTGACTGACCCTGTGGAGCTCTCGGCTGGGGCCCCACTGTCTTCAGGCAAGGTGGCCCCTAGGGGACTATACCCGGCCTGTCTGCGTTTCTCCCTGCTGAAGATGCTGTCTATGTTGAGGACCTCTCTCCGGGGCCTCCAGGCCGGTCTGTAGCGTCCCCCGGAGGAGCTGGACTTGGACTCACTGCTGGTGCTGTCTGCCTCCCAGTCTCTGGACTTGGTGGCGGCCCCCGGCTCAACCCCTAGACCCCCAAGGGCCCCGGAGCCCGAGGAGGAGGCGGAGAGGGGCCGGCTGTGGATAATGTTGCTCATGGTCTCCTTGAAGTCCCTCAGTCGACTGGAGGAGGAGGACTTGGTCGCGGTGCGTGGTGCCTGCTGCTCTTTCAGAGTCTCACCTAGAAACCAGGGAGAGAAAAGGATTGAGATTGAAGAAAGGGAGACAGAGCGAGAGTGGGAGATAAAGACGTTAGTGATATGATGTCATGTGTTGATGGGGGAGAGGTGGAAAAAGCAAGAAAATAATGGGCTGAAAGTGCAACGTGAGTAACAACTTTGGTGATAACTGATAACTGGACAGAGCAAAATAAAATGGTAAGGCCACACATATTACAGTATACTACACGATACCATACTCCTGTACCTGATTCTGATCTTCTGGTTAAATTTGGAAAACCAAAATACTTTGAACTACTGAGGCCCTGATTCTGATGAAGTCTAAGTTGCTAGATACAGTATATAATCTCCTGAGCCATCATGCCCTTATTTCATAGGTCACTTGTCCCCTGGCTCTGCTGTGTGGTTGGTCACTAGTCTCCTGGTTCTGCCGTGTGATTGGTTCCTGCATACCCTCGCTGTGGTAACCTGCCGACGTGGCCTCGTCAGTCTTAGAGCCCCGGCTCCTCTCCTCAAGTCGGCGAGGACGACTAGAGCTCCGCTTCCTGTCACTGGCCCCACCCTTTCTGTCCACTGTCCCACCTTTCCTCAGAGAGTGGCACTGCACTGGTCCACTGTCCGCCACTTGGCCTTAGCAACAATGAGAAGCGGGGGAGGACATTTTGAATGACCGTGTATGTGGTTGAGACATGATGACACATGATCAATGATTAACATGATTGGGTAATGGCTGTGGCTTTAATCCTCTATACAGTACATACAAAACTGTTTCAGTATGTTGGGGTGAGTACTACATGCATAATCCTAAGTAGTTGCGTGTGTGTGTGTGTGTGTGTGTGTGCGCATCTATTCCATATATATGTTTGTGTGTATGTATATAATAGTGCTGACCCCAATTAGTCGACTGGTCGATAGGCTGTTGGTCGACCGAGATTTTGTTTAGTCGAGCATTCAGCAAATATATGAATTTTTTATGGCACACGAGAAACCTGTCTGATTCGCGCCTATCTCAGTGAACTAATCCATTGCGGAGGCAGAGACGAATCCATTGCGGAGGGCGCGGGGATGTTACAGTCCAAGAAGAAGAGGTGTGTGGCTCAAATGCACAAAGCACGTCTCTTTCCAGAATGTGCTCTCTCCTGCCAATTTGACAACATTCATTGTTTCATGTTTCGTGTGAATTGTTTTCCTCGATTCTTAGTGTCTATCAATTCCACATTACATGCATCACCAGTATTACATTTACCGTTGATTCCTATAATTTCTCATCTGCAATGTTTGTTTGGTTATGGTAATTTCTGTTAATGCATTCAATATATTATTTTTACAGTCTTTACGTTGTTTGCAGAGCACACAACCTATGCTACATTTGTGAGAAACAAGTTTTGGTGTATTTCATTCCAGTTTTGTCAATTTAGTCATTGTCGCTACTGTCAATGTTGAGTAAGGACGCGCACCTGATTACGCATAGAAGTAGACCTAGGCTACCTGGCCTGCGCGCAAACGTTGGCCTATAAATGTGCCCATTTGGGGATCTGATAGTATTTCTGATTGTCGTAACTCACCACCACCACTAATGAGCTGTGGAGCTTCTCAAAGTAATGTTTTCTTCACCTCAAACAATTGAATTGAATTCCTCCTCCTCCTACCTGTGGTCTCCAGGCTGCTGTGTGAGGCTGCATCATTGTCCTGGTTACAGATGACGGTTCCCTGGGAGTCGGAGGAGAAGTGGCTGGCCATGGACTCATGGTGGGAGTGGGAGTACTTGTAGGAGTAGCTGTCTGTCGACGAGTCGGTGCGAGTGTCACTTGAGATGGACGGCTCCCGGCCTGATGACGACACATGATGAGCAAAACACGTCAGCATGACAATGGAACAGACACAGACAGCCTGCAGAGATAATGGGATGGCACAAGCCGCAGTAACAGATGGGCGGGATTTGCACTTTAGGGACTATTCCATTAGTTCCATTTGAAAGAAAACAGGTACTATTTTAACCCAGGCGTAGTATGTAACAGCCATCCTGTGTGTAGCAGTGATCTTGTGTGACGCGAGGCGTCTCGTACCCGAGTCCTCACTGTCGTAGTAAGCCTTGTTGAAGTGGTGCAGGTCCAGGCGGGAGGGCAGGTCCTGCACTGACACGGGCGTCCCCCGGGGGTCAGCGTAGAGCAGTAGCAGCGGTTGATAGTGGCCCTTGATGCACCGCGACACCACGTCCTTCCACTTGGGCCCGATCTACCAGGAAGAGAGGAAAGCGCTGTCACAACTTTCCAGGGAAATCTAAATAAAAGTGTTTAGATGTGAGTATTCAGCCCATCCCTGATGTGAATCTCAAACTGTTGGGACAGAGAAACATCCAGAAAATTACACACAGAGCAATGCAAGTGAGCTCACATAAGAATGAGAGTTAGTAAAATAAAACAGTTACAGTACAATATTTACTGGATAACATTAACTGACTGTAAGTGCCAGAGGGGCAAGAACCAAGAGTCATGAGGGAAGTTGTTATCAAGCAAAGTCTTTCCCTCCATTTTCCAACCCTGTCTTACCTCAACCTGGTTTTCCCAACGCAAGAGCATGTGTTTGAAAGTCTAAATGTGTGTGTGTGTCTACAGTGGTGGCCGCTGTGCTCTGGCTCTCTATTGGCCACACCTTCCTGTCCAGCTGGCCAGATAAACAATGGAGGGATATCCACTGTTTCAGGCCACTTTTGTTCAAACCCTCACTGGCTCACATGCCGGCTTTACAGACACACAGAGGCAGACAGAGAGACAGATATATAGAGAGAGAGACAGAGAGAGAGAGAGAGACAGAAAGAGAGAGAGAGACAGAAAGAGAGAGAGAGAGAGAGAGAGAGAGAGAGAATGAGAGAGCGCTACTTTGTGTGCAACTGTCCAGGAGTGAACGTACAGCACAGCCATTATGAGACTAAAGCAATGATAAGATAAGAGAGGAGAGAGGGGAGAGAAAGGAGGGGGAAAGAGTGGAGAGGGAAAAGGGAAGAAGGGATGTCAAAAAGGAGATGAGAGACCCAGACCAGTGGGGGGGGGGGCTGAGAGAGATACACCACAGCTGGGTCAGCAGGCCATGCGTGTGGAACTAACTAACTAACTAACTAACTAACTAACTAACTAACTAACGCCTCTGCTCGTTGCTCACACACCAAGTCACACTGGGAGATGGGACCTGACCTGGAACTGCAGGAGAAGCCAATCAGAAATCACACCCATGACTGCTCACAACACTGCTGAAGTGTGAACCACCAATCAGAGTTCATCCAGTTGATCTCATGTGACAGGCTTTGAGGTCCTCAGAAACTCTGCAGACCTCTCTTTGTCCATGATAAAGACTGTGGCAGGTTACATGCTTCTTTGCATGAATAACTCTACATACAGTGAGGGAAAAAAGTATTTGATCCCCTGCTGATTTTGTACGTTTTGCCCACTGACAAAGAAATGATCAGTCTATATTTTTTATGGTAGGTTTATTTGAACAGTGAGAGACAGAATAACAACAAAAAAATCCAGAAAAACGCATGTCAAAAATGTTATTAATTGATTTGCATTTTAACCTGTTGGGGGTAGGGGGCAGTATTGACACGGCCGGATAAAAAACGTAACCGATTTAATCTGGTTACTACTCCTGCCCAGTAACTAGAATATGCATATAATTATTGGCTTTGGATAGAAAACACCCTAAAGTTTCTAAAATTGTTTGAATGGTGTCTGTGAGTATAACAGAACTCATATGGCAGGCAAAAACCTGAGAAGATTCCTTACAGGAAGTGCCATCTCTGACAAGATCTTGTTCTTCTTGTCTCTGTTTATTGAAGAGTGAGGATCTTTGCTGTAACGTGACACTTCCTACGGCTCCCATAGGCTCTCAGAGCCCGGGAAAAAGCTGAATGATATCGAGGCAGCCCCAGGCTGAAACACATTTGCGCTTTTGGCAAGTGGCCGATCAGAGGACAATGGGCTTAGGCGCGTGCACGAGTCAACCCCGTGCTTTATTTTCTTTCGTCTTTTTACCTAAACGCAGATTCCCGGTCGGAATATTATCGCTTTTTTTACGAGAAAAATGGCATAAAAATTGATTTTAAACAGCGGTTGACATGCTTCGAAGTACGGTAATGGAATATTTAGAATTTTTTTGTCACGAAATGCGTCGTGCTCGTCACCCTTCTTTACCCTTTCGGATAGTGTCTTGAACGCACGAACAAAACGCCGCTGTTTGGATATAACTATGGATTATTTGGGACCAAACCAACATTTGTTATTGAAGTAGAAGTCCTGGGAGTGCATTCTGACGAAGAACACCAAAGGTAATCAAACTTTTCTAATAGTAAATCGGAGTTTGGTGAAGGCTAAATTTGCTGGGTGTCTAAATAGCTAGCCCTGTGATGCCGGCTATCTACTTAGAATATTGCAAAATGTGCTTTCACCGAAAAGCTATTTTAAAATCGGACATATCGAGTGCATAGAGGAGTTCTGTATCTATAATTCTTTAAAAAATTGTTATGCTTTTTGTGAACGTTCATCGTGAGTAATTTAGTAAATTTTTTGTAAATTCCCCGGAAGTTTGCGGGGGGTATGCTAGTTCTGAACGTCACATGCTAATGTAAAAAGCTGGTTTTTGATATAAATATGAACTTGATTGAACAAAACATGCATGTATTGTATAACATAATGTCCTAGGGTTGTCATCTGATGAAGATCATCAAAGGTTAGTGCTGCATTTAGCTGTCTTCTGGGTTTTTGTGACATTATATGCTAGCTTGAAAAATGGGTGTCTGATTATTTCTGGCTGGGTACTCTGCTGACATAATCTAATGTTTTGCTTTCGTTGTAAAGCCTTTTTGAAATCGGACAGTGTGGTTAGATTAACGAGTCTTGTCTTTAAAATGGTGTAAAATAGTCATATGTTTGAGAAATTGAAGTAATAGCATTTCTAAGGTATTTGAATAACGCGCCACAGGATTCCACTGGCTGTTACGTAGGTGGGACGATTTCGTCCCGCCGATCCTAGAGAGGTTAATGAGGGAAATAAGTATTTGACCCCCTCTCAATCAGAAAGATTTCTGGCTCCCAGGTGTCTTTTATACAGGTAACGAGCTGAGATTAGGAGCACACTCTTAAAGGGAGTGCTCCTAATCTCAGCTTGTTACCTGTATAAAAGACACCTGTCCACAGAAGCAATCAATCAATCAGATTCCAAACTCTCCACCATGGCCAAGACCAAAGATCTCTCCAAGGATGTCAGGGACAAGATTGTAGACCTACACAAGGCTGGAATGGGCTACAAGACCATCGCCAAGCAGCTTGGTGAGAAGGTAACAACAGTTGGTGCGATTATTCGCAAATGGAAGAAACACAAAAGAACTGTCAATCTCCCTCGGCCTGGGGCTCCATGGAAGATCTCACCTCGTGACAACTGGGTGAAAGTGTTGTGGTCAGATGAGACCAAAATGGAGCTCTTTGGCATCAACTCAACTCGCCGTGTTTGGAGGAGGAGGAATGCTGCCTATGACCCCAAGAACACCATCCCCACCGTCAAACATGGAGGTGGAAACATTATGCTTTGGGGGTGTTTTTCTGCTAAGGGGACAGGACAACTTCACCGGATCAAAGGGACGATGGACAGGGCCATGTACCGTCAAATCTTGGGTGAGAACCTCCTTCCTTCAGCCAGGGCATTGAAAATGGGTTGTAGATGGGTATTCCAGCATGACAATGACCCAAAACACACGGCCAAGGCAACAAAGGAGTGGCTCAAGAAGAAGCACATGAAGGTCCTGGAGTGGCCTAGCCAGTCTCCAGACCTTAATCCCATAGAAAATCTGTGGAGGGAGCTGAAGGTTCGAGTTGCCAAACATCAGCCTCGAAACCTTAATGACTTGGAGAAGATCTGCAAAGAGGAGTGGGACAAAATCCCTCCTGAGATGTGTGCAAACCTGGTGGCCAACTACAAGCAACGTCTGACCTCTGTGATTGCCAACAAGGGTTTTGCCACCAAGTACTAAGTCATGTTTTGCAGATGGGTCAAATACTTATTTCCCTCATTAAAATGCAAATCAATTTATAACATTTTTGACATGCGTTTTTCTGAATTTTTGTTGTTGTTATTCTGTCTCTCACTGTTCAAATAAACCTACCGTTAAAATTATAGACTGACCATTTCTTTGTCAGTGGGCAAATGTACAAAATCAGCAGGGGATCAAATACTTTTTTCCCTCACTGTACATGTTGATTGTTGTTTATATTGTAATTTTTGTATGGTGTGAATATCCACCGTAGGATAATAAAGTTGACTACGGCCAATTCCATGGTAACGGGAATTTCGCCGAGATTTTTCACTTTAAAATCTATACTAAACAAAAACCATTGATTTCAAAGTTTAACAAACCGTAGAGAACTCTATGCACAAGGACTACTTTTACAATTTCCACTGAACATTTTACAAAAACCCATTTACGGCCTATCCCGGCCAAACCCTAACCTGGACGACGCTGGGCCAATTTTGCGCCGCCCTATGGAACTCCCAATCACGGCCGGCTGTGATACAGCCTGGAATCGAACCTGGGTCTGTAGTGACACCTCTAGCACTGAGATGCAGTGCCTTAGACCGCTGCGCCACTTGGGAGCCCAAAAATATGCTCTTTGTCTTTATCAAAGTAATATTTTTGCAAATTTTCAGTGATGAACCTGTCTATGTTTAGTGGGGTTATAGCCTAGGCTAACCAACTCTAAATGGCAGTTCGCAAAGTAGCCTAAGCGGAAAATAGACAGGATGCAAATTAATTAAAAACTGAAGCTCGTTGTTGGAACACGTATTTTCCTACTTCAATCAACCAGTCCATTTGGAATTGAAGATAAAACTGTCATCATTTGGAAAGGAATGTAGTTTGTGTATCCCATCGGTTAGATACGTTTTTATAGGTATTTATTTCTGTAGGCCTAACGGGAGCTTGTGTGCGCACTCAGCACGCGCGAGCGTAGGGAGTGGTCGGAACACAATTGAGTGAATGAGACACAGAGGGGAAATATAATTTAGGGAGAAGAACTGTGTGATGTAAAGCAAATTAACATTGTCTTCAAGACAGAATGTTACTTGCCCGTTCAGGCAGCCACAAAGCACATTCCACCAAATAGTTTCACAGTATTTGAAAATGATTTGATCTCTGGTTAAAGATTGAGCTTTGACGTCCGTTCGAGTACTCGATTACTCATGCCCATGCCAAACACAGAGTAGGTAAAAGTTGCCCCTAACCACTGACACAGGGTCAGATATTTTGTTCATCATAATGGTTATGGTTAAAGTATTCCTAGATCTGTGGATAAGGGCAACTTCTGGAGCCATTCACCCGGGTCGATTTGGTATTTGTTTTTTATTTTACCTCTTTGACATGTGCGTCGTCAAAGTACATCCACTTGCGTATCTTGGTCTGGAAGAAGAAGGTGGAGTAGTGCTTGCCGTAGTAACACACCATGCCCACCAGGTAGAGCTCTGCCTGCTTGGCTTTGTCATCAGTCACTCTGTAGAAGAGCTGTGAGGAACAGGGAGAGGACAGATGGATGCACTGATATTCAGCCCCATAAGGACATTCAAAATACTGCAATACTGTACATCAAAAACAGATGTGGGTTAATGTAATTTTTCCTGGTCAAGTCACAAGGTCAGTAACAAATTAGGCCCTTACAGTAAATATAATCCATAATATACTTTGCCTGTCATACATTTACATTAACTGAGGCCCAGGGTATCCAAACAGACATCGGGAATGTTGGTATCAGATCACAACACAACTCTCCAGAGGTTCTCAAAGGTTAGCTCGCTTTTACAGCCGGTAAACACCATGAAAGATTCAATAGAGATGGGAGATGGTGCCTGACTTGTGTGTTTACCACTGAGTCAGAGTATAGAGACATCAGACTTCTTTTTAACCACTCTGGTGTTAGAGGCTAGACACATTACAGCATATGCAAACCCAGTACAGCCTAACCTTGTGGCATCTTGTAAAGGAAACTGTAAGAGTGAGTGTGGGTGTCTCTGTGTGTGTCTCTCTCTCTGTGTGTGTGTGTGTGTGTGTGGGGGGGGTCTCTCTGTGTGTGTGTGTGTGTGTGTCTCTCTCTCTGTGTGTGTGTGTGTGTGTGTGTGTGTGTGTGTGTGTGTGTGTGTGTGTGTGTGTGTGTGTGTGTGTGTGAGTGTGTGTGTGTGGGGGGGTCTCTCTCTGTGTGTGTGTGTGTCTCTCTCTGTGTGTGTGTGTGTGTGTGTGTGTGTGTGTCTCACTGTGTGTGTGTGTGTGTGTGTGTGTATGTGTGTGTGTCTCACTGTGTGTGTGTGTGTGTGTGTGTGTGTGTGTGTGTGTGTGTCTTACATCCCCCAGGCGCAGGCAGGTGCCCAAGCTGTGGATGACGTCCTCTGCCAGATCTGAGTGGTCAGAGTCCCACACCAGACCAATGGTGATTATCTCTGGAGAGTTCATCAGCACCCGACGGATACGCAGCTTCTCCCCACAGTTACTCTGAAGCAGGGAGGGAGGGAGAAAGACAGGAGGGAAGGAGGAGAGAGAGGGAAGAAAAGTCCGCGTGAAGAGGTGGGAGAGGCAGACGGTAAATTGAGCGTAATAAATCACAAATATAAACACAAAATCCTCTAACAAACAAAGAAATCCTAAAGCAAAGTCTACCATGACTCATTACGTACTGAGTGGACAGTGATCTTTATTCATTTAGCTAGTTCAGCGTTGACGATGGTTCATTTCAAGGCAGCACTCACAGTGAGCTGTGTCTGAAAAGGTCAGCTGGCTGTAGGCCAAGTCCTGACAATGACATCCCCCAATTCAAGTGTCACTTCTATGCCTGTCACAGAGAGCCAACCGTCCTTTACACTGGGTCCAGGAGCATGTGGAGTTCCTTAAGAGAAGGTTTACCACAGGATTCCTTTCATAGAGCTGATTCTGGCCAGAGCGGTGTGTGTGTGTGCGTTTGTATGCGTTTGTTTGCGTGGGAGAGGGACGCATGTCACCACATGCACCTGCCATCTTGACCTCGTTTCCCAGAAGTGAGGCTGGAAACAGGCAGGCGGAAGGCCCCCTGAAGGCAGCGACTGTGCACACGCCAAATTTGCCATAAACAAGAGGAGACTTTCTCACAGCACATGAGAGCACTGGGGTTTCTCACACACAGACCAGCGGTAGAAGCCTCAGAGTCAGCCAATACTTACTGAGAAAAAAAAATACAGTTCTGAAAAATGTCTTTAATTGTACAACATTGTGGGAGCTCGTGAGACATATGTAGACTCTAGTGTTCACCTTACGGGACTTTAGAGGCTTTAATGTTTGATAAGACAAAGCTGTGAGGGAGTACATGAATAATAGGAGTAATGTTTGACTGGGAGATTTCATGTGGTTGAAATTTTCAAAGCTAATACTTTGAGCTGCTCATGTTGAGCCCCCCCTGGTCCTTTCAGTTCAGTGTCTAACCCAGAGATATTACAGTCGGAGCACTGAGGACTGTGTGCTTGGCTGACCTTCGAATGTTGTTTACTGCCACTCTTGAAGCCATGGAGTTCCGCTGAACCAGTCGGCCCACACTCAATACAAGCCTCAGTTAGATTGTGTGTCTGAGCATGCATTTGTGTGAGAGTACAGTTATTTTCATTGACTGAATAATCCCCCAAAAGGTGGCTACAAGAAATTAATAATCAGAACATTTTCGCCACCATAAGCAATAATATGTGGTGAATATAAATGCAATATACACAGAACAAAAATATAAACGCAATATGCAACAATTTCAATTATTTTAGTTACAGTTCATAAAAGGAAATCAGTCAATTTAAATAAATTCATTAGACCCTAATCTATGGATTTCACATGACTTTGAATATAGATATGCATCTGTTGGTCACAGATACCTGTGGATCAGAAAACCAGTCAGTATCTGGTGTGACCACCATTTGCTTCATTCAGTGCGACACATCTCCTTCGCATAGAATTGATCAGGCTGTTGATTATGGCCTGTGGAATGTTGTCCCACTCCTCTTCAATGGCTGTGTGAAGTTGCTAGATATTGGCGGAAACTGGAACACGCTGTCGTACACGTCAGTCAAGAGCATCCCAAACAGGCTCAATGGGTGACATGTCTGGTGAGTATGCAGGCCATGGAAGAACTGGGACATTTTCAGCTTCCAGGAATTGTGTACAGATCCTTTCGACATGGGGCCATCTATTATCATGCTGAAACATGAGGTGATGGTGGCGGATGAATGGCATGACAATGGACCTCAGGATCTCCTCACGTATCTCAATAAAATGCAATTGTGTTCATTGTCCATAGCTTGTGCCTGCCCATACCATAACCCCACCACCAACATAGGGCACTCTGTTCACAACATTGACATCAGAAAACCGCTCGCCCACATGAGGCCATACACGTGGTCTGCAGTTGTGAGGCTGGTTGGACATACTGCCAAATTCTCTAAAATGACGTTGGAAGCGGCTTAAGATAGAGAAATGACCATTACATTCTCTGGCAACAGCTCTGGTGGACATTCCTGCAGTCAGCATGCCAATTGCGCGCTCCCTCAAAACTTGAGACATCTGTGGCATTGTGTTGTGTGACAAAAATGCACATTTTAATGTGGCCTTTTATAGTCCCCAGCACAAGGTGCACCTGTGTAATGAACATGTTGTTTAATCAGCTTCTTGATATGCCACACCAGTCAGGTGGATGGATTATCTTGGCAAAGGAGAAATGCTCACTAACAGGTATGTGAGAAATAAGCTTTCGTGAGTACGGAACATTTCTGGGATCTTTTATTTCAGCTCATGAAACATGGGACAAAAAAATTCACATGTTTTGTGTTTATATATTTGTTCAGTGTAGAACGCTGTCACATTCATGTTTTTGGAAATTGCATATCATTCATGTCCATGTAAACTTGCGACTGTAACTACAACGGCACTCTGGCACTGACACGTTTAGGTGGCTACTGACAGAATGTAAGAGACTTGATGCGTGTCCAGTTCATCCAATCAGCACGTGTCGTGGGTTAGTCTTTTTTCTATGCTTCAGGGAGTAAGAAAAGTGTGATTGGCTCGCAGAATGGGCTGCGGCGAGTTAATTGATTACTGTCCCATGTGCTGGGGGGGGGAATCTATATTCTTATTTTTATACCCAGGGCCAGTGGCCCGGTACCAGTCCGGAGCCCGGTGGCTGGGAAACCCTGGTCTATGGTATGGTAAAGTATAGTGTGCTAGTATAATCACATCTAGGATGCACCTCATAGGTTACGATATCGCCTTTGTGAAACTCACCGGACAGTTGCGTAGGTCTCCCACAGTGCTAGCGTTGCGGAGCAACTCTCCAAACATGTCTGGTGTGGGCTTGTCTCTACACTCCAACATCCTCACCGCCTGGTTACTGTAGCAGAAACACACAGAACACTGACACTCAGACATCGACAGTATGAGACGACACTCACTCAGACATCTAGTCCTTGCAACACCGGGATTGTGGGTGTGAGTCATGGGCCACATATACAGAGCGTGTTAAACGTAAGTCACTTTTCGATAAAAAAAACACTTTTCAATAAAGACATCGTATTAAAAGACAGACAATACAGCCACGGCCTTAACACTGCTGCTACTGTTCATGTGAGGCAGCACTGCCCTTCACTGCAGGGCACTCGTCTACAAGGTAAGTCTTTGTCCCTTCCCATTCTCTCCAGGTCTCTGGGGAGATCTCTCCAGCTATAGAGGTGCACACCTCAAAGACGCTCCAGGGTTATACTGTAGGTTTGCTCTGTGCTCTGGTGCAGGAGAGATGACTAGGTCTCAGGAGACAGACCTTTGTTATTGGCAAATAAACCGTTGTCAGGATACAACACACTCCTCTGAGGGGTTCGTGGAGTGTGCTTGTGTATGTGTGTGTTTCTCTGAGAGAGAGAGAGAGAGAGAGAGAGAGAGAGAGAGAGAGAGAGAGGCTTGTGTTGGGGGATTTTGGGCTTATATCTGGGCCAGAAGAGCGTTGAAGAATCAGATAGAGCCCATACAGAACAAATACCAGACTCATGTCATGAAATATGAATAGAGACATTTCATAACTTTTGCATAAGAAGTTTGCTCATAGCATAACAAGCCCTCTGGGTTGACTGGCTACAGCACACAGCTGGAGACGTAGGCGGGCGGGCAGGCGGGCAGGCGGGCGGGCGGGCAGGCGGGCAGGCGGGCGGCTAGTCTGTAGCCTAACAGAGGGATGATTCTCCTCCCACAGCCCAGAGAGGTGTTGCTGACAGCTCCTAACCCCAAGAATAAGAGCGCTATTACCCATTCCTAGGTGACCTGATATCAACCTGGCGTGTTAATTCTATTTAGCAGAGGAGAAAGAAAGCATTTTCGGTCACAATGTTGTAATTTATGTCTCTGGGCCGAAAGAGCGTTCATTTTCTGCTCTGCTCAGCGAAAAAGAGACTAAAAAAGGCTTTTCATTCTATTGTCTATTCATGAAGTAAAAGGAGCATATTTCAATTGGTGAGCAGTGCCCTTAAATTTTCACTTTTGAATAAAAGTATGCACCTAATGTGGCCATATGTATGGTGTTAGTTAATTAACTGCAGGGTATGAGTCATATCTAACCAAACAAGTTAGAACTACTCAGAACTTATTAGAGCCCACCAGAACCCCTGAAAACAAATCTGAACATTAGTCCGAACTAGTCAGTCCCATTCAGAACACTAGTTAGTACCAGTCAGAACACTAGTTAGTACCAGTCAGAGCAAGTTAGTACAAGTCAGAACACTAGTTATCATAAGGTGAATGCACCAATTTGTAAGTCGCTCTGGATAAGAGCGTCTGCTAAATGACGTAAATGTAAATGTAGTACCAGTCAGAGCTAGTCAGTACCAGTCAGAACACTAGTTAGTACCAGTCAGAACACTAGTTAGTACCAGTCAGAGCTAGTCAGTACCAGTCAGAACACTAGTCAGTCCCAGTCAGAACACTAGTTAGTACCAGTCAGAACACTAGTTAGTACCAGTCAGAACACTAGTCCGTACCAGTCAGAACACTAGTTAGTACCAGTCAGAACACTAGTTAGTACCAGTCAGAACACTAGTCCGTACCAGTCAGAACACTAGTTAGTACCAGTCAGAACACTAGTCAGTCCCAGTCAGAACACTAGTCAGTACCAGTCAGAACACTAGTCAGTACCAGTCAGAGCTAGTCAGTACCAGTCAGAACACTAGTTAGTACCAGTCAGAGCTAGTCAGTACCAGTCAGAACACTAGTCAGTACCAGTCAGAACTAGTCAGTACCAGTCAGAACACTAGTCAGTACCAGTCAGAACACTAGTCAGTACCAGTCAGAACACTAGTCAGTACCAGTCAGAGTTAGTCAGTCCCAGTCAGAACACTAGTTAGTACCAGTCAGAACACTAGTTAGTACCAGTCAGAACACTAGTCAGTACCAGTCAGAGCTAGTTAGTACAAGTCAGAGTTAGTCAATCCCAGTCAGAACACTAGTCAGTACCAGTCAGAACACTAGTTAGTACCAGTCAGAACACTAGTTAGTACCAGTCAGAACACTAGTTAGTACCAGTCAGAGCTAGTCAGTACCAGTCAGAGCTAGTCAGTACCAGTCAGAACACTAGTTAGTACCAGTCAGAACACTAGTCCGTACCAGTCAGAACACTAGTCCGTACCAGTCAGAACACTAGTTAGTACCAGTCAGAACACTAGTTAGTACCAGTCAGAGCTAGTCAGTACCATTCAGAACACTAGTCAGTCCCAGTCAGAACACTAGTCAGTACCAGTCAGAACACTAGTCAGTACCAGTCAGAGCTAGTCAGTACCAGTCAGAACACTAGTCAGTACCAGTCAGAGCTAGTCAGTACCAGTCAGAACACTAGTCAGTACCAGTCAGAGCTAGTCAGTACCAGTCAGAACACTAGTCAGTACCAGTCAGAACACTAATTAGTACCAGTCAGAGCTAGTCAGTACCATTCAGAACACTAGTCAGTACCAGTCAGAGCTAGTCAGTACCAGTCAGAACACTAGTCAGTACCAGTCAGAGCTAGTCAGTACCAGTCAGAACACTAGTCAGTACCAGTCAGAACACTAGTCAGTACCAGTCTGAACACTAGTCAGTCCCAGTCAGAACACTAGTTAGTACCAGTCAGAGCTAGTTAGTACAAGTCAGAACACTAGTCAATCCCAGTCAGAACACTAGTCAGTACCAGTCAGAGTTAGTCAGTCCCAGTCAGAACACTAGTTAGTACCAGTGAGAGCTAGTCAGTACCAGTCAGATCACTAGTTAGTACCAGTCAGAACTAGTCAATACCAGTTAGAACACTAGTTAGTACCAGTCAGAGCTAGTCAGTCTCAGTCGGAACACTAGTCAGTACCAGTCAGAACACTAGTTAGTACCAGTCAGAGCTAGTCAGTCCCAGTCAGAACACTAGTTAGTACCAGTCAGAGCTAGTCAGTCCCAGTCAGAACACTAGTTAGTACCAGTCAGAGCTAGTCAGTCCCAGTCAGAACACTAGTTAATACCAGTCAGAGCTAGTCAGTCCCAGTCAGAACCAGTCGGCTCAGTGCTGTTTCCCCAGTCAGAGGGTTACTTACCAGAGGGAGGTGGTGGAGATGTAGTGCACCATCTGAATAAAGGGCAGTGGGTCAGAGGAGGCCCCACAGCTGCTGCACACACACTGCAAACACACACACACACACACACATCAAGTTACGCGACTATGATAAGCAGAGATGGCTTCACTTCAGTTAATTAAAATAGAAATGGATGGGCGGATCAATTCTGAGATTAAAAATGTTTGATTGACTGTGATAATATAAAGAAGTTACTTAGGCTTGTATTTGTACTGATGCTTGTGTTTGTGCTGACCTGTTCGAAGAGTGTCATGGCAAACTTCTGGTGTGGGATGCAGTGCTTGGCTGTGCAGATGTCTTCTTTGGTCTCGTCTGAGATGTGGAAATGGATCCGCATTAGAATATTCTCCTGTGGGGGCAACAGGTAGAGACAGTCACGTTAGCGTTATGCCCGTTTTTTTTGTGTGTAATTGTGCATGTACGGAAGTGTCATGACGTTGCCCTCTTTGAATACAGGGAGGACAGTTGACCCCCTCCCCCTTGCACCATCCCCCAACCTACCTCCCCCCACCCAGGCCCTGTGTGAAGGGGTTGTAAAATTCTAGAGGAGTATCTCCTACCACATGGCCCAGTTGAGACACAGAGGGGTTTCATAGAGAGACACAGGAAATTCTTCCAACTCACAGAATTGGGGAACCGAACGACATTTATGTTCTGGAGAAGGTATAAAAGATTGGTGAAGAATCCAGCTACGAACTGGTCCGCTTGGTACAATTTTGTGATACTCAGAAGAGACAATATAGCCATATTACCATAATACTGTTTATATAATAGCCTCAGCTATGGGACTTGCATCTAAATGGTTGTATAAAATGTATTAATAAGGATAAAGCTATTTGGAATACGTTGAGATGCCATGTACTGATGTTAATGTGATAGAAGGTATTTCTGTTCAAAGCATCGGCACGCCCCCCATGGACACAGACAGGACCAGGCGTCATGTGACGAGCCTGTTCTATGTTCACGTATAAAACCCCACCCTGATTGACTTTCTTGAGACCAGCTTACCTCAGAAGAGAGAGCCAAGGTTTGACCACCCAATTCCTCTACTGAAAGTTACCTATACCACGTGGTTAAACTTTTAGACTATCGAGACCGACAGAATAAGAACAAGTCTTTGATATTAATTATTAGTCTGCAGCTAAGTAAATTATATCATTGAACGCGAAGACCAACAAACATCCATTCTATAACAACATTAATGAATGTCGCTTTGAAAGATCCATTCTAACCGAGAGAGAGAACGGGACAAAAACTCTCCAACAAGGATCCCGATGACACACTGAGCGTAAATATATATTGATTGCAATTGTTCCCGAATGAGTGAGCGTTCATGTACAAAGGATTAGCATATCAATTGTTAATATTAATGAACTCTATGTGCCTCCTCAGCTGCCCTTTATGACCCTTTGTTTAACAGGCCGCCATGCCTGTTTAGCCCACTAGGGCGCATTACTCTACCAATTCTTTGTGACGATAATTACTGTTTGTATGCTTTCTGTGAATTACTTAGTTTAGTAAATAAATGATTTTAAGACAATTGATGTATGGATGACTTTAGTAAAGGCTGCATTCGTGCAGATACAACAATTTACGACGTTTGGAATGAGACTGGACGCGAGGTAAAATACACCCTTTAAACCAGAAGATAATCGGTCAGATACTATAATATATAATGTTATAATATAGGAAAGTTATATTAGGAAAATTATAACTTTGTAATCTGAATATTTTCCTTGGTGCCCCGATCTCCTAGTTAATTACAATGAAACGATTAATCTGTTTAATTGCGTGATAATAATTACAGGGAGTTATTTGATAAACATGTCTTCAGTTTAATGGTGCCCCAAAGACACGACAGAAGTGTGTGTGTGCTTGTCCACATATATGTTCTTACTTAATCACACTATTACGTCATGACAAAACCAACACACGATGAAAATATCCTTTTGAAAAAAATCACTGGAGTCCAGTGAAGCACAGAGGCTCTGGTCGGTTATACTGGGATAATTTACTGGTTGATTGATCACTCTAACTGCAGGCAGGAGCCCTCTGGGCGGTGGGATCACAGCAGAATTCTGCACACATAAGCTGCAGCACCGCAGAGAGAGGGTCTCCACGGGGAGGGTCCAGTTAGCATCTGCCCCGCACCCATCATCTCACTGCCTCCGGACCTCAGCCGCAGCCAAACACCTCGAATAATACACATTAAAAAAACACCCAAGTTGCAGTTTTTGTATGTTCCCGGTTGTCAGCAGAACATAAGGGCTGCTAAACAAGCAGAAGAGGGTGAGAGAGGAGAGATAGGAGAGAAGGAAGAGAGGTAGAGAGGAGAGAACAGGCCCAGATAGTGATACAGGGTAAGGAACAATCCTCTGGCTGGCTGCCCAATGGCATTGCTTATAAGATTAGCTGGTGAGGAGGAAATAAATGATTCTTTACAATCATGCACCTCTGAGAGGGGAGAAGGAGGGATGGCCAGTGGAGGAGCACAGGCTCGTTTGTTTCTTTGTGGTAGTTTGGAAACCAGGTGGACTCTGCTTACTGTCGGTGGGATCAGGAAAAGGCCCTGTACAGAACTCTGCAATGCAGCTTCCCAAAGTGAAAAACACTTCCCAAACCTTTCCTTTGTTCTGCCAAAGAAAATAGTGACTCTGCCACTGTTTTGTAAATGTTATGCTACTGCAAATGTCTGGTTTCAACATACAGCATTTAGATATGAGATCCCTTTTAGCTGATCTCTTAACTCTTCTGTTTCTGTATACAGTTGAATTCAGAAGTTTACATACACCTTAGCCAAATACATTTAAACATAGTTTTTCACAATTCCTGACATTTAATCCATGTAAAAATTCCCTGTCTTAGGTCAGTTAGGATCACCACTTTATTTTAACAATGTGAAATGTCAGAATAATAGTAGAGAATGATTTATTTCAGCTTTCATTTCTTTCATCACATTCCCAGTGGGTCTATTTTAAGAATGTGAAATGTCAGAATAATAGTAGAGAGAATGATTTATTTCAGCTTTTATATCTTTCATCACATTCCCAGTGGGTCTGAAGTTTACATACACTCAATTAGTGTTTGGTAGCATTGCCTTTAAATTGTTTAACTTGGGTCAAATGTTTCGGGTAGCCTTCCACAAGCTTCCCACAATAAGTTGGGTGAATTTTGGCCCATTCCTCCTGACAGAGCTGGTGTAACTGAGTCAGGCTTGTAGGCCTCCTTGCTCGCACACGTTCTTTCAGTTCTGCCCACAACTTTTCTATAGGATTGAGGTCAGAGCTTTGTGATGGCCACTCCAATACCTTGACTTTGTTGTCCTTAAGCCATTTTGCCACAACTTTGGAAGTATGCTTGGGGTCATTGTCCATTTGGAAGACCCATTTGCGACCAAGCTTTAACCTGTTTGGGATAGGGGGCAGTATTTTCACGGCCGGATAAAAAACGTACCCGATTTAATCTGGTTACTACTCCTGCCCAGAAACTAGAATATGCATATAATTAGTAGATTTGGATAGAAAACACTATAAAGTTTCTAAAACTGTTGGTTTTAGAATGGTGTCTGAGTATAACAGAACTCATATGGCAGGCCAAAACCTGAGAAGATTCCATACAGGAAGTGCCCTGTCTGACAATTTATTGTCCTTTTGTAGCCTCTCTATCGAAAATACAGCATCTTTTCGCCAAAAAGCTATTTTAAAATCTGACACCGCGATTGCATAAAGGAGTTCTGTATCTATAATTCTTAAAATAATTATATTTTTTGTGAACGTTTATCGTGAGTAATTTACTAAATTCACCGGAAGTTTGCGGTGGGTATGCTAGTTCTGAACATCACATGCTAATGTAAAAAGCTGGTTTATGATATAAATATGAACTTGATTGAACAAAACATGCATGTATTGTATAACATAATGTCCTAGGAGTGTCATCTGATGAAGATCATCAAAGGTTAGTGCTGCATTTAGCTGTGGTTTTTGTTTTTGTGACATATGCTTGCTTTGAAAATGGCTGTGTGATTATTTTTGGCAGGGTACTCTCCTGACATAATCTAATGTTTTGCTTTCGCTGTAAAGCCTTTTTGAATTCGGACCATGTGGTTAGATTAATGAGAGTCTTGTCTTTAAAATGGTGTAAAATAGTTGATTGTTTGAGAAAATTGAATTGTGGTATTTTAGTTGGCTTTGTATTTTGCGCCGTGCGATGCCATTGGCTGTTGGCTAGGGGTTCCGCAGGCGTCTGTCCTTAACAGGTTAACTTCCTGACTGATGTCTTGAGATGTTGCTTCAATATATCCACATAATTTTCCATCCTAATGATGTCATCTATTTTGTGAAGTGCACCAGTCCCTCCTGCAAAGCACCCCACAACATGATGCTGCCACCCCGGTCCTTCACGGTTGGGATGTGTTCTTTGGCTTGCAAGCCTCCCCCTTTTTCTTCCAAACATAACGATGGTCATTATGGCCAAACAGTTCTATTTTTGTTTCATCAGACCAGAGGACATTTCTCCAAAAAGTACAATCTTTGTCCCCATGTGCAGTTCCAAACCGCAGTCTGGCTATTTTATGGCGGTTTTGGAGCAGTGGTATCTTCCTTGCTGAGCGGCCTTTCAGGTTATGTTGATATAGGACTCATTTTACTGTGGATATAGATACTTTTGTACCTGTTTCCTCCAGCATCTTCACAGGGTTTTTTGCTGTTATTCTGGGATTGATTTGCACTTTTTGCACCAAAGTACGTTCATCTCTAGGAGACAGAACGCGTCTCCTTCCTGAGCGGTATGACGGCTACGTGGTCTCATGGTGTTTATACTTGCGTACTATTGTTTGTACAGATGAACGTGGTACCTTCAGGCGTTTGGAAATTGCTCCCAAGGATGAACCAGACTTGTGGAGGTCTACAATTTGTTTCTGAGGTCTTGGCTGATTTCTTTTGATTTTCCCATGATGTCAAGCAAAGAGGCACTGCGTTTAAAGGTAAGCCTTGAAATACATCCACGGGTACACCTCCAATTGACTCAAATGATGTCAATTAGCCTATCAGAAGCTTCTAAAGCCATGTCATCATTTTCTGGAATTTTCCAAGCTGTTTAAAGGCACAGTCAACTTAGTGTATATGTAAACTTCTGACCCACTGGAATTGTGATACAGGGAATTATAAGCAAAATAATCTGTCTGTAAACAATTGTTGGCAAAATTACTTGTGTCATGCACAAAGTAAATGTCCTAAACGACTTGCCAAAACTATAGTTTGTTAACAAGAAATTTGTGGAGTGGTTGAAAAACGAGTTTTAATGACTCCAACCTTAGTGTATGTAAACTTTCGACTTCAACTGTAGATGTATATTAAAAAAATAAGCAGGAGTGGAAGAATGAAGGGTAATGCACGTGGGGAAGTGAGGGATAAGGTAAGTAAGTATGGAGGAATAAGGGAGGTGAGAGAGGAAGTGTGGGGGAGGGCTGTCTCTTACGAAGCACTCTGCAGCGTCGTCCATGATGCCCAGCTGGAAGCGCTGTTCGTCTTGGAAGGTCTTGGCCAGGGCGCTGCGGAGCGCGTCAGACGGCAGCACCTTCTCACTGCTGAACTGGAACTGGGCAAAGATACTCTAGAAACAACAAGAGACACAATAACACAGCATGGTCAATAACATTAACACTATCTGGAGTAAAAGGAATTGTACAAAGAAATTATAGGACAACTTTGCCTGATGACCCCTTGCTGTCCACAGTCCACTTGGTCGTGCTGCTGCTCCAGTTTCAACTGTTCTGCCTGCGGCTATGGAACCCTGACCTGTTCACCGGACGTGCTACCTTGTCCCAGACCTGCTGTTTTCAACTCTCTAGAGACTCTGAATGATCGGCTATGAAAAGCCAACTGACATTTACTCCTGAGGTGCTGACCTGTTTTAACCTCTACAACCACAGTGATAATTATTATTTGACCCTGCTGGTCATCTATGAACATTTGAACATCTTGGCCATGTTCTGTTATAATCTCCACCCGGCACAGCGAGAAGAGGACTGGCCACCCCTCACAGCCTGGTTCCTCTCTAGGTTTCTTCCTAGGTTCTGGCCTTTCTAGGGAGTTTTTCCGAGCCACCGTGCTTCTACACCTGCATTTCTTTCTGTTTGGGGTTTTAGGCTGGGTTTCTGTACAGCACTTTGTGACATCAGCTGATGTTTGGAGGGCTTCATAAATACATTTGATTGATTGATTGACAAATTCACAGGGTTCACATACAGTGCATTCGGAAAGTATTCAGACCGCTTGACTTGTTCCAACAAAAAAATATTAATAATCATCAGCAATCTACACACAATACCCCACAATGAAAAAGCGAAACACACGTTTTTAGAAGTTTTTGCAAATGTATTCAATATAAAAAACAGAAATACCTTATTTACATAAGTATTCAGGCCCTTTGCTATGCGACTCGAAGCTGAGCTCAGGTTCATCCTGTTTACATTGATCATCCTTGAGATTTTTCTACAACTTGAATGGAGTCCAACCGGTGGTAAATTCAATTGATTGCACATGATTTGGAAAGCCACACATCTGTCTATATAAGGTCCCACAGTTGACATTGTATGTCTGAGCAAAAACCAAGCCATGAGGTCGAAGGAATTGTCCATAGAGCTCCGAGACAGGATTGTGTCGATGCACAGATCTGCAGCATTGAAGGTCCCCAAGAACACAGTGGCCTCCATCATTCTTAAATGGGAGAAGTTTGGATCCACCAAGGCACTTCCTAGAGCTGGCCGCCTGGCCAAACTGAGCAATTGGGGGAGAAAGGCCTTGGTCAGGGAGATGACCAAGAAACTGATGGTCACTCTGACAGAGCTCCAGAGTTCCTCAGTGGAGATGGGAGAACCTTACAGAAGGACAACCATCTCTGCAGCATTCCACCAATCAGGCCTTTATGGTAGACCGGCCAGATGGAAGCCATTCCTCAGTAAAAGGCACATAACAGCCCACTTGGAGTTTGCCAAAAGGCACCTGAAGGACTCTCAGACCATGGGAAACAAGATTCTCTGGTCTGATGAAACCAAGATTGAACTCTTTGGCCTGAATGCCAAGCGTCACGTCTGGAGGAAACCTGGCACCATCCCTATGGTGAAGCATGGTGGTGAAAGCATCATGCTGTGGGGATGTTTTTCCACGACAGGGACTGGGAGACTAGTCAGGATAGAGGGAAAGATGAACAGAGCAAAGTACAGAGAGATCCATGATGAAAATCTGCTCCAGAGCAATCAGCACCTCAGACTGGGGCGAAGGTTCACCTTCCAACAGGACAAATCCCTAAGCACACAGCCAAGACAACACAGGAGTGGCTTCGGGACAAGTCTCTTAATGTCCTTGAGTGGCCCAGCCAGAGCCCGGACTTGAACAGGATTGAACCAACCTGACAGAGCTTGAGAGGATCTGCAAAGAAGAATGGGAGGAAGTCCCCAAATACAGGTGTGCCAATCTTGTTGCATCACCCAAGAAGACTTGAGGCTGTAAACGCTGCCAAAGGTGCTTCGACAAAGTATTGAGTAAAGGGTCTGAATACTTGTGTAAATGTGATGTTTTTTTTATTTTATAAATTTGCAAAAAAAAAAATGTAAACAGTTTTTGCTTTGTCATTATGGGGTATTGTTAGTAGATTGATGACAGAAAAAAACAATTTAACAAAGTCTTCATCCTTAGAATACATATACTGTTGATTGGTATATGGGCAATTCCATGGGAAAGTCAAACTGACCATCCACAAATAAAGTTCATTTCCGAATGAAACTACATTCACATCTATCCTTAGGGCCTATAAATTGGAGTTCAGGTTATATTTGACCAGTTTACGTAGGAAATTATATGAATTTTGTCCATTACAGAATAGGATGCCGAGTCTCAAAAAAGGCTTTTCAGTCAAAAATATTTAATGACCTTAAGAAAGGGCTCACGGAGCTTGTTTTTCCACTCACAGCTGTTCCCCAGAGTAAGTTATGAAGATGAAGCAATACAGACCGAATTAAGTGTCTTGAGTTTTGTTTGCATGTTCTACAGTGTTGCATAGATAGAAGGGGTGACTGACAGGCAATGTAACATCCATAAAGTTTTTTAGGAACGTTTTTGTAAAACACCTTAAATCGGATCATCTTGAAACTTTTTCTGCTAAGGTTCTGTGAGCCTGAGTTAGAATACCTCATGATAAGCTGTAGACCATACTATTTAGCAAAATAGTTTATCTACAGTACCAGTCAAAAGTTTGGACACACCTTCTCATTCAAGGGTTTTTCTTTATTTTTACTATTTTATACATTGCATAATAATATTAAAGACATCAAATCTATGAAATAAAACATATGGAATCATGTAGTAACCAAAAGAGTGTTAAACAAATCAAAATATATTTTATATTTGAGATACTTCAAAGTAGCTACCCTTTGCCTTGATGGCTGCTTTGCACACTCTTGGCATTCTCTCAACCAGCTTCATGAGGTAGTCACCTGGAATTAATTTCAATTAACAGGTGTGCTTTGTTAAAAGTTAATTAGTGGAATTTATTTCCTTCTTAATGCATTTGAGGCAATCAGTTGTGTTGTGACAAGGTAGGGGTAAAAGACCAAGTCCGTATTATGGCAAGAACATCTCAAATAAGCAAAGAGAAACGATATTCCATCATTACTTTAAGACATGAAGGTCAGTCAATGCAGAAAACTTCAAGAACTTTGAAAGTTTCTTCAAGTGCAGTCGCAAATAACCATCAAGCGCTATGATGAAACTGGCTCTCATGAGAACCGCCACAGGAAAGGAAGACCCAGAGTTACCTCTGTTGCAGAGGATAAGTTCATTAGAGTTACCAGCCTCAGAAATTGCTGCCCAAATAAATGATCCACAGAGTTCATGTAACAGACACATCTCAACATCAACTGTTCAGAGGAAACTGTGTGAATCAGGCCGCTTGAAGAACAAGATAAAAGCGGCTATTAGTACTGTTTGTACATCTTAAGACGACGTAGCCAGTATACACTTACTCAAAATAAAGATAACTCAAGAAATATGTCATTATTTTTGACGTTTTTGCCGAGGAGATCTTAGTCGACAATTTTACATCTAACTAAGATGTTTAGTGCAGAATTTCTCAAGTGACAAAATGTGCATGAAAAAGAGTTGTCTCTCGTTGAATGACAACAAACACTTCATTGAAGAATCCCTACTGTTGACCAATCACAGACAAAGGGGCGTAGACTTTGGCTACTGACTTCGGCTTGCCTCGAGAAAAAAAAATGGCGTGTGCACGAACAGCCAGAAAAAAAACTTGTAGAATACGAAAATGAACAAAATGTCACAAAATGTAATCATAATATATGCACAAACTGTTCCGAACTGTTTCTGATGGGAAGCCTGCAGCCGCCTTAAAGGGATAATCCACCCCAAACCACTAATTCCTACTATTAACAGTGTTAAACAGTGTTAAATAACACTAATATGTGGAGAGAGAAAAAATTGGAACAAATGTTTCATTTTGTCGTCAGAACAAGATTAGTAGAAACCTGTGAAAATCGTTTTTGGAAATCTATTGCAGCTCAAGTCTACAACAAAACGCAAAATGCAATGTTCTCTCTCTCCCTGGGCTGGCTGGCTAGCTAGGTAGCTAGCTAGAAAACATACACACAATAATACCAAAGCCAATATCAGCATGTGAAGTAGCTAGCTAGCTGTAAAATCGCCTAAATCAATTTGTCACCAAGTTCAACTTATAGTTAATTTCTTACACTGAGATATAAATGGAGTCTCTGCCCAGAGCGAGAGCAGCATTACATTCTTTCCAACAGAGATCATTTTGAGATGGGGAAACTCCATTAGAATCGGACTGCGTGATGATTAGCTTAGCAACCGCGTGTCGCAGCATTACAATGTGCATGCGATTGGTCGACAGTCAGTTGGGTGGGGCGTTTCTCTATTCATTGCCCAATGGAATTACTATCTCCTCCTTTCTGTAACATCTCTGTTTCCTACAGACAGGGCAAATTGCGACATGGTACTTGAAGGACAAACGGAGGTGAATAATTTAGTACACTGTTTAGATTGAGCACATCTAAGCGAAATCTATAATTTGTCATGACGATATTAATGGACAGATGTGTCCTAGACAACCATGGCCATACCATCTATTGGTTGATTGGGTGATCTAGAGTGCAGGTAATTGTTTTAAAGGCGTTATAAAATGGGATAGTGTGTAATCCAGTATCTCCAGTGATGAGAATTATATAGCTATGACAGGTTCCTACACGATTTCCTGATTTTCACAGGCGGACCATTTGGAAGTTAAACCACGGGGGGAAGATTGTATTTTACCCACGAATAGAACATATGCCTTCACCAAATTGACAGGAGTTTAATGATTTTTATTTCTGGGGGTGGATTATCCCTTTAACCCTAACACTTCATCACAGCCATAATGTAAAACATACGAGTTAACAGCCATAGGGGAAAGTATTATAGCTTTGTACTTCCCACTGTCACTGTACTGCCTCCGAGTATTCAGGTATTCACCAGGGCATGACACGTTCAGGTGCAAGACATCCTTACGAATGGACTAATCTCATAACACAACCTAGACTTACTGAGAGAAGATGGCCCATTATAATGCCTTTCTGTTTCCTCAATCAAAAAACACCCTGAACAATGTGAGTGTTTATTGGGAAAGCAAACACAGACACATGCAGGCACACAAACACCCACAGGTGTGCATGCAGTTGTGCACGCACGCACGCACACACACATACACACGTTTGTCCTGCCGCTGCACCTCAATTTATCTTGCGCAAGAAGGAGAGCGAGCGAGAGGAGAAGAGAAGAGGTGGATGAGGTAAGGGAGACAGAACAGGAGCGGCAGAGAAAGAAGTGGGGAGAGGATAAATGATCATAGCCTAATAATTCTTCTCAAATTAAATGCCTGGCAGAAATGCCCTGTAATCGACCCCTCAAATGAGCCCTGGTGAATTCTGATAAGGCTGAAACATCAAGAGAGAGGGAGAGAAAGAGAGGAGAGAGGGAGACCAGAGGGAGGGAGAGAGAGGGAGATGGAGGAAAGGGAGCATAGGGAGAGATGGAGAGAGCAGTGGGGGAGAGAGAACGGGAGAGAGAGAGAGATGGAGTAAGAGAAAGAAAAAGCAGAGGGGGGTGGGGGAGATGGAGCGAAAGAGAGAGAGAGAAAGTGCAGAGGGAGCAGCAGAAGTACACTTAAGCCTACAATGACTATGACTCACACTGAGGTACAGTAGACAGGAGTGTGAAACCAGCTAACCTGTCACAGTCAAAAGGACCAGACCTAGTTAACCAGTAGCTAAAAGGATGGCCTCGTTGAACCCACAGGGCTCTTTCACTCTCCAAGTCCTGCCAGCTGGCCAGATTCAGCTGCTCTAAGCCATGCCTGCCTGCCTGCCTGCCTGCCTGCCTGCCTGCCTGCCTGCCTGCCTGCCTGCCTGCCTGCCTGCCTGCCACAGACCCACAAAGGAATCAGAAATGCCTTCAAATGTCACCATCAAACCCCTCTGATGGCCCTGCAGCCCTAATGCATCGCAGATCACACCACTCAGATTCACAAGAGCTCATTAAATCTGCATTTGGGGGTAACAAATCCCACACGGCTGAGTGTGTGAAGTGCCATCCTGCAGCCACTCAAAAGGCATTTGCGCAGCCTCGACTGTCACCTCGGGTGTGTGTGAGTTTGTGACACCTCCTCATTAAGATCGAATCAACGACTCAAACCAGGAAAAAAAATAACTTCTGGCCCTCAGGATGAGTCTTGTGGTGTAATGAAAGTAGCATAGAGGCAAAGCTAGTCTGGTTCTGCCAGCCAGATAAAGAAACAGACAATCAGACAGGGATGTGGAACGCCAGACAAAGGGTCCAGTACTGCGTAACGTCTAAGTTAGATAGACCCCACTCAGACAGAAATAGACGGCCATGGTGAGATATATAGAATAGTCATTGGTCACAGTGAGAAGGAGGCGGTCACGGACACGTTAAGACAGCGAGACGGACCATCGCGGTGAAGCAGAGAGAGAACCGTTGAGTCCGTCACACTCCTCACAGACAGAGAGACCGACAGAGACAAACGGACAGGGGAAAGCACAGGAGAGAGCCTCTCGTTCCCAACTGAGATATTGAACGTTTGATGGAGAGTGCCAGTGGCATTCCTGCACATTAAATGGAATGTAATAATAAAAGAAAGAGTGATGAGAGAGGGGGGATTGGAGGGAGCAGAGTGAGAGAGAAAGGGGGAGAAAGAAGGAGTGTAAGGGAGATAGAGAGACACAAATAAAAAAAGAGAGGGGGGAAGCTGGCTAAAGCCAATGATCTACATTCAGCAGTCTGTCCAGATCAAATCAAATTGTATTTGTCACATGCACCGAATACAACAGGTATAGTAGACCTTACAGTGAAATGTTTACTTACAAGCCCTTAACCAACAATGCAGTTTTAAGAAAATGCCACAAAAAAAGAGTCAATGTGCAGGGGCACCGGTGTCGAGGTAATTGAGGTAATATGAACATGTAGGTAGAGTTATTAAAGTGACTATGCATCGATAATAACAGAGAGTAGCAGCAGCATTCCGGGGGGGGGGGGGGGGGGGCAATGCAAATAGTCTGGGTAGCCATTTGATTAGCTGTTCAGGTGTCTGACAGTCAGAGAGAGACCCATGGTACATAATCCATAACCACTGTCCAGGCATCCAACCACTGCCTGTCCACACCAGGGTAGATTACTTACTTACTGACAATTCACATGCTGAGATACACATGTTCACATTCAAAGGCATGGTCCTCCATCTCTCTGGGGGCGCTCAGCTAAATCCACAAAAGTCACTTGAGAAAAATACTCCTAGATTTACTGTTAAAATCAACGCAACAGTCCAAAACCAAAATAACCATCCTCTACCTGCATTCTTAGGAAGGCATTACCTGGAAAGGATTCATGAATAAGTGAATCAACTCCTCCAATCCCAGGCCCCATCCTCTCTCCACCCACGGGTCTAGACTCTTACCTTCAGGGCACAGAAGATACACGAGTCCTCCATGCACTTGTGTGTGGTCAGCTGCCGGAAGCTCCGGCGAAAGATGTCCAGGTGCCACAGGACCTGTGGGAAACAAGAGCAGGAAGGAGTGAGACAAAACATGAAAACGCTCCTCGGGCCTTCACATTTCCTGATTTCTAAACGGAGTCTGAGTTGTCTACTGAGTAAACAACAGAAAGGTGCGGGACATTAGAAGGTTGGTAGAGTGTTTCCATCGAACCCTTGAGAGAGACAAAGCTGACAGTCAGATTGTCTGTGTCGCCTCCGCTGCTGCCTCAGATGGTCGACATCCCTGCAGTGCGTGTCTGATATAAAATGCAACGGGAGCGTGTGACAAACATTTGCTCCGCTGCGTCGCCTGCGTTTGACTTTCCCACCCTCTCTTAAGTGCCGGTGCTTCGCTCCAAAGGTCAAAGCTTTTCACAGATTCAAAACCCTTAGAGAGAGCAGGGACTGTCAATCTGTGGAAATCTAACTCTAAAAACCAGTGGAATTCCCTCGCTAACTCGTACCTGATGCTAAAGGATGTCCCTCCCTGGATCTGAGGTTAGTTACACAACCACAGTAGTGCCCACTGTTGTCCTGTCCAATCCCCCGTTGGCTCTGAGAGCCCACCACTGCTGCACTGTCCCAAGCCCATCCAATAGGAACAAGAGCAGGTCCTCGCCAATCAGATCCCTGACGCCCTCCCAGGTCTTAATCCCCTCAGCATGGGAGGAATCCTGCACGCCTCACCGGGAGTTACGGGAAGAAGGAATAAAGACTGGGGGGGGAGCGAGACAGACAGAGGGAGAACGAGAAAGATAGTACGCGCTAGACCGTGGGAGAAGGGGACAGAAGGTGGAATAGAGAGAGAGCGAGAGGTGAGAGAGAAAGAGAGAATGTGTGTGTGTGTGTCTTGGGTATATGTGTGTGAGAGAGTAACAGGCCCCCTCTGAAGCCTATCACTTTGAGGAATGTACGCTTGCCCAGGTCGAGCTGAGATGCGGGTTGTCAGCGGAACAAACGTGGCCCTGGCAGTTTCCTGTCGGTAGGCTCCATGGCATACCATCTCCCATCTGGCACCCTGCCTGGGCACCCCCAAAGGGACAGGGCCCACCCCCACCTGTCTAGTGTCTACCCTGACCCCACAGTGCCCATGTCATGGTCCTGCTGCCAGGCTGCCACACGTCACTGAGCAGAATCATAGAGGCCTGTCAGTCTCTGTTAACCTAACACCCCTAACCTTCCCTTTTCTATCTCTCTGTTCCCCCTGTCTCAGACACTACCACCTTCACATTTTTCACACCAATCATGATCCACCCAAAATGATCACCCAATACTGTACAGTACAGCTGTGCCATCTTCATTTGATCCCTCTGTTGTCACAGAGAATAAAAAAATACTTCTTAAATCAGTCATTTCCACTTTAAAATGTCAGACGATTTATCCTAACTAAAAATGGATCAACCCCTACAAAAATGTCCATTAATTATAATCCACATAATAATTTGCAATTCTTGTTGCTGCAGACTTATTTTCCTGCTGTGAGAAACTGGTAAAATTATAATAGTTCATCTGTACGTCAAACATGGCTTCAATCAATTGAAACACCAATCATGATGCAACCAATTGTCACCCTATACTGTTCGAAAATACATTTATGCAGCGGTGTAAACAGCTATCCAAACTTTCCCATAAGTATTCAAACTAAAACATTGCTTCAATTCACTTAAACTCAAACAACATTAGGGGATAAATAGTGAGTGTGGTCAGGCATGAGTAATACCTCAGTGAGCAGCAAGCCTGGAGCATCTGTTGGCCTCCAGCAGAGCCAGGCGTTACAGCACTAGTACCCAGTGGAGCGGGTTAATAGCAATCAACAGCATTGAGCATGACAGGCCTCCAAAGGTCAATATAGCTGACCTCCGGTGACCTCCACTAACAGTTTCTGCAAGGCAAGCGACTCCTCCAGGACTACTCCAGGACAATGTGAACCAATACCACTTCTTAACGCTGCATGCTTCCTCAGGCGTGAATATACAATCTGTCCAAGTGAGTGATAAAACACTATCATGGTCACTAAATTTGAAAGGACTTTAGCGTATTACAGCTGGTTTAAGTTGGTTGCCTGAAGCAGTAGAAAAAAGCACTGAGGCGGTTTAAGGACTATGTTGTGACACTGCTGACTGAGATACAAGAAGTACAACAACTGTGAGGTTGAACTATAAAACTAATAGATGTTCCTTGATTAACATTTACCAACATCAAGCATATAAATTATTATTATTATTCTTTTTTTTTACACTGCTGCTACTCTCTCTTTATTATCTATGCATAAGTGCTATTGACGTACAGATGTACTATTATAATTTGACCAGTTTCTCACAGAAGGAAAATTATTCTGCAGCAACAAGAAATGCAAATTACAGGTTAGTACAGGTTAGTCAAGGTAATTGAGGTAATATGTAAATATAGGTAGGGGTAAAGTGACTCTCGTTATTGTTATTTTATTGTGCTACTTTTTTTACTTAATTTATTTAGTAAATATTTACTTAAAACTGCATTGTTGGTTAGGGCTTTCAAGTAATCATTTCACCTGTTGTATTCGGTACGTGATAAAATAAAATTAGATTTGACATGCAATCATTTCCAGATGTAAAAAGGCAATGTGTCAAATACAATAATTTAAGTGGCCCAATTTTTTTGTATAGGCCTATACATTCAGAATGATAACTAGGCAAAATTCTCAAAATGGAAACCTTCCAGAGCTTTGTCACTATGGACAGCAAAATATTGTTTTGTTAGTACAGCCTTCCCTTGAGTAGGCTATCAGCAAGATTTGGGCCAGAGGCTGGGGGGTTGGAAACGCTCACATTGAGATCAAAACATCCCAAAGAGAGTGATGAGAGATGAGTTCTATCCTGAGAAGTATCTTAAGATGAGAGGTTGCTGGTAATGCCCTATAAGACAGCCATAAGGAGGCTGTCAGCCACACGCACACATTAACATCTCCCAGATCTTAACAAGTCCTGACTGGACCTCTCCTCCAGGTTTCATAACCGGACAATATATCAGACCATCTGCACTGCAGTAGCTTCACAGAAACACAAAGGAATGCCTCAACACCTGGATAAGGCCAAATATGTGAGTTTCAGTTTCACCTAGACTCAAAGAGCTGTGAGTTGGGGTCAAATGCCAGGTGAAACCATATGTAACATCGCGTGCCCGTCAGTCTGACAAAAGGTATGCCAGAACATTCCATCTATGCACCAAACAATCTGAACATCAGCAACAGGAAAACTAGAAATTGTACTGAGTGTGTGATACCACAGGCCTTCAGTTCTTTTTCTGAAGTATGTAATCGGAGACATTGGGAATTTCCTCTCATCCATTCCAGAATCGTTGGAATGTATATTCAGTTTATTTATGAGACCCCTGCTGTGTTGCCGCTCTGTGTGACCCTGTCCCTGATAATGCCTTCAATCTGTCAGCCATCACTTGGGATAAAAGTGTTTCAGGGAACTGATCCAGGAACGAGGAGCATAAAAAGTGGGGAAATCTGACTGGGAGAGATGCAAATCGATGATATAACAAAAAGAGCAAAATTCCAGCTTTAATGCTGCCATGACGACAGCACTTAAAGCAGGATTAGCAGATTACACTTAAGCAGAGAAAGGGAGGTGGCAGTGGAGGGGGAAAACAGACAACTTCTAACCCCAGCAACACAAACATATGGAGAGAGACACACACGCATCCACGCACCGCACAAACACACAGCAAACCCACATCCCTACATTATTAAACGGAGTGTTTCGTCTTCACTTCCAGGGGCAGTCTAAATCAACATCTCTAACCTCTCCTCCACATGGAAAAGGCTACTGTAGCTGGCCCTCCATCCAGCCTGCCTCGGTGCAGCATGTACGGCACTATGCAACCAGTCACACCCCAAAGACCCAACAACACTGACTGGTTTACTCACCCGATCAGAGAAGGGTGAGCATCACAATACCAAGGGAACCGCCCTCATTCCGAGGCTACCCCTCAGACAAGACTTAGGAAAGAACATGTGACATGACAGATTTTATTCCGAAGGTGGAGGCGTGACTGCAAAACCTTTTTAGGCCATGATGAATAACTCCCCGCCTTCATGAGCAGTGGCCGGTATGGTATCAGTGTCTGTGTGCAAGTAGTACGTGTTACTGCAGTTCTTTTACAAGGGCTAAGTTAAGAATAACAGAACATATAGCTTTTGAGTCTACATTGCATGAAGAGAGAATGGGATCATATGTGCATAATGCGCAATCAGCACAATTCCTGGTTTGTGTTTCTCTTCCTGTCCTATGCCCCCTACCAGGTCCAATATGTTGCTTCTTCTCCCACTGCGGTGTGCAGACCCAGACCATGGCATTCTTCCGACGCACACAGACTATTCTTCCCAGGTTTGTGAGCCCTTCTCTCTTCGTGGTGGTCTGTTTGTCTTAGAGACAGATGTCCAGGATGGAATCACTGTCCAGTCCACAACTGTACTACACAAAGCAGAGAGCAGAAAATGAAGGTACCTCTCCATATGGGATTGGTAGGAGGCAGTGGAGGCTCCTCAGAGGAGGAAGGGTAGGACCATTCACCTCAGTGAATTTCATACAAATTAAAATTGTGAAACATGAATTTTTTGATAAAACTATACTAAAAATATTAATGTCACCAAATAATTGATTAAAACACACTGTTTTGCAATGAATGTCTACAGTAGCCTCAACAGCACTCTGTAGGGTAGCACCATTGTGTAGCCAGAGGACAGCTAGTTTGCACCCTCCTCTCGGTACATTAACTTCAATACAAAACCTAGGAGGCTCATGGTTTTCACCCCCCTCCTACAGAATTACACAGTAATGACAACTTCCGGAAGACGTTCTCCAAGCTATCAGAGCTCTTGCAGCATGAACTGACATTTTGTCCACCCAATCAAAGGATCCGAGAATGAATCTAGTACTGAAAGCATTTGCTACAGCTAGTTAGTACTGCAGTACACAGAATATGGTGAGTATTTGACTCAAAGAGAGAGAAAGACAATAGTTGAACAGTTTTGAACAAATACATTTCTTAAAAAATGAAGGAGAAGCAAGAGAGAGAGAGAGAGAGCTAGCTATATTTTCACTTTCCCTTACTTAGCTAGTGAATGCAGCTAGCTAGTTAATTCTACTTAAATACCTGGCTCAAATAGAGAGTGATGCTATGTTAGCTAGCTGGCTATGGCTATCCAACATTGGAATTCTTTCATGTCAAGGTAAGCTTTTGGTTTTATGAATTTATTGCCACCGGGGCCTGCTGGTGTAAATGCTAAACTGCTTGCTGACTGTACACTGTACTGCATGATTGTAGTGGGTTTACTAATGCGTAAGTTCTATTAGCTATGTTGACTATGACATTAGCTATTATGGTGACAATGTAGGCTGTGTGTAGCGGTTAGCGGTTATGATATGAAGGTTTGGCTTGGAAAGATTATTTCGCCTGGTCACAGACAGCTGATGTGTTGTGCACTGAAGTCCACAAGCGAAGGGAAAAGGTGAGAGAGGAGGAGAGCACGTAGATGCAAGAAGGAATTACTACGAGCAAAGTGATCATGGTGTTTGTATGTGGTTGCTATGAAAGTGAACTGTGTTTACGTGTGATCGGCTGTGTATTAATTCAGCCGATTCTGTTGAAAAACATTTCTTAAACGGAAACAAACGGAACAAAATGGAGATAAACATACCTGAATTTGTTTGCAACTGTTGGACTAATGATTACACCCTAAATCATCTAGATGCAGGGCAAAAGTGTGCAAGGCAGCATTGAATGTGTCACTGTCTGTCACCTTGATAATAAAAAAATGATCTCAACCCGTGCACCTATGTTGTAAACTTTAATTCATAGGCTAGGTTGTAGCAACCTCATGATGGGTATAGGGAAAATGTATTATGTATTATGTAGTAGCCTAAACCTATCGATATTACATTGAGCTGGGTGATTGGAATATGAATGACAGTCATCCGATACGCTGTAATTGAAATAAGGACATGCTCATATAAAAATCATTGTCCTCCTCATCTTAAATGGCACCGACCGCCACTGATAAGAGGGCCAAAGGAAGACAGGTGTCTGTCTGTATGCTAACATGGGACATAGATGCTTGTTACTGCGATGTTTCCCTCATCCTAATCAGATGTCAGAACAACACCACAACTCTACTCCTCATCTGAGCACAGACCCAACTACTACAATTCACAAACGTGCCATTTCTACTGGCCCTGTGAGGCCCCGAGGTATTCCAAGCATACATCCTCTTGATCACTTTGGTCACAATTATACAACACTTGCACGCCACGCCGCTCAAGTCAGGCAAGTGAAGCTCAACATATTTGTTCCCAGGTTTGCATGTCCTTGTTGGACTGTGGAGCGTGGAGGAGAGGGTTGTTAGGAAGGCACACGGCACAGATGCTGCTCTCCTATTGGCCTCGAGGCATGTCCCGGGCCCCTTTCTGTACATGATATGGAAATGAGAGAGGCAGGAGAGCATGACAAAGTCATCCCGACTGGACAGCTCTGGAGGAAAGTGATAGCCCAGCAGAAAAAAAAGAGCCGTCGTTGACTATTTGTTTCTGCATTATCATGAAGTGCATGTGAAAAGGAGAAGGCAGGAAGGAGAGAGGAACTGATGGAAGGAAAGAGGGAGGAGGGAGAGAGGAAGAAGGGCTCTGTTGAACCACAGGACATCTGTTTCCTGAGATGGTATGTCAGGTGATATATTTCTCATGTTTCCCAACACTGCACTTAATCAGAACTATGGACAGTATCTATCGTTAAAAAGAAGGTGTGGAGCTCAAAGCAACAGTAGGAAAAATGTTAAGCTAGAAACATGACCAAATCAGACAGAGACAAATTGTACAAGTAATTACTATAATCAAAACAAACACCACAAGGCTATTCTGAACAGCAGACAAATGCTCAACTCAAGCTGTTAACTCAAGTCGCCAGGGATGATTAGGACACAGGAAGTACTAAGCTGCCATCAGGAAGTAGGCATGCTTTGCTTTGTTTGCTTGCTCCAGTCGTGAGTCGTGACAGGAAATGGGTTATGTCATAGTTGTTTTTTCCTTCCTTCCATCTCAAGCCCTAGAACACATGAAAGACAGATGCCCAAATACCCAACACACAGGACCACTAGATTGGACAGATTTCCATCTGATGAAGTTTTCATTCTGGAAAACATTTACTTGACAGAGGGATGCCATGGGCCGCTTCTTTTCCCATATGGAATATCAGAGAGTATTGTGGAGCTGTCCTTTGGCAAAAAGAATGTCCTATTTCGAATGGAACTGGGTCCTTCAGCGCTAAATCGGACATCTTATGAAAGAGTGACATGATTTCCCCCTGGGATTTATAGGACATTCAATGAACATTTCAACGCAGTGTGACTTACATGCTCCCATGCCCCTTTTTTCCCAACACGGCTTTAATAGGAGCTACTCAATTGCTTCATCTTTTAAAACCAGATATGCTAAGACAGTCACAACACAGACGATTTGCTGTGGTAGTCAGCCACCATATGTGATCAGTCTGGATGAGAGCAAGGGAATTGATGAACACATAGAAAACTGAGTGGCAAATCCTTCAGCAGAAAGATTGTTCTTCTGAAAGACTACATTAACATATTCAAATGTTTGAATAAATCATTGCAAACTGCCATCCCTACTGTACATAATAGGCTGTCAATTAAATAGGCCTAGATGCTCAATGCCGGGTGTTAGGAAACGAGACACTAGAATGTTGCAATCAATCTAAAGATACTTTATACATGTTTTTATTGTGTCCTGTTTAAATGTTACATATCAGTCTTGACATTTCCTTTGGATTCATTTCACATGATAGGAAGCTAATTAGTTAAGGCCAGAAGGTCCTTCATTTTAAACTGAGCCATGACCCATGACCCACGGGTGAGAGTTACATGCAGATAGGTGTTTACAAACACAGGGGGTGTCTAGACGCTACATTTCTCCTCCTCTCATGTTTAACCCCTCTCCCATTTCCTGTAACTCAACTGGTTCTTATTATGTGCCTCGGTATGAAGGTTTTACTTTCAAACATTTGATGAAGAATGTGAACTCAAACACAATGGCCTTCCGTGCGTCCCTCCATAGCATGCTTCAGACACTCAAAATAACATGATTAGATAAAACTGTAGCGGTGATGTTAGAGAGGGGTAAAGCTAAAGATATCTGTTCGGGCGTCAGGCAGGCATTCACACCGCCAACGAAAGTACATGTATGATTCTGATCCATCGCAGACTGATGCTCATCCACATAGGGAGGAACTTGTAAGTAAGTGCTTAAGTCATCTCTCAAAGGTAGGTACCTCAGATCCTCTCCTCTAAGCAAAGACAGAATGGCAGGTATGTACCTCAGGTTTCAATAAACCCTTTCGCCCAGGGACAGTGATTTGGGGCTTTTTAATTAAGTACTGCAGCTACCAGAAGTGTTTTCTGTTAACATGGTGGGTACTGGACATCAATCGAAGTATTTTGAGCTGTAGCAAATTTACATTACAAAACAATACTTAACCAAACTTAAACTCAGAAATAGACTGAAATGAAACCTGAAATGAAACCATTCTAATAACATATAGCAATATGTATATGTCCAGATTACACATTTAAATGCACAGTGGATTGCAAACCGACTGACATACAGTACACTCTTTGAAAAAAAAGCGCAATCTAGAACCTAAAATTATTATTCAGCTGTCCCCATAGGAGAATCCTTTGAAGAACCCTTTGGTTCCAGGTAGAACCCTTTTGGGTTCCACGTACTGTAGAACACTTTCCACAGAGGGTTCTACATGGAACCCAAAAGAGTTCTACCTGAAACCAAAAAGGGTTCTCCTATGGGGACGTCCAAATATCCTTTTTTCTAAGAGTGTACTTCGAACTCAGCATAGAAATGATTTGCTTAAATCCTTTTTATATGCCCATATTCAAATGTTCCCAAACGATGACCTTTTCAACAAAGTTATGCCTGTTAAACCGTGTGTAGGCAAAATAAGAGACAATATCAGAGAACTTAATGAAGCCTAGTTAACGCACAGCATTTAATTTCAGACAGAAAATGACTGTTTTCGCCCCCGGGCTGCCGAGACGCTGTTCCAGCATATTGTTATGGCTCCCAGCAGCAGACAATACATTATCAGCTCCCCCCCTCTGTCTCCTTACTCATAACTGACACTAATTTGTAGCTTTGGCGGTATTATCAGTCAGTTAAGCCCCTGTATTTCTATATGGCTGATTATATGGTAATCCAAAAATAGAGAGACAACTAATGACAGGTTGTTTGGCTGGGTAATTATGGTGCATGGCAGCATCTGTCTGACAATTGTTTATGGGGACTAGAAGCTTGGCTTAAGTCACAGGCGACTGACTGCCTGGCAGGCACCATATTAAACTTTGGAAACGCCTTTCCCATTTCCCCCCGAAGTACGGTGTGAGTGGGTCCTCCCAGTCAAGCTGGCAGTGCCTGGGCAGCAGTCCTATAGAAGGCAATGGTAGAACCACTTTCTTAAGCCACTTGTTCAGGCTGAGTCCTTCTGGATGAGAGAGTGGACAAGAGTCTCCCACCCACTACGTCAAGCAAAGTGTCTATGAGTACACTAATAAGAGACTGGTTATCCAGGCATTTCATAAGACTCAAGCCTACTTCACTAATCATTTACTTAGCGTGAGTCCTTCAAGGATGACTTGGTGACTTGCAGTGGTTGAATTTTAAGACGACTAAATAACGGACAGTTTTACAGTAGAACAAATGAATTGCTGTTATTGTTGTTTTGTATTTATCAACGGATTGACATTGTATGGGACTGCATGAGAATCTGTAATTACAGTATTGCATCAGTAGAGGGATTAGTCAGGAACAAAGGCTGATTATAATGAGATCTAGCATAAAGTTTCATATCACTGACAGCTTAGAAATTGGACTAATCTGAAAATGTGGGTATGAGAAGCCAGAAGTATGGGAAGCAGACTCTGAGTGAAGAACATCACCACACATATTTAAAGCTACCACTTGGAGCATGAGGTTCTGAGAACATACTGGGTGTGTGTATCATGCTACATTAAATGTATCGTTCTCTCTCTGTCATGTCAAGTGAGGATACAAACACGTATTTCAGAGAGTTGTGTTTCACTATATTTACCTAAGGGTGCCACACAGGACTTGCCTATTACTGTCTGTAATCACTGCTCCTCCCCTGAAATCTCACAGAAGTCTTAACTCTTTTTCCATAACGTTATCGAGCAAATTAAGAAGGAATGTCGACGTAACTTGCATCGACGTAAGAAGCAAAATTCTGTTTTCAAAATAATAATTATTGTGAGCTAATGTGACATAATAAAGAAATGTGCATATGTCGCAACAGCAATGATAATTCGCCTTATTTAACTCTTATTAAAATCTTTTTCCATTAAAGGATGTCGATTTAACTCGTTTGACTGCTAGGATTGTACATAAATCCCTTTGCGCATGTGCATAATCAGAGATAAATCTGACAGGAGAGTTTTAATGATGAAAGTTGGACAGAGGATCTCAAAATCTCTGCGCAAGAAACACTTTCACAAACTTATTTTCTGGCAATTGTGCCTTATTCTGTGCTAGAGTTAGGTGGTATTCAGATTTTCATACCGTCATACCGTTTCTGTACCATACCAGGATATACGCTATTACCGGAAGTGCACACAAAGGGCTCTATAATATAAATTTTTTTAAATGCACAAAACAATTTAGGCAGCAGGGATCGAGATCCAGGAGGGGATTGAATGTCTCTGCTGTAACCTAGAAGCTTGATCTTGACATCTAGCCACTTAGCTAGCAAGTTAGCAAACCAAATGCATAGCTGGAACCCTGAGCTTGAAATAATTTATTTGACACATCTTAGATTTCTTATAGTTAAACTTAACTTATAGTTATAAGCAGTGGTGTAGCACACCCCCCAGCAGAACCCGCGAGGGTATTGAAAATCATACCGTATGTATTTCGAAAAACCCCGGTATATGTTATTCTGTGCCTGATGTTATACAAACCGTTATAAATGAATAATGCAAATAGTTAAGCCTATTTGCGTGATTGACCCATCATTTCAATAAAATCTCAGTTTATGATTGTAATTCAACTTTGCCATGGTATAGCCCCCGATAGGCCTATCAGACAGCCTACAGTAGCATACACAGCAAATTTGCAAGTGTTCAAATCTTGGTGTTAAGGTAAAAAGTGTTGTGAGTGTTATATCTGAGTGTTGATTAAGGCTGTCGAGAGTCGGCTGTTCTTTCGACCAATCGATTGGTAAAAAATTTTAAACGTGTATTTTTCCATATATAGACACATCCTATGATTAAAACAATCAAATCAACTATACGCACTGAACTTGTCTGACGCTTTAATCACACTGTTGGTTGAAATAATTAAGACACAAAAATTACTAGAGGGAGTCCGACTGCAATTGATTTCATTGTACAGGGCCGGGCTCAGATTGTGTAAAAAGAAAAAATGCTAGTGACTGTGTGACTAGCACCCATTGTCTCTCCTCCCTGCTGCAACCACCACAGAACATCAACAGTGTTAATCACGCTGAAGCTGCAACATAATTACAGCCATTTCTGACTGAAAAGTTCTGCTTAGGAAAAACATTCCCTATTCCCTTAACCCTTGCTTTCTTTACGTGACACATGTATGCATCTCATGCATGTGACCAATAGGGCCTGACCTATAGCATATCATAATCACATCAATAAACTGGATATAATAAACTCCACACCGTAACACATGACAGCAAAATGGATGCAGAGGACATGACAAATAAACTAGAAATGGGGGAATGTTTACTGGTTGCTCAGGAGGTAAAGGGGAAGTGAGATGTGTGGAATAAATTTGAGGAGTTGTGGAAAATACTGGAGATAAAGGTAAAATAAGTTATGGAGCAAGCGCTGCATGCATATTATGTGTACCAAACAGGTGCTGTTAAATTATAATATTTTTTTCTGACCGTTTGGAACAATGTAAACAACACAAAATAAAGTATAAGCGTACCAGAGAGTCTGTTGTGATGTTTTTTAACCTTTATTACAGCAAAGACTAAAAACAGTCGCATGCATTCGTGAATACAATTGCCGAAATTGAAGAGTTTATTTATTGTTTACGCTAATTATTGAAGGGTTGCTTTGCTATTTTATTTTAAAGCTAAAATGCTTGACTGCATTTGAAATAATGAATGACTCGTATGCTTTGTGATGACATGAACAAATGAATGATTGATTGATACATTAGGCTACATATGTATTGAAATATGGGCCTAAGTAAGTTACGGTATTAAGACTAAAAAGAATGCACTCTTAGTCTTACAGCTCGATGGTGGTTATACAAGGCTGCTATACTAAGCCTAGTAATGATAATGACATTACTTATTTGTATAATGGTTATCATAATAATAGTAGTAGTAATAATAACAATAAGAAGGAGATCAAGAAAAGGGAGGGTTATTACTTGTATAATTAATATTATTTTTCAGACAATTTGGAACAGTGTAAACAATACTAAAGAAGTTATAAGTAATACCAGAGGGGCTGTTCCAACAAAAACAAGTGCAAAGCCTTTATTACAGCATAGCAAATAATAAAATAGCCAAATTTGTGATATTGTTTATCTGACATGAGGCTTGGCGCTCACAGAGTCAGTAGGCTATTAAACAAACACTCAAACAGCCAACATAAGCAGGATCTGTCTTGTTTCTGTAAATATACAGTACCAGTCAAAAGTTTGGACCCTCCTTCTCATTCAAGGGTTTTTCTTTATTTTTACTATTTTTTACATTGTAGAATAATAGTGAAGACATCAAAACTATGAAATAACACATATGGAATCATGTAGTAACCAATCTGAAATATATTTTATATTTGAGATTCTTCAAAGTAGCTACCCTTTGCCTTGATGACAGCTTTGCACACTCTTGGCATTCTCTCAACCAGCTTCATGAGGTAGTCCCCTGGAATGCATTTCAATTAACAGGTGTGCCTTGTTAAAAGTCGCAATGATAAAACTGGCTCTCATGAGGACCACCACAGCAAAGGAAGACCCAGAGTTACCGCTGCTGCAGAGGATAAGTTCATTAGAGTTACCAGCCTCAAAAATTGCAGCCCAAATAAATGTTTCACAGAGTTCAAGTAACAGTCACATCTCAACATCAACTGTTCAGAGGAGACTGCGTGAATCAGGCCTTCATGGTCTAATCGCTGCAAAGAAACCACTACTAAAGGACACCAATAATAAGAAGATACTTGCTTGGGCCAAGAAACACGAGCAATGGACATTAGACCGGTGGAAATCTGTCCTTCGGTCTGATGAGTCCAAATTTGAGATTTTAGGTTACAACCACCGTGCCTTTGTAAGATGCAGAGTAGGTGAACGGATGATCTCCGCATGTGTGGTTCCCACTGTGACGCATGGAGGAGGACGTGTGATGGTGTCGGGGTGCTTTGCTGGTGACACTGTATGTGATGTATTTAGAATTCATGGCAGACTTAACCAGCATGGCTACCACAGCATTCTGAATGCCAAGAGTGTGCAAAGCTGTCATCAAGGCAAAGGGTGGCTACTTTGAAGAATTAGTTTAACACATTTTTGGTTACTACATGATTCTATATGTGTTATATCATAGTTTTGATGTCTTCACTATTATTCTACAATGTAGAAAATAATAAAAATAAAGAAAAACCCTTGAATGAGTAGGTGTGTCCAAACTTTTGACTGGTACTGTATATGAATGATAAATAAAGCCAGGCACATTTAACAGCTAGGCTATTGATTATAGACCTAATTAATTTGGGGTTTCCTCTCTCCTCACTTTTCTTAGATGATTAAGGCAAGGGCTGTTTTCTTGTCTCCTAACTACGCTGCTGCTACCGCCGCATTGTTCTCAACACCAATATGCTGGTTAACTTTGCTATTATCCACATAGCAACATGGTCTAGGAAAAGGCGCCAATTCAACAGCGCACTGATGTTTCAGAACCACAGACAGCGACCACTATCGAATGCAGGAGAAAGCGCATTTGTTATAAAATCATTTTCACCATTGTCCTTAGCCATATACAATTTCAGTAGCACGTCTTAAGAGTTATGGACTGTGCCATCCCCACAATGGATTAGTCCACTCAGTCAAGTCTTGTACATCATGATATTCTAATTTCTTTGCTACTGCTCGACTAAAGAAATCTTTGGTCGACCAATAGCCTATCTACCAAACAATCAAGCAGTTCGCTAAATGGGGTCAGTCCTAGTGTTGATTCCGGGAGGGGTTAACATCAGTGGGATTGAAATTGACCCCAAATTCAGTGAATAAGTCAAGTGTTATTTGAATCACAGTATAATCAACTCTGTGTGGTGTTGTTGTTACTCGACTGTGTTGAGTTCATTTCCGCTCTATCAGAGCGAAAAAGATGTGGGAGGGGCCTCTGTAATTTTTTCCGGAATGCTTTGTTGCAGGTAGATATTTCGAATTGTTTGTATTAATATCTATGTTTCTGCATGCACATTGACTAATTAATTGATTTTATACTATACCAAGATGAATAACTAACTTTTTCTAAACTAATCCAATCTGTAAGGGGTTGGACTTATTGCACCCGTTACTGAGATGGTTGTTCCAGTTTAGATGGTTTAGGTAGTCTTGTTTATTATGTCTTTCACCATAGCAGTCATTCTGAATGCAGGTTGTGGGTGATAAAATATTGAAATTGTTGGATGTCCTCCCTCTGGCAGGATATCGTAATGAATAATCACTTCACAAACCAGTTTATTGTAACTTGCAGGTCTGATGTAACCCGTGAGGCAAAATTTTCTTTTCAGACCACAATGTTAAGGATAACTAGGCCTTATGAAATGTATAATACACACGTTCAGTCACTCACACGGTGAAGGCTTCAGGACTTGAAGTTATTGAATGCAACAACTATGTCTCTGTTACTAACAAACACATTCATGGGTGGGTATCTCTCACATTCAATTGAAAGGCATGCTGGGAAATATGCAAATAAGGCTTTACAACCTTCAACGTCAAAACAACCCCCCCCCCCAAAAAAATACTGGAACACTACATGAGTTATTCCCTAACACAAAAAAAGTGTAACAGCAACAGCTCTAATAAAGTGTTAATTTAAGTCTGAATTTGTAACACCTGTGGTGTTAAGGACCACCACTCTAGGGGTGTTAGTTTGTGAACACTATGAAAAGTTTTATTTCTAACATTATTTTGGTGGGTCACATATTCTGGGTGTTAAAATTCTGATCTAAAATTTGCTGTGTGTGTGTGCAAGCAGTAGTGTGTTTGTTTGTATCCCTACCTGCAGTGCGCTGTTGAGGAAGCAGCTGTTTTGGCCCGGCTCGTTGCTGAGTCCTTTACTGGGGGCGATGGACGTCATGGTGCGTGGGGTAAAGATCCCCTGCAGCCCGCCGCTTCCGGACGCAAAGTAGTTCCTCTTCCAAGACATGTTCCTGGCTGTGAGTCACCTATTTCCCGGGATCAACACTCAACAGTCTGCCCCCATGACAAAACACACAGGGCCATCTTTGCAGTGGCAGAAAAAAATGGAGAGTGAAAATCAGTGGGTGTCCAAAATGGGCTAGAAAGACAAAAAAATCTATACAACTGTGGATAGTTTTTCCAATGGTTTGATTTGACTGATGGAGTCCAGACACTCTAATGTTCCTAGTGCAATATCGGACAGGGTGTGTCCTGTCTAATCCAGTCTTCAGAGAGATAGAGCGAGTGGAATCTTCTCATCCTCTAGCTTTCTCACTCCCTCTCAGTCTTCCTCCTGGACTCCCCCCTCTTTCTTGGACTCGTTTGTGGAATCTCACGGACGTCTGACACTAAGGGACTCGTTGATGGTAGTTGTTGTTGCTGCTGCAGGTGTGTCAACCTTCACTGGTGTCTCCTGCACAGCCAAGTACAGCAGAGTCTTAGCTCCTCAACAACAGAAGCCAAAGGGGAGAGAGGTGAAAGTTCACACTTCAGCAGATCTGCAGGGGGACAAGAACATAGAAGTTTATGAGCGGGCTCCTTCCCATACCACCTCCCCTCACTGGTTTTATCACACTCCCACACTAAAGTCACAATAGAGGGAGATATATTTACGATCAAGACCCTCTCTCCCACTCAAAGTGCCATGTCTCCTCCAGTGCTCTCCCTGCCCTACCTCTGTCTTTACTCAATTTCCACACGCAGTACGCAGATGTCTCCACTATCACCACGGTGGAAGGGGAATAGATTTGCTGACAGTCATCCCATTTGCGGAGCGTTAAGACGGGAGAAAAGGATACAGCTCAGTCGAAGACAACCCTCCACTGGGTCTCTGCACAAGTGCCTGGGACTGCATTCCCTCCTTCCTTCTAGCGCACACCGTGCAGATAATGCCTTGCGGAGACGTGGTAGTGTGACGTCACTCTGCCATGAGTGGTGCAGGTCTGAGGCACTCTAATCAGAAATCCACAGACAGGCTAAATAAAGCTGTGCAAAGTCTGCTCGGTGGGCGGACACAGGTGTGTGAAGGTGATTATGAGGATGAGGAGGACAACGTAGAGAGAGTGGTAATTCCACAGTGGTTTTATAAAACCCTTGTTGTCACTATCACACAGGTGAATATTATATATCTCATTGCCCTTAGTGATATGGAAGGAAACTTTTTCTTTTTTTTTCTCTCCCCAATTTCATGGTATCCAATTGGTAGTAGTTACAGTATTGTCTCATCGCTGCAACTCCCATACAGACTCGGGAGAGGCGAAGGTCGAGAGCCAAGCGTCCTACAAAACACAACCCAACGAAGCGGCACTGCGACCTGGTCAGCGTGCAGTGCGCCCAGGCCACCACAGGAGTCACTAGTGCGCGATAAGACAAGGATATCCCTGCCGGCCAAACCCTCCCTAACCTGGACGACGCTGGGCCTTAGACCACCGCGCCGGGCCTTAGACCACTGCGCCACCTGGGAGGCCAATGGAAAGAAACTTAAGGTGGCTTTACATTAGGTGATCTTATGCAGCCATTCAATAACAAACACTTCAGTAGACTGTATGAAAATGCCCATACTCTGAACATGCACATAAAATGTTATGATGGAGGAGATTCATATATACAGTTGAAGTCGGAAGGTTACATACACCTTAGCCAAATACATTTAAACTCAGTTTTTCACAAATCCTGACATTTAATCCAAGTAAAAATTCCCTGTCTTAGGTCAGTTAGGATCACCACTTTATTTTAAGAATGTGAAATGTTAGAATAATAGTAGAGAGGAGGATGTATTTCAGCTTTTATTTCTTTCATCACATTCCCAGTGGGTCTGAAGTTTACATACACTCAATAAGTATTTGGTAGCATTGCTTTTAAACTGTTTAACTTAGGTCAAACGTTTCGGGTAGCCTTCCACAAGCTTCCCACAATAAGTTGTGTGCATTTTGGCCCATTCCTCCTGACAGAGCTGGTGTAACTGAGTCAGATTTGTTAGCCTCCTTGCTCGCACATGCTTTTTCAGTTCTGCCCACAAATGTTCTATAGGATTGAGGTCAGGGCTTTGTGATGGCCACTCCAATACCTTGACTTCCTGACTGATGTCTTCAGATGTTGCTTCAATATATCCTCATCATTTTTCTTCCTCATGTGAAGTGCACCAGACCCTCCTGCAGCAAAGCACCCCCACAACATGATGCTGCCATCCACGTGCTTCACGGTTGGGATGGTGTTCTTCAGCTTGCAAGCCTCCCCCTTTTCCTCCAAACATAACGATGGTCATTATGGCCAAAAAGTTCTATTTTTGTTTCATCAGACCAGAGGACACTGCTCCAAAAAGTATGATCTTTGTCCCCATATGCAGTTGCAAACTGTAGTCTGTCTTTTTTATGGCGGTTTTGGAGCAGTGACTTCTACCTTGCTGAGCGGCCTTTCAGGTTATGTCGATATAGGACTCGTTTCACTGTGGATATACTTTTGTACCTGTTTCCTCCAGCATCTTCACAGGGTCCTTTGCTGTTGTTCTGGGATTTATTTGCACTTTTCCCACCAAAGTACGTTCATCTCTAGGAGACAGAACGCGTCTCCTTCCTGAGCGGTATGCGTGGTCCCATGGTGTTTATACTTGTGTACTATTGTTTTTACAGATGAACGTGGTACCTTCAGGCATTTGGAAATTACTCCCAAGGATGAACCAGACTTGTGGAGGTCTACAATTCTTTTTCTGAGGCCTGGCTGATTTCCTTTGATTTTCCCATGATGTCAAGCAAAGAGGCACTGAGTTTGAAGGTAGGCCTTGAAATACATCCACAGGTACACCTCCAATTGACTCAAATGATGTCAATTATCTTATCAGAAGCTTCTAAAGCCATGACATTTTCTGGAATTTTCCAAGCTGTTTAAAGGCACAGTCAACTTAATGTATGTAAACTTCTGACCCACTGGAATTGTGATACAGTGAATTATAAGTGAAATAATCTGTCTGTAAACAATTGTTGGAAAAATGTATTGTGTCATGCACAATGTAGATGTCCTAACCGACCTGCCAAAACTATAGTTTGTTAACAAGAAATTTGCGGAGTGGTCGAAAAACGACCACGAAAGACTCCAACCTAAGTGTATGTAAACTTCCGACTTCAACTGTACACTGAGTGTACAAAACACTAAGGACACCTGCTCTTTATACTGTAGACTGACCAATGGCACATGTACACATTTCATGAATCCAGGTGAAAGCTATGATCCCTTATTGATGTTACTTGTTAAATCCACTTCAATCAGTGTAGATGAAGGGAAGGAGCCAGGTTAAAGAATGTTTTTAAGCCTTGAGACAATCGAGACATGGATTGTGTACGGGTGCCATTCAGAGGGTGAATGGGCAAGACAAAAGATTTAAGTGCCTTTGAACGGGGTATGGTAGTAGGTGCTAGGTTTTTCACACTCAACAGTTTCCCATGTGTATCAAGAATGGTCCACCACCCAAAGGACATCCAGCCAACTTGACACAACTTTGAAAAGAATTGGCGTCAACATGGGCCAGCATCCCAGTGGAATGCCTTCGACACATTGTAGAGTCCATGCCCCAACGAATTGAGGCTTTTCTGAGAGCAAAGAGGGTGGGTGCAACTCAATATTAGGAAGGTGTCCTTAATGTTTTGTTCACTCAGTGTATCCAGTGCATTCGGAAAGTATTCCACATTTTGTTACCTTATAGCCTTATTCTAAAATGTATTAAATAAATGTTTTTCCTCATAAATCTACACACAGTACCCCATAATGACAAACTGAAAACAGGTTTTTAGAAATTTTGCTATAATAAAATAAATACTTTATTTACATAAGTATTCAGACCCTTTGCTATGAGACTCGAAATTCAGCTCATGTGCATCCTGTTTAAACAACTTGGAGTCCACCTGTGGTAAATTCAATTGATTGGACATGATTTGTAAAGGCTCACACCTGTATATATAAGGTCCCACAGTTGACAGTGCATGTCAGCGCAAAAACCAAGCCATGAGGTCGAAGGAATTGTCCATAGAGCTCCAAGACAGGATTGTGTTGAGGCACAGATCTGGGGAAGGGTACCAAAATGTTTCTGCAGCATTGAAGGTCCCCATGAACACAATGGCCTCCATCATTCTTAAATGAAAGAAGTTTGGAACCACCAAGACTCTTCCTAGAGCTGGCTGCCCGGCCAAAAAAAGCAATCGGGGGAGAAGGGCCTTGGTCAGGGAGGTGACCAAGAACCTGATGGTCACTCTGACAGAGCTCCGGAGTTGCTCTGGGGAAATGGGAGAAACTTCCAGAAGGACAACCATCTCTGCAGCACTCCACCAATTAGGCCTTTACGGAAGCCACTCCTAAGTAAAAGGCACATGACAGCCCGCTTGGAGTTTGCCAAAAGGCACCTAAAGGACTCTCAGACCATGAGAAACAAGATTCTCTGGTCTGATGAAACCAAGATTGAACTCTTTGGCCTGAATGCCAAGCGTCACGTCTGGAGGAAGCCTGGCACCATCTCTACAGTGAAGAATGGTGGTGGCAGCATCAAGTTATGGGGATGTTTTTCAGCCACAGGGACTGGGAGATTAGCCAGGACTGAGGGAAAGATGAACGTAGCAAAGTACAGAGACATCCTTAATGAAAACCTGCTCCAGAGCGCTCTGGACCTCAGACTGGGGAGATGGTTCACCTTCCAATAGGACAACGACCCTAAGCAAACAGCCAAGACATTGCAGGAGTGGCTTTGGGACAAATCTCTGCATGATCCCGGACTTGAACCCGATCGAACATCTCTGGAGAGACCTGAAAATAGCAGTGCAGCGATGCTCCCCATCCAACCTGACAGAGCTTGAGAGGATCTGCAGAGAAAAATGGGAGAAACACCCCAAATACATGTGTGCCAAGCTTGTAGCGTCATACCCAAGAAGACTCAAGGCTGTAATCGCTGCTAAAGGTGCTTCAACAAAGTACTGAGTAAAGGGTCTGAATACTTATATAAATGTAATATTTCAAACTGTTTTTGCTTTGTCATTATTATTTTGTGTAGATTGATGAGGGGGAAAACTATGTAATCAATTTTAGAATGAGGCTGTTACGTAACAAAGTGTGGAAAAAGTCAAGGGTTCTGAATACTTTCAGAATACACTGTATATGCTTATGGTAACATTAATTCAATTTATTACGTTTGGTGGCTAAAAATCGGAGAGCTCTTGGCGGTTTTTAAGTAGGCTCTTTCTCAGTCCTTCCATATCCATCATCATCACAATGTGTTTTATATGGTCCGACTTCAGGGCAGGATTGCAGGGAAGGGACGAGGTGTGAGATGAAAGGGAGAGGGATTAAGAAGGAGGGAGAGAACAATGAAAGAGGTAATAAGGTGGAGGTACAGAGGAGGAGAGCAAGAGTCAGTACACCCCTATTGTGTGTGGCTGTGATGAACCGCGCCTTCTCTCCTCTTCCTCTTCCGTTCCTCCACACCTCTCTTCTTCTCTCCTCCGGGTGTGTTTACCCAGTGTTGAATCACAGGCTGACCTGTACTTGTGATGTCACCAGGTCACATGTCTGTCTGTTTGTGTTTGCTCTTCACAACCCGGACCTGAGGCACCGACTGGCAGGATCAACCAACCTCTGGTGTACAGTGTACACAGTCTTACTATGACAGACACAAAGTTTAGAGTTTTGTGTTTGCAGACACTAAAAGGGAACCATCAATACTCCTGAATGAGTCATTCATTAATGAGTCATTCATAAACCACCACTGTTCAAATGTGGGAAGACGTGTCCTCCTTCCACACACTTTATAAAAAACGGAGTAAAAAAACTTAATGTGAGCAATTAATCACCGTCGCTTATTCAAGAGGATAGACTCGTGGCGAACCTGAGGCGACACTGAGCAAGACTACGGCGTGTGTCTGTGTCTCTACTCTGCACTTATGCATGTCTGCGTAATTACTTGTTTACTTCAAGGAGGAGGATCAACAGCCCACACACCCCTCCTGTCCTCTCTATCCCACAAGCCCAGTGAATGGTGCTGACAGAGTCCAAAATAGTTCCTCTGCCAGACAAAAACAACACTTTCAGCACTTGTGGTGGGAGTAAGACAATCCCTGAGCTGAGGGTCAAACAGACACACACTCCCACCCTGGGACTGGCTGGCTGGGCTGGGGAATTATATGGGCGTTTCCTATAGGTGGACGGATGTGAAGCAGCCTAATCACCGGCGCAGGGAGGAGAGGGTTCAAAGGCGGGGCTTAGCCGTTTCCTGTGATGAGGTGGCTGGGTGAAGGCGGTGGGTAGCACAGCTGGGGGTGCATGGGCATCTCCTATAGGTGTGTTGTGTTGTTATCATCCCGACTGGGTGTTCCCTACCAAGGGCGGGGTTAAGGGGGTGTGTAGCATGGGCGTCTCCTATACAGCTAACTAGCGTTTTGTTGTGGTCCGCGGGGATGGGGGAGTGGAGGGAGTTCAGTTAAGAGGCAGGTCATGTGGGCAGATTAGCCTGATCAGACCCTGCCTAGGATTAGTCTGTCCCGTTGGTCAGGGATCTGTCTGGGCCTGGGAGGGAGGCAGACCTGACTAGCCTAGCCGCTACGCTACGACATGAAGCTCATATTAGCTCCACCACAGACACAGATGTCTACTGGGCTGTAGGAGGCTCCCTCAGCATGGCCCGTAGCCACTGTGCATTTGCAGTGGTAACCAACACCACATGGCCAGGGGCAGCCACAGGGAGTTAGAAAGCATGCTACTAGTCCCAGATACTCATGGGGAGAGATGCGATTCCCTCCCTCCCTGCTGCCTTCACATGAGCTCATTACAGACAGCTCAGATGAAATGTTCTCCAAAAGCCATCAATGTCAAAGAAGAGACCACAAGTGCTGGATGATTTCTAAGCGGTAGGTAATTGGGACACTACATTGGGAAACTACACTGCAAGCACATCCCTAGCAGTCCAGAGGTGTTATTTTCGGTATGCAACACCAGAAGCAGAACAACGCTGGCAGCATCTTCAGTGCGAGACACTTATTTCAGATGAGAACACTTCGGAAGCGTGATTGAAATGCTTGATGATCACAGCGGCTTTCAGTTTCAATGCAGATAGCCCACTTTGGTTTTCTGGCTTTGTTGCACAAACCGGCCAAAGCACTCGCATAGCGCAAACAACATCACGGCATGCCATTTCCAGGTTGGAAGACTTTCCTAAAGGCACAGACCGTTTTTTTGGTGATCAGGCTACAGATTTGCCAGTACAGTCCTTAATTCAGTTTATATAGTCAATGGCAGCACAGCAGTGGGCCTGCATGTGAGCACCAGAGCACCAGTCTTTGGGAGCGAGCCCCATGCGGCCTCCACAAGTCATAGCTTGCGTTATGCGAGCGCTTTGGCCGGTTTGTGCCACAAAGCCAGAAAACCAAAGTGGGCTAAGTCTCCTAGGCAACACAAGTATAGGCCTAGATGACAGCTGATGATGTGCTGCAACAGGTGTTTGAATTCATCCATCTCTTTTCATTCACTTAGAAGTCCTAGGACATATGAAACGGGTCTCAGAAGGGACGTTCTCTAAAAAGAGGCATCATTACTGAATGAAGTCATCGATGAAAGGGGAGTCAGGATAACGACACCCTAAATACACCTCTTCACACAGCGGCACAGCCTTCAGTCAGCATTCAGGGACCCGAGAGAGAATCTGTTTGACTCGGGGAAGATGGCGCCCATTGCCAGGCAACTGGCTGCCACATCTGATTAGAGGGCTGGGTGCTGATGGACTGGCCTCTCTGACCAGGAGGCATGTTGACATGCCCACATCGATCAGTGCGTGTCCCATCACGTCCAGGCCAGCTCTGCTCACAGTGATTTCCTCACCAGGCAGCTACGCAGACCACTGCAACAGGCCTGGGTGCCATCACACACATGGTAACGTGTTGGCTTCTCTCTCGCCATATGATTGTCAGGTAAGATTAGCCTACGTGCTTTTGAGTAGGACCTACATAGGGAAGGTTAGGAGGATCAAAATTGGGAAAAACGAAATCAATACCCATCTATCTGCATTAAAATGAATCACGGTCCTTCATGAGAAAGATCCATACTAAAGCAAACCACCCAGAATGATGCTGGTCCCTTGTGGCTGTGTGACACTGACTGGGCAGTGTGTACACAGTGTGACTGAAACCCACCAATTTTGACTAATTCAATTGAACTCAGTGAGGCGAAAAGGCTGAGCTGAGCGCCAGCGAGACAGAATATCCCCTGACGACATTAATGGGCCATTGTACAGTTCACCCATCCTGTCTGCCATACGTCGCACAGATAAAGTGAGAAAAGGCTTCTTAAAAAAAATGACCCATCAAATGAAATAAAGCTGTACGTCCCAGAGAAATACCATTCGGGTGCTTGAGAAGTATAAACAATTGTAAAACGCTGTTTAAAGCTTAAATAGCGTTATACTGCCTCGAACAGGATTAAGCAAATGAAGCCTGACAAGACTCTTTGGTGCAATTCCAGCTTAACGGGCATAAAGACAGACACACACAACACAGCATAGTAATCCCCCCCCACCCCGGCCCTCACATTCCATATCATCTCGTAATAAATTATCAATAGAGGCAGGAGACAGTCTACAACACCTTTACTGGCAGTCACTCCCTGGGGGGGGGGCTTGTCTGGAAGTGGTTACGCAACATGATTACAGTCTGAAGCTGAGTGTAGCTCCTCCTCCGCCTGCACCCCTAGAAATCACCACTAATGCCTCCCGTTAACACCCCTCCAGCACCACACCACCACATTGCCAGCCTGGCGGGGGCGCCGTGCCAGGGCCTGGCCTCCACCGGGACTACGCCAACAGGGGGATGCAAAGTAGACTTGTGGAGGCCGCATGGGGCTCGCTCCCAAAGACTGGTGCTCTGGTGCTCACATGCAGGCCCACTGCTGTGCTGCCATTGACTATATAAACTGAATTAAGGACTGTACTGGCAAATCTGTAGCCTGATCACCAAAAAAAAACAGTCTGTGCCTTTAGGAAAGTCTTCCAACCTGGAAATGGCATGGCGTGATGTTGTTTCACTTTCATTAGAGACAGGTGAGGAATTCAGTTTGGCCACACTGGTATTGACATTCCATCATTAATGAAAACAGTAAGGAGTCTCACCATCGAACAAACTCACACCCCAGTCTGACAGTAACAACTTCAGCAACTGGTGATTTTATCACAATCTACTTCTGCCAAGAGGACCTTCTAGGAGCTTACAGTGACACATGAAAACAGGACCCCTGCTGGTGAGAATCACACCACCATTAAACCAAGAGCCAAGGCTCTGGCAGATTCTGGCTTTGACTACTGAGAATATTAGTCAAAAGGCGATCATTGAATGAACAGTTCGAGGGGACTTGATGAGGGATACCAATGAAATGTTGGTCAAACAATGAGGAAAGAGGTCACTGCTGACTTGTCTGTATTCCAGCAGCCTAACCTGAATAACGTTTGCCACTATTAAAACCCTGGCCTCTGACCTGCCAAATGATAAAACATCTGTCCCCGGCTCGAATTGCTGGTAAATCTGGGCTGTTTGTGCATTTAAGCTGGCCTCCTAATTGTCTTAATGCGGCATTACTGTATTTATGTAATCAGCTCCAGCCCTATTTAAAATTACCTGGCCTGGAAGATCGTTCTAACATGGGAGGGGGGGAGAGAGAGAGAGAGACAGGCTAAATTAATCTTGAAATAACCTTGCCATAATTCTTGTATCTGGTTTACTGTTACTGAGAATGTGGCACTAAAGCAGAATAAACCAACTAATCTCAGACAAAAATGCTTTGCCTCACAGTGAGAGAGAGAGAGAGCACTTGGGTCTTAATGAGTATTACATAAGGTAGCATAACATAGGCCTACATCTGTTTGCAGACAGACAACATCTAGCGACAATTAATGACTCTTGAAATCTTAAGGCTGACTCCTGATTCTCTCAGTCATTCACACGCACTTGTGATTTAGGTTTGAGATGACTTGCTATGGCTCAGGTGGGGAAGGGGGAGAGACGTTGAAGAGATTAGAAGCATTGCTGTGTGGTGTGGGGTGGTGCCAGGACAAACAATGTAAGTGTGCAGTGTGCACATACAAACACACACACACACACCCATCCTGGCTGCATGTCTGCACGCTAGCAGAGCTCTGGCCAGACGGCAGGGGATAGTGGCAGCCTGCGAACGTGGGAAAAGGAGGGATTCAGTATAGGGGGCTACCCTGGGACCCGACATCATTGCGGCGCGGTCTGCATTTTTCATGCTGCGAGCGGGAGATCAGACAGACAATATTTTTTGGTATCGCAGATTAGGCTACTTGGAAACAGTCATCTGTCTGTTTTGTAGGGTATGCGTTAGCCAATTAAAAGCACCTCTTTCTCGCACTATTTACACACTCGCTCTCTCATCATTCGCTGCTTCACGTTCAACAGCACCTCTTCTCTCCTAGTTTGGGTGTGCGAGATCAAGTGCAGCTTTACACTATATGGGTGGTCTAAATGAAATGCATGAGGGGAGAAGCATGGTGCAGTTAGCCTATCTTAGCAAGGAAATTTACTTAAGTATGTTTAGGCTACAGGTTACTACAGTTTCAGGAAATAACTATTGATAATGAAAAGTTTAGGTGCAACGTTGCGCCTTTTCCTTTTCAATAAATATTGATAACCCATTTTTTTTGTCTTTGCATGGAAATCGTCCCGCTCCTAAAAAGGTAGCCTGTAGGCTATGCAAAACGTAAGAGGAAGTGCAAGTGTCCGCTCTCATCATTCTTGCTGCTTTAAGCTCAGTAGCCATACCTCTCCTCTCCTAGTTGGGCGTGTGAGATCAGGTTTGCGTGTGGTCTGTATTAAACAAAGCAGGCTATATGCATGGGGCGGAGAAACATGGGGGTTATCTTTCCATGGAAATGAACTTCCTAAATATAATAAAGCTATAGTTTAGGCCTACTACATTTTCTGGAAATAAATACTCATCACCCATATTTGTCTCTGCCTGCAGATCGTCCCGCTCCTATTAAAATATGCTATATTATGCAAAACGTAGCTCAAGAGAAAGTGCAAGTGCGATAAACCCCGTGCTTCTACGTTCCAACTCTGGATCTCTTTCAAACTACGTCTAGCCTATTGGCTGATACATCCCAGTAATACCAATAGCCTAATATAGCCTAATGGGCCAAGTGAGAATCTCTGGTAATTTAACCTATTTCTTGGGTTATTTTTGATATTGCCTACAGGGCGCAAAATTGCTGGGACCATGGCTGCCAAGCGATATGCCTGACCTATGCCTAAAATAACACTTGCAGGACTGCGGTCGGGTTCGGGGCTAGTTCTTGTGGGAGCGGGTGGGAGTCGGACTAACCTAACGTAGCGGGCGTTAAAAGACGCCTGAGCGGAGTCCCGATATTCGTTTTTCAGGGGAAACGGAAGTTAAGGTTGAATATACCGTATCCCTGAAAACCGGAAACATCCACCTTCTACCAAACCCGCGGAGAGTGAAGTCGGACAATAAGCCAGCAGGAGTGAGCGGGTACGGTATGAAAAGCTGCGGGAGCGGGAGGATGAAATCAGTCCCGCGCAGACCTCCAATTCAATAGCATTTCCACTCCCAAAGAAAACAGGGCAGATGAAGACGGTTGTTTTTTCCGTGATGAGGAAGAGGGTGTGGGTATGTGGGGTGGATGGTCAAACACACATTGGTCAGTACCAACACCCCCTCTCCCTCTCTCTCCTTCCAACCTCTTTCCACCTCCATCAATATTTCCGAGAAAAAGAAAAGTGTGAGAGGAGAGCAGTGGGAAGCAGTAAGAGAACACTCAATAGTTTCAAGTGACTGACAGTGAGAGAGATGAAAAATCGAAAGAGACTGAAAAGGAGTTTGAGAGGAGAAAACTAGGAGACATTGCTATGTAGCTAGAAGAGAGGAGATGAGCGAGAGAGAGAGAGAGAGAGAGTGAGAGAGTGAGAAAGAGAGCGAGATGAGAAAGAGATGGAAAGCAGGGCAGGGATGAGCGGAGGGTATGGCAGCAATCACTCTGGCCAAATCAGTGGAGATGAACTGGGCTGCAGCCAGCCAGGGAGAGAGGTTGAGACTGGGCACAGAGCTCCATCTCCGGCTTTCAGCCTTTCAGTCTCTCAGTCACTCACTCTCTCTTTGTCTCTCTCACTCGATCACTCACCAGGGTTCTAAATATAAAAAAATGTATTGGTTGCAAAAAACGAATATGTAACACTGTAAAGACACTAGCTTATTATAAAAGCTAAAATCATGACGCGAATTACAGGGGAGCTGAATGAGACGTTAGCGCCTCTAAATGAGAAGCTAGCTCCCCTAAATGCAACAAAAGTCAAACTTGGGGGGGGGGTCTCTAAATAATGAAATTTAACCATTCTCCTATTTTTTTAAAAAGCAGTGGTAAATATGACAATAAAAGCTTCCAATGAAATGAACACCCCCACCTCTCTGTCATGGTTTAAACCATTTAGTTCTACAGTATGTGGTGGCGCTGTCCACTCAGTAGTGCTGAATTTCAGCTTTAGCTGAGCTCCTTTACACATTGATTTTCCTTTGTACTTCCTCATTTTTGCTATTTGTTTGCCATGCGTCGTTGATAAAAAATATCCTTTATTCCGATTCATTACATTTATCCATTGATGTATCATTGTTTGTTGTTGTCAGTAGCTCTTTAGATCACTCATTGCTTTGTTTTTCAGGTGCTCGTGGGTGCTCGTGTTCTCCCTGCCATCCGTGACCAGAAGTAGCAGACCATTTATATACCTTTATTCTTTTCAAACAATATTTGTTTTCTTTCCTGGATCAGCTGGTGGTCGACAATATCACTAGACGACACACCTACAGCTGGACACCAATGCGCATCCAATCCATCCAACAAGTATACGTTAATGAAAGTAGGCCTGTTGATGACTCTTTTGGTTAAAAGCATTCGATTTTGCAACTGCATAGACCTACATTATTTTGGATATGTGTGCCCAGGAGAGCTTTCACAGTGTAACATCATGAAATGTTAAGTAGGCATAGTTACACATACAGTGTATTTTAAGCGATTACCAAGACCCATAATTAGTACAGGGCTTAAGTTCAATGTTTTAATTCAATTCTTATTTGTTAATAATGACAAATAACACTGTCATAAATGTCATTAATGCAAGGATAGAAAGTTAGTGTTTTATGTCACACGATCTGTGAAGACTCCAGGCATTAATTCATGAACTACGGTGTAAAACATGTTTTGATTCAAGTCATGTATTACATTGAATGTAGGCTTCCTATTCTGCCAGGTTACAACAGGCTACAACAGCCAAAGATGTAACATGCGTTCCTCAAAACACCACCCAGAGAGAACGTTTGCTAACAAGTGACAAACAAATCCTTGTGATGTGGATGCTGAGGAACTTAAAACTTGTGACTCTCTACTTCAGTCCTGTTGATGTGGATTGGGGCATGTTCCCTCCTCTGCTTCCTGAAGTCAACAATCAACTCCTTTGTTTGCTGAAGTTGAGGGAGAGGTTGTTGTCATGACACCACAATGCCAGTTCACTTACCTCCTCCCTATAGGCTGACTCATCGTTGTTGGTTATCATGCTGTGGTCTCGTCAGCAAACTTGATGATGGAGTCGGTGCTGTGCAAAGCCACGCAGTCGTGGGTGAACAGGGAGTACAGCAGAGGACTGAGGACACATCCCTGGGGGGACCCTGTGTTAAGAGTCAGTGTGGAGGAGGTGTTGTTGCCAATCCTCACAGCCTGTGGTCTGCTCGTCAGGAAGTCCAGGATCCAGTTGCAGAGGGTGATGTCCAGGCCCAGGGCTCTGAGCCTTGTGAATAGCTATGGAAATGGCATCTTCCTTGGATCTGTTTGAGCGGTAGGCAAATTGGAGTGAGTCCAGTGTGCCTGGCATGCTGGCCTTGATGTTGGCCATGAACAGCCTCTTAAACCACTTTACGATAATTGAGGTGAGCGCGACGGGGCGATAGCCATTTGGGCATGTCACCTTGTTTTTCTTGGGCACAGAGACGACGGTGGTCTCCTCTAAGCAGGCGGGGACTACAGCCTGGGACAGGGACAGGTTGAAGTTGTCCGAGAAGACACCCGCCAGCTGGTCAGCACACACTCTGAGGACGTGGCCAGTGATGCCATCTGGGTCGGCGGCTTGGCGAGTATTCACTCTTTTGAGAGTTTTCTTCACGTCAGCCTCGGAGAGCGAAAGCACCTGGTCGTCTGGAGCAGCGAGAGTCTGCCTGAATGGCTCAGTATTGTCTGCCTCGGAGCGAGCATAGCATGTGTTAAGCTCGTCTGGGAGGAAGGCTTTGGTTGGCACCCCACAGTTGGATTTGTCTTTGTAGTCTGTGATAGTCTGTAGTCCTTGCCACATGTGACGCGAATCGGAGTTGTCATACATCAATTCAAGTTTGAGTCTGTATTGTCTTTTTGCGTCCCTAATGGCTATGCGGAGTGAAACAAAGGAGGTGCTTCCACAATACTGACGATGGATCAGCTCCTAGAAAGATGATATCACGTATGGTTGCAAATATTGAGGAAGCTTATTCTATGATAATGCACTAAATCGAGATTTGTTGTTGTTGTTACATATCGTGAAATATATGAAGGCAAAAATTACAGTAGCCTACAATTAGCAAAATAGAACTCGAATGAACATGAAATTGGTTTCAATATTGTAAAATTATATAGGCCTATGTAGCCTATACTGTAGGCTATTTATCTTTTAATGCAATCATCTTGGTTTTCATGTTTATCCCTCGCTTGTTTGTAACAATTGCAAAGACATTGTGCAACTTTGTATTTGTAGTCAACTTCGTTGTGAAGTCAACAGCGGTCACAGAGAGACAGATAAACATCTTGATTCTATGTTTAGTGGAGATCTTCTGTGTATAAAGTGACGCGGTAGGGGAAAAAAACGTATCTGTCGATGCACTTAGAGTGGTCTGAGGCAGTCGGTAAATAACAAGCGTTTTGTGCAACCTTAGTAACGATGGTGTTGGGAAACAGCTCGGATATTTAACGATGCTTCAACGAAAGTTCTAATGATGAACAAGATGCTTTTGGGAAACCGGGTCCAGATCTTTTGACCTGGTTGTGCTAAAGCAAGCTGTTTCAGCTGTTAGTAGTAATGGTGCAGTCTTAGACGCTATCGAATCTGCACTCGCTTTTTTTTCTAAGGACCTCGGAATCAACGGTACAGCGGAGCCTTATCAGTACAACAATAATTATCTGGGAGATTTTTTTTCCTAGTCGCAAGGCTCCCAAAATAAAACTCCTGGTCGCACAGCAAAATTGGTCACACTTTGTAGCACTGTCACTTCCTCTATGTTTCTCTCTCTCTCTCACAGGCATCCAGCACTCAATGTCCCTTTGTCCTGGCACCCAGGCCTGCTTATTCATCTTACCATCTGTATGATAAAGTGCCACCTGAACCCGGACCAAGAAGCCATGTGAACTCAACTCTCAGCATAGCAGGGGGGTGGATGGATGGAAGCAAGATGGCGCCGAAAGACATCCCTCCGCCCAGTACCCTGCCCTGAACTTTAGTCACTGTTACTAGCCGGCTCCCACCCGGTACTCTACCCTGCACCTTAGAGACTGCTGCCCTATGTACATAGAGTCATTGAACACTGGCCAATTTAATAATGTTTGCATACTGTTTTACCCACTTTATATGTACAGTATTCTAGTCATGGCTCATCCTATATAACTACTGCTGTACACACCTTTTCTATTCATATACTGTCCATACTGTTTATACACACCTGGGCTGTCCCCAACTAAAACAAATCTTTGTTGAACTAGTCATCTGTTCTTTCGACCAATCGATTGGTCGACATTTTTAAACATGTCTTTTTCCCTACACCATGTGTGTTATAATAAAATCAACTATATGTAGGCTACTGAGCTTGTCTGATGCTTTAAGCACACTGTGACTAAATAAGACACAAATGACTCGAGGGAGCCAGAGATCAAGATAACATAACCAGAAAAAAAAGAAAACTGCTCCCGACCCTCTTCCTCCCGCTGCTGCTGGCCTTCGCAGATTGACAACCTTTTCCATTCGGAGTGCCAATTTATCTTACCATTTCTACCGATCTGAGTGCCAGTTATGATTTTTATATGCACATTTTCATGGAACAGTTTAATTTCATTTATAATAATGCCTTTGTATCTCAAAATCATTATCATGTGGTTAATCAAAATTCTAAAAGTAACTTCCATTGCCAACTATGTAAAAATAGCCTACATAAAGCCAACAAATAAAAACATTGCAGCCTGCAGGCAGAAAATATCCTGATAAAAATAAATATCCTATAAATCACATTGGCTATGCATGGTCTGTCTGCAAGGAACTTTAAACATTGTATCACTATTAACTTGGGTCAGGCCTGAAGCTCCTGCTAGCAAACTTGCAACATTGAAATAAACCAAAATGTGTTCCTCACAAGTCTAACCTAGGTTGTGTGGTCTGCAAACAACGCGTCCACTCCGACAATGACAATGCTAAAATACTGAAATAATAATATATTGAACACATTAACAGAAATTACCTTAACCAAACAAACATTGTAGATTAGAATATATATATATATATATATATATATATATATACTTTAGACTGCTCGACTAAAAAAAGCTTGTGTGGCCTACCACTTTGTGGCTGAGCCATTGTTGCTCCTAGATGTTTCCACTTCATAAATTACAGTTGACAAGGGCAGCTCTAGCAGGGCAGAAATTTGACAAACTGACTTGTTGGAAAGGTGGCAACCTATGACGGTGCCACGTTAAAAGTCACTGAGCTCTTCAGTACACGCCATTCTACTCCTAATGTTTGTCTATGGAAATTGCATGGCTGTATGCTCAATTTTATACACCTGTTAGCAACGGGTGTGGCTGAAATAGCTGAATCCATTAATTTGAAGGGGTGTCCACAGACTTTTGGCCATGTAGTGTATATATTCCAGACTGACATTTCTCGTTCTGATATTTCTTACATTTTTTGTATTACTGCACTGTTGGAACTAGCTTCACCTTCGTTAACATCTGCAAATCTGTGTACGAGACCAATAAACTTTGATTTGATTAGGATGGGATAACACAACTTCGGATCAACTCAATAAAACAAGAGTGGTAAGGTCAACAGAAACCCAACAGCCCAAACACAGGAGCTGAGGCAGTAACGTTACTAAAACACACTTCCAAGGCAGCCCTACATCACTTGTTCCATTGGGAGCCACACTTCAAAAGGAGCTGATGATGAATGTGTAAATACAATGTTTTTGTATTTTTTTGTTGTTGAAATAATTGTTTATTTGCACATAGGGCTAAGTGATAGATTCCCAGTCGTAATTATTTTACATTTGCTTTTCTAACCCCGAGCCATTTCTGAACCCGCATAGGGCGAATAAAAATGCAGCGGAGGATAACATAAACTAAGTCAAAAATTGGCATCTTCTGTGTTTACAGCTAGCCCCTGCCTTTTAGCTTGGATTAAAAACTCCTCTGCTGCCTGCCTAAACATCAACAACATAAGACCTACAGCACAGAAAATTGCCATTGCTATGGGATCCCAATAAGCAAAAACACTTTGTGTGGAAGTAATCTTACCTGTGTTACCATGAACGATATGATTGCTATTGCACAATACAATAAAAGGTTCTTATAGAACTCCACCAATAACTATGATCTTTGGGAAGTACCATATGAACCATGTCAGTCACAAATGGTAGGCCTATATTGTGTCCTTCAATGACCAGCAATATATAAAATGGGGGTGAAAACTGGGTGAGGAATAGAAGGGTGGGGAATGAGAGAGAGAGAGAGAGAGAGAGAGAGAGAGAGAGAGAGCGAAAGGGAGAGAGGGAGATGCTGTGATGTTGGCCGTATGTGTTAATGAGCCTTGACTGCTTTCGATGCAAAACGGCCAAAACCCACAGACACGCCTTGCCCCAGAGACGCCAAATTCTTATACCAAACCAACCCCTAGCCCCTACCCCATTAGCACTTCTGATATGAAATTAGTGTACATGAGCAATATGGCAACAACAAAAAATCCACCCAGCCTTTCACAGGACATGACCTGGTGATGTCATTATGAGTCAACCAAATTCCTTCCATTATTCTCAGACAATAATCCAGACACCTGATGCAACAGTTGCACTCACAGATTATACATTTGATTGAGTTGAATGAGTTTAAAGCTTATGAAAGAAGAGTTAGCCTATGGTTTCACCAAAAGGAACGTTGTACACGCCATTAGTATGTCAATACACCACTTTCCTACAATGACACACAGACCATCACCCCACCACAACAGTGGGTGGGCCAGAGTGCAGCGAGTCCTGGACTGTCATGGGCACCGTGTTAACAAGGTCCATTAGTCCTGGAGGTGAACCCAGTGTGAAGCAGACCGGTCTGGTAATGGTGAAATCAGTTCATTTGACTGATGTTCTGATGTTAAAGTGGAAGTCCAATGATAGTGAATCTGTCTATATAACAAGTATTTGTGAAGAGATGACTGGTCAACATGTATAGCAATAGCCTAACAAAATATGAATCATCATGACTCATGATCACACTAATTTACAACATGATAATTATCACATAATGAAGAGAAAAATGAATAAGGCTATTTTGATTAAATTATGGTCCATGTAACCCTTATCAATCTAATACACTAACTTTAATTGAACAATAGAATATTAGTTTCAATTTCTCAATCACACACATTTATGTCAAACGTTACATGCGAATACACTATACAATGCAGCAAAGACAGCTGTTAGCCAGGGGAGTCAGTATAATATCAAATTAAAATAATGAAAACAAACCAAATATATTGTCCTCATTCCAACCACCAAAGATAAATCAAGTAGCCTGAAGAGCAGGTGCGTCAAAACATATAGCGTATAGCGAACTCAATTTAGTCGTGTCTGCTATTCTGTTATTTCGTAGGTAAAAGTTTATTTTGGAGATAAACGCTCTATTTCACCATATTACCAGAGTTCTACCTGTGTAATGGCACAATCAAACGTTGGGTAGTTTACCGGAAGTCTCCATTCATTCATTCGAATAACCTACTTTATGTTTTTATGTTGTTACATGAATCGCACCGATACATTGTAACGTTTCGCGGTGTGCGACATTCCAATGTGAACAAAGATGGATACATGAACGGATACATATAACATTGCTGTTAAACCGTTCTCGCGAGTGAAGTTTAAAGCATCTCGTCAGTCAACTCAACTCCCAGAGAACAATGAACAGATTCCGAGCAATGCAGCATCCCGTGCCTCAATTCAACAGCTCTATATACCGTTAGTCACAGACAATGCGCAAGAGGCTAAAACTTCTACTCAGTGTTTCCCCTGCCTCTAGTTGGCACCACATCGACAAACCTCTGATAATTATTCCTAAAAACTCAAAATAAAGACTGTAAAGTTGTACGAAAGTAACGGTTCTGTGTAATAACAACATCTTAACCCAATGTATGTACATGTATTTTCAAAACAACAGATCAAAACACACTAAAATAGTAGCACGAACAACTCACCTTTTCATTCGGGAAAATGTTTCCGGATAGCCTACGGTAGTAACCTTCGCTTCAGCTGCAGGATTCTCAAACCCCCCCAAAAATCCGCACACCAATTTCAGCAGGCATTGAATTCTTCATAACGTGCTCTGTGAGACTGTGCTGGGCTGGAAGCTGGGTGGGGGGAGGGGTGGCGCCATTACCTGCCGACCGAAACAACGTCAGGCAGTCTCCCAAATAAAATCACAGTGGAGGGGGCGTTTGAGAAACAGAGACGAGACTTTTTGCATGTTTGATGGTACTCGACCGCGCAGACCGTAGCGCGAAACATTCTGTACAGGAAAAAAAAGATTACTCAGTTTAGCAGTGTTCTGCTGTGATAATGGTCATACTGAGTAGCTTAATAATGACTATACGATGTTAATAGTGGGAGCAAGGTGTAATTATATGTAGCCTCATCGACTTTGAAATAGGCTATAGAATAATTTGACATGGAATAATGTTAGTAATCATGCAATAGAGTAACTAAAATAAATATTTCTAATCAAATTACATTTCATTAGTCACATGCGCAGAATACAACAGGTGTAGACCTTGCAGTGAAATGCTTACTTACAAGCCCCTAACCAACAATGCAGTTTAAAAAAGATGAATAAGAATAACAAATAAAAGGAACAAGTAATTAAAGAGCAGCAGTAAAATAACAATAGTGAGACTATATACAGGGGGTACCGACACAGAGTCAATGTGCGGGGGCCCGGTTAGTCGAGGGAATATGTACATGTAGGTAGAGTTATTTAAGTGACTATGCATAGATAATAACAGAGAATGGGGGGGGGGGGGGCAATGCAAATAGTCTGGGTAGCCAATTGATTAGATGTTCAGGAGTCTTATGGCTTGGGGTTAGAAGCTACTTAGAAGCCTCTTGGACCTAGACTTGGCGCTCCGCTGCAGCTTGCCGTGCGGTAGCAGAGAGAACAGTCTATGACTAGGGTGGCTGGAGTCTTTGACAATTTTTAGGGCCTTCCTCTGACACCGCCTGGTATAGAGGTCCTGGATGTCAGGAAGCTTGGCCCCAGTGATGTACTGGGCCGTACGCACTACCCTCTGTAGGACCTGGGTGAGCACTCAAATATTATGAGCTTCACCATACGCATTTTGAATTTGTCTGGATGGTGACATTAACCAGCCACAGACCTACTGTATATTCAGTAGAGGGTATGGAGGGTACGCTATTGACTTCAGTAATGATTAGAGCCATCACATGTCAAAATCAATACATGGCAACTAACTGGCCCCTATATTAGAACAGATATTTCAGCAATCAGCATTGAGGGTGTTATGCATGCCTTGGGGTTGTAGCCAACTAGAATAACAAAACTTGTCTAAATGGCCTCCCGAGTGGTGCAGCGGTCTAAGGCACTGCATCGCAGTGCTTGAGGTGTCACTGTCACAGCTGGCCATGAGTCCCATAGGGTGGCGCACAATTGGCCCAGCGTCGGCTGGGTTAGGGGAGGGTTTGGCCGGGGCTCTAGCAACTGCTTGTGGCGGGCCGGGCGCCTGCAGGCTAACTTCGGTTGTGAGTTGAATTGTGTTTCCTGCGACACATTGGTTCAGCTGGCTACCCGGTTAAGCTTGTGGGTGTTAAAAAAAGTATATAAAAACTTGTCTAATTATGACCCCTCTATGGAAAGATGAGACTAACGAATATGATAGTGAATATGATAGGGTTCTCTGTTTTGCTCTACGACCCCCACAAGCATCTTGGGACTCGTCTGAAGTCGGTATAGCCGATCTGCCAACTTCTGTCTGTAGCGTCTGAATAGTTTGGACTACTCGTCTGGAAAGGTGAGACTTTCACGTAGTGGTGTAAAGAACTTTAGTAACAATGCTTGTAAGTACCACCTAAGTCGTTGTTTGGGGGTATCTATACTTTACTATTGATATTTTTTACAACTTTTACTTCACTACATTCCTAAAGAAAATGATGTACTTTTTACTCCATATAGTTTCCCTAACACCCAAAAGTACTCGTTATATTTTAAATGCTTAGCAGGACATGAAAATGGTTTGATTCACACACTTATCAAGAGAACATTTATTATATTTTTTATTTATTTAACCTTTATTTAAGTCAGTAAAGAACAAATTCTTATTTACAAAAACTGCCTTGTTCAGGGGCAGAACAACAGATTTTTATCAAGAGAACATTTATTATATTTTTTATTTATTTAACCTTTATTTAAGTCAGTAAAGAACAAATTCTTATTTACAAAAACTGCCTTGTTCAGGGGCAGAACAACAGATTTTTACCTTGTCAGCTCTGGGATTCGATCCAGCAACCTTTCGGTTACTGGCCCAACGCTCTAATCACTAGGCTACCTGCCGCCCCTCTGATCTGGTGGACTCACTGAATACATGCTTCGTTTGTAAATTATGTGTGAGTGTTGGAGCGTGCCCCTGGCTATCCGTAAATTTAAAAAACAAGAAAATGGTGCTGTCTGGTTTGCTTAATATAAGGAATATGAAATGACTTACACAATTACTTTTACTTTTGATACTTAAGTATATTTTAGCAATGAAATGTACTTCTGATACTTAAGTATATTTAAAATCAAATACTTTTAGACTTTTACTCAAGTAGGATTTCACTGCGTGACTTTGTTTTTCACTTGAGTCATTTTCTTTTAAGGTATCTTTACCTTTACTCAAGTACGACAATTGAGTACTTTTTCCACCACTGCTCTCACGAATAATGTCAGTTGTTTTGATCTAGGATGCCCACAGGTCTCACAAGACTCGTCTGAAGTTCCCCCAGCACCAGGTGAAAAAATTAAAGTACATTTGAAGTCGGAAGTTTACATACACTTAGGTTGGATTCATTAAAACTCATTTTTCAACCACTCCACAAATTTCTTGTTAACAAACTATAGTTTTGGCAAGTCGTTTAGGACATCTACTTTGTGCATGACACAAGTAATTTTTCCAACAATTGTTTACAGACAGATTATTTCACTTATAATTCACTGTATCACAATTCAAGTGGGTCAGAAGTTTACATACATTAAGTTGACTGTGCCTTAAAACAGCTTGGAAAATTCCAGAAAATGATGTCATGGCTTTAGAAGCTTCTGATAGGCCAATTGACATCATTTGAGTCAATTGGAGGTGTACCTGTGGATGTATTTCAAGGCCTACCTTCAAACTCAGTGCCTCTTTGCTTTTCATGGGAAAATCTAAAGAAATCAGCCAAGACCTCAGAAAAAAATTGTAGACCTCCACAAGTCTGGTTCATCCTTGGGAGCAATTTCCAAATGTCTGAAGGTACCACGTTCATCTGTACAAACAATAGTACACAAATATAAACACCATGGGACCACGCAGCCGTCATACCACTCAGGAAGGAGACGCATTCTGTCTCCTAGAGATGAACGTACTTTGGTGACCGAAAAGTGCAAATCAATCCCAGAACAACAGCAAAGGACCTTGTGAAGATGCTGGAGGAAACAGGTACAAAAGTATCTATATCCACAGTAAAACGAGTCCTATATCGACATAACCTGAAAGGCCGCTCAGCAAGGAAGAAGCCACTGCTCCAAAACCGCCATAAAAAAGCCAGACTATGGTTTGCAACTGCACATGGGGACAAAGATCATACTTTTTGGAGAAATGTCCTCTGGTCTGATGAAACAAAAATAGAACTGTTTGGCCATAATGACCATCGTTATGTTTGGAGGAAAAAGGGGGAGGCTTGCAAGCCGAAGAACACCATACCAACCGTGAAGCATGGGGATGGCAGCATCATGTTGTGGGGGTGCTTTTCTGCAGGAGGGACTGGTGCACTTCACAAAATAGATGGCTTCATGAGGATGAAAAATGATGAGGATATATTGAAGCAACATCTCAAGACATCAGTCAGGAAGTTAAAGCTTGGTCGCAAATGGGTCTTCCAAATGGACAATGACCCCAAGCATACTTCCAAAGTTGTGGAAAAATGGCTTAAGGACAACAAAGTCAAGGTATTGGAGTGGCCATCACAAAGCCCTGACCTCAATCCTATAGAAAATTGGTGGGCAGAACTAAAAAAGTGTGTGCGAGCAAGGAGGCCTACAAACCTGACTCAGTTACACCAGCTCTGTCAGGAGGAATGGGCCAAAATTCACCCAACTTATTGTGGGAAGCTTGTGGAAGGTTACCTGAAACGTTTGACCCAAGTTAAACAATTTAAAGACAATGCTACCAAATACGAATTGAGTGTATGTAAACTTCTGACCCACTGGGAATGTGATGTTAGAAAAAAAAGCTGAAATAAATCATTCCCGCTACAATTATTCTGACATTTCTCATTCTTAAAATACAGTGGTGATCCTAACTGACCTTATTTTTACTTGGATTAAATTGTGAAAAACAGAGTTTAAATGTATTTGGCTAAGGTGTATGTATACGTCCTACTTCAACTGTATATATGGAGACTGTTTAGTTCCAAAAATAAAGGGTTTAAATACATGTAAAAAAAAAAATTAAATAAACTATAAAAACATTTTAAAAGTGTTTCCTAATCTTTCTTATATCTTTTCCTTGAGATTTTTTTTGGGGGACTATATGTTGTTCCATGTAGTGAATCTGTTGCGTTTGTATGCGTTTGTATAGGCTAATAGCAGTATGGCCAAATAAATAAAAAAAGATTGTTCAACGGGTCTTAAAATTCTAAATCCAATAGCAAAATGATCCTTGGTATGACCTTCTTAAAGCAATTCCATATAGTTTAGTAGAACCCCCCCCCCCCCCAGACAGAGTTTATACTGTAATGGTTAAACTAATTTAGCGTCTGGTGATGTCACCAGGCACGCAAAAACTCCATTCCACCAAAACAGGCTGAAATGTCAGGCATTCTTTTCAAACAACTCTTACACTAAAATTGTATTATCATGATTTTCACAATTTCTAACTATTATTCCAACCTCATAGTTTGGAAATGTATATAAAACACAGGAAATCAAGTTTTTAACTGCACTGGGCCTTTAACTCTGATCAAGCTTTGTGACTGTGTTATGGTGTTAGTGGCACACAGCCAAGCTGTGATATCTTTAATCCAACAGTAGTTGTTTTCAAAGGTGGCAAATGTCCAATCCAGAGAGAGACCATAACGCGACTTTGAACTCTGAGACGAGTCTGTCATAACAGCGTGAGTTGATTCACACAACATGACTGGAAACAGTTTTCACACGAAACTGTATATGACTAAATAGGTGGAGGATTTTCAGTAAATTCCACAGAGGAAGGAAGGGAGGAGAGAGACCGGCCAACGTTAAACTTTATATTGGCGGATGAATAGTTGTGTGAACCCTCAGGGTGTGAGGCTTTACTTGTAAAATGATAGGGCGGGGAGGGATTGTGGGGGAAATTAAACTTTTTAATACAGGGAGAAAAGTTCCACGCACCACCATACAACACATGAGGTAGTACTTATCGCAAGGGACATTTGTGGAACTTCACATAAGGAGAAGCTTAGGTAAACACATTGTTAAAGGCAGTAATCGTGTTAAGTCAACAAATACTGTGTTTGACTGCCTACACACTCCCTGCTACAATTCCATAGCACCACATAGTATAGAAAGCTGTAGCTGTGGTGTGAAAGGAGGACAAAATAATTCAAACCCTAATGAGAAAATACATGGAGTTAATCTAAGGAAGTCCGTGTTAGCACTAGGAGCACAGCACAATCTGATCCATAATAAGTCACGTTAGGCTACTTTGTGTGTCACATTTTTTTTATACAGTTCTCTGAGAAAAACAGAACAATATGATTGAAATACCACAATTGTGTGACTCAACGTGATCATCAAGAAAAGGCCTATTGGGCTCTGTTCTAAGCTTTCCTCCTTTGTTGGGAGCTTGTACTTTGAGAGGATTGGTCCATTTTTGATCCCTTTCCAGCTAATTTGCAGTGCAACAGGTGCTTGCTCCAACTCTTCATCCGCATCCATCACTAGGATCAAAAAACACTTTTGAAAGCTGCAGCACAGCCTGCACACGAATGAAATAAAGGCCAGAGAATATCACAAACGCAACCTAGAAAACAAAGTGTACCACGTGAATGCTACTGAGTGTCCTATAAGAACTGTTACAGAGAAGATGGCCCTACTCCAAGAAAAGACATTGATTACTTCAATAAAAAAAATAAAAAGGGACTCAATCTACAAGTTGTGTCAAGCTTTGATTCGGGAATTAGAACACTTTCTCACAATAGGCCATTCATTCAGAAGACAAAAGCTGTTATTTGAAAACAAAGCATTAGCCCTGTAACAATGCACCGGCGTTCTGCTCAAACATGAGTTTCCTCTTCTCCAAAGGCCCTCACTCAGCCAGCCTCCATATCCAGACCAATTAATAAGGGTTTTATTTTGCTTTTTTCGATAAATATGTGTTTGTGTGCGTGTGTATGTTTCTGGGAGAGCGAGACAGAGTAAGATTGTTTTTATGCTGTATAAGTTTGTTCCAGTTAACATATCATACTTGAAAGGCTCATATGCCTCTATGTAATAACAAAAATACATAACCTTTGGTGTCATAATAATCTAATACTTGAGCATAACAAGGACATTCAAAATTATTAATAGTAACAAAGTGTGGAAGCACAAATCAGGGGACTTCGTAATTTGACGGTAAAATGTCTCATCCTAGTTCTGCTTTTGCAAAGCAAAAGAGCAACTTAACTTCTCTCAAGTGTTCCAAACAAAGAAGAGTAATTGAGATATGTGTCATATGACTCTGTGACAGGCCATATGGTACAGTAGACTTACAGTACAGTACCTTATTTCACTGTGTCCACTGACTCCACTTCCTGAATGACATCATCCGACCTAGCTCTTAGTCAGCTACCTTGGCTGAGATACTGTTTACTCACAGTGTCCTATGATGGTACCTAAACACACACACACCCTGGGGCTGTTCTCAGTCATACCACCCTGAGGCTATTGGTTAGACAACACACCTATTAAGTAAAAGCCTTGCCCTTCTAATAGGTACCTTATCATTTTAAGAGGTTTCCTAGGACTGTTTTGCCTAACACACCTTCTTAGTCATTTGAGTCACACAGACTGAGAGAGTATCTTTCAAAGTTTCCCATGAGGCACTTTGTGAAGGGGAAGTTGCCTAGTGTCTTAGTTTTTTTCTCTGTATCTAAATGTCAGGAAAAGATATATGACCATATTCACCACAATAATGGGGCAATAGATTCAGGAGGCGTCTCTCAACCAAAAGTTTTCAACGTTGAGATTGGGGAAGAAATTGCTTGGCTCCCACGGTTTCATACATTTACTAATATGCAAATAGTCCTTGGATGAAGCCCAGTGGACTGAGCTGGGAGCATGGTGAATAATGCAGCTGGCCCATGCACTGATGCTAGAAATGTGTTAATTTGCAGGTAGAAATGAGGTCAACATGCACTGAAGTAGCTAGCAAGTTTACTAGATAGCTACAGTGGTTTCCATGGTAAACAAACAACTTGCTAGTTTAGCTAACCAAACCATCATAGCTTGCTATTATGAAAATCGAATTCAATAATACCAATACTGTTTTCAATTCGACTTTCACTTTCAAAAGCTTTTCAAAACATAAAAATGAACTATAGCCATTGAATTCTACTGTGCAACTACACCGTGCATTACAGGGAAATAATGCACGCTCTAGAATCTCCTTCAAGCCAATGAAAAAGGAGTATTCAACAATGACATGGCATAAAGGACATTATAAACTGGGTGATTCAAGCCCTGAATGCTGATTGGCTGAAAGTATAACACAGGTATGACAGCACATTCATTTTTACTGTTCTACTTTATACTGTTACTGTTTGTAACCAGTTTATAATAGCAATAAGGCACCTCAGGGGGTTGTGCGTAAGAGCAGCCTTTAGCCGTGGTTTATTGGCCATACACCACACCCTCTCGATCATTATTGCTGAATTAAACTAGCAAAGAATCTTTTTAAATAAGGTTGTGGCTTCACACATTAGCATTCAGTTACTTATTCAGGAGACAGCTGTAGTCATCACATCTATACTTATGACTAAAATATGCTTTCCCCAAAAATACACTATTCATGCACCACAAGGGATTACTGGCGGAGAAACATACAGTCTGTGATGTCTGCTGCTCAGTGATGCTTCGCTCCCATCCTGTCACACCTGCTACGCAGGAGCTAAGCTACTTGTGAAACAGGCTTTCCCGGGTGTAAGACAACCCCTTACCTTGACAAAAGTGCAGTTTCAATAACAGACAGCTCTTTTCTGTACTTACTTATATCAACGTGCCGCCTGGGAGGCATCTGCACTCCGGTCTCTCGACCAGCTGTGAGGTGTGATAGTGGAGCCGCTACAACGTAGGTCTTCCCAGGTGACACTGAAATAATGACATCATCCCTGTCAGCACATACCTGTTTCCTCAGGAAGCCCCTCCCACCTCCCCTCCGTACACCTATTAAAGAGACAGACACTCAGCGAGGCTGCCAGGAAAGAGGAAACACACTGAACTTGACAGGGCTCCCCATACAATGAGTCTGTTTACATTACCTCTACAAGCGCTGAGATACACAAGGCATTATATAAGATGAAGAATTCATGCTGCGCTTCAGTATAAAGGGAACTTTGGGAACAGTTCTAACATGTATTTTACATTTGTACATTTTAGTCATTTAGCAGACGTTCTTATCCAGAGCGACTTACAGTAGTGAGTGCATACATTTTTTTGTCCTGGTCCTCCGTGGGAATCAAATCCACAACCCTGGCGTTGTAAGTGCCATGTTCTACCAACTGAGCCACACGGGACACGGTTTTATACATTTTGAAGGGTGTTTGTTTCATGGCTCTTTTGGTGTTTCTCGATTTTCAAATACACAGTAAGCATTTAGTAATGTTAAATTAAGGACGAGGTCTAGCTGAGAAAAATGTCTCCCCTTCCTATAGTCAGTGACACAGACTGCAAGACATAAACACTGTATAATAATTGAATACATGTGTGATATTGCCGTTTGCTATTTGCTCCTCACTCTAAATCACTTCACTATTTATGAATCTCACATATTGTGCCTCATTGAATCAGAGCTTCAAATATATGGCAAGGCAATAGGCAAGCAAAACAGTTATTGATGATGTGTCTCTGCCATTAGTTGGTCTGCGGGTGGTTAATAAATATCAATATTTCAAAGCTTACTTGTTGATTGGGTGGATTGAGTAGCAATAAGTAACTTTAACACTCAATGTTGAGGCACATAGTGAGGTCTGCACAACGCATCACCGGGGGCAAACTACCTGCCCTCCAGGACACCTACACCACCTGATGTCACAGGAAGGCCAAAAAGATAATCAAGGACAACAACCACCCGAGCCACTGCCTGTTCACCCTGCTTCCATCCAGAAGGTGAGGTCAGTACAGGTGCATCAAAGCTGGGACCGACAGACTGAAAAACAGCTTCTATCTCAAGGCCATCAGACTGTTAAACAGCCATCATTAACATCAAGTGGCTGCTGCCAACACGCCGACTCAAATCTCTAGCCACATTAATAATAAAACATTGGATGTAATAAATGTATCACTAGTCACTTTAAACAATGCCACTTTATATAACGTTTACATACCCTACATTACTCATCTCACATATACTGTACTCTATACCATCTACTGCATCTTGCCTATGCCGCAGGGCCATCGCTCATCCATATATTTATATGTACATATTTTTATTCATTCCTTTACGCTTGTGTGTATAAGGTAGTTGTTGTGAAATTGTTAGATTACTTGTTAGATATTACTGCACGGTCGGAACTAGAAGCACAAGCATTTCGCTACACTCGCATTAACATCTGCTAACCATGTCTATGTGACCAATAAAATTTGATTTGATTTGATATGATACGGTCACTCAAATACTACAAATAGCAATATGATTTCCCATTAGCAGAAGGGAGATCAGACATTTGCTGCAGGCTAGACATCAATGAGTTTCAAACAAAATTCCACTTGATCTAGTCACCAACACTGTCACACGGATCATAAAAAGTTTCAGAAATACCTGTGATGGGTAAATTGTTACCATACATCCCAAATTGTATCATAGCTGCTGTAAAGACCAATGTCATGACTGATTTGTCATGTGAACGTGGGATTCATTCGAAAGCTAAGCTCTATTCAGCACCGCACCATCCTTTCATTAGCCTAAAGTGGCTTGTCAGTTATCTGTCACCGGCCAAACGGTTTCAGAGCAGTGGACGGTGATGATAATTATCATATAATTGTTAATCTGTTTCATCCTCTAATCCTGGAGCGTAAAACAGGGGGACATCCTGAGACCAGGTAATGGTAAGGTAAAGTTAGGCTACATCAGTCACTGAAGCACATATTGTAAAAACAGTGTAATAACACTACAGAGACTCTAAATAACGGAAGAATGTATACAAAAGTAGGCCTACCGATTCATTTATAGACTGTTTGCTTCAATATTTAGCCTAGTGAGATGTAGGCCAGTGTTATTGTCATCAGAAATAGCCTGGTTTCCATGCTCACCCATAATAGCAATGCGGAGGGAAATGGAAATGAGGTAGGCCTACTAAAAGCAGCCAATCAGGCCTACTAAAAGCTTGATAAAAGCAGCCAATCGGAGAGCTTCACAAAACGAAATAGAAGAAAACACAAGCAATGCAAAGGAAGCGATAGAGAGTCTTGAGGAAGAAATAGGATCTTTGGAAAGATAACCATAAGACGCAGTGGAACCATTAGCACAAAAAGACAGTGGCATAAAAGACTAGAGTGCCAAATGTTATATTCTGCCAAGACTTTTATCACTCTGCTCATGCTGCTGAAGTTAGTCTTATTTGGGATTTTTGGCTACTGTTGTTGTTTCCCCTTCAGGAGTTTTCACAGGCACACCTATAGTGCTGCTGCCCAACTAATCCCAATGAGTCACAGTCTATCCGGGGGGAAAACACAATCTCAGCGTGCTCCGCTGTTTATTCCCAGTACAGCACCAATCTGCTCTCTGCCAACATTGTAATAAGCCAGAGCAGGTCCTCAAGCACAATAAACTATCATCGCATTATCATAAAACCCTACTAGGCAATTCCAAACTTTAGCTCCCTAAATCTCCCTTACACAAGATGAACACAATCAATTATTGAAATATGCAAATGTGGACAATTAAGGATTATGTGTGGTTTTCGTTGAGATTCGATTCATCTCAGCGTGTCGCCAACGGGGGAAGTGAAATCAACACAGCTCCACTTCTACCATCGAATTATTTCCAACACCAAACAGCAGGCTACCTCAAACTATCTTACGTCCCCCTACAGTATTTCGCCCGTTCTCTCTTTCTGAATAACGTTTTATAGTGTGGGACACATTTCAAAATTGAGAAAATGCCCCACTTGTTTCCTTTCAAGGCCTTAAGACAAATGAAACTGCTGCGCATCAACAAAAGAGTACAATATAGATTCCTCTCTTCCCACCAATTGGGAGAGGACCTGACCCATAATGTCACTACAGACTAAGAATAGGATCCGTCACTGTTACATACATAGGGAGCAAAGATCAGGAGGGTTAGGGGACAAAGGGTGCATCAGGACAATGAGGCTAGCTGGCTGTAAACAGATGCTGTCAGTTTCCTCATGTGTCAACCTCCACACACGTTGTGGACAGTCATTCACCATTCACCAATGCTCATGCATCCATTTAGTCACAATTGCTGGAGTCTAAGGGATCCCAGCTAGCTAGGACATATTCTAATCTACTGAGCATTATTATATGTAATTCTACTGTAAAATGTTTTCTGATGCAACACTTAGTGCTCAGAATAGCCTCTCTCTCTCTATCAGATCCCACCGACGTACTCTGGTGGGCTGGAACCTGGAACTCGTCTCAGCTTTCACTCACCATATGCCTCCCTGGCATACACTGGTGCCAAAGGGAGGGAGTGATCCACTGGTCAACAAATGAGCAAACCGACCCTGACGCTCCTCAAAACTACATGAAGCCTCTATCTTTACTACCAGACACCGGCTTCAACATCATAAGCACAGAAGAGATAAGAAAAGAGAAATCCCAATTCATTGTTGTCTAAAAAGGATATGTGAACATATTCTATGTAAGACTGGTTAAAGTTCAAATAGAGGCTAATACCACTGATGTCAACCCAACATGCTCTGATTATGGCCGTCGGTCGGGCTGGGGTTGGATGACTCGTCACTGGTGGTGTTGGGTGTGGACTTCCTGATGGTGGTTTCTGGCAAACTTTTCTATCCAATCAAAATTGGTTAGGCTGGCCAAAGTTGAATTACTGTTTAACGGATGCCCCGCCTCACTTTTCTCCACACCCCGAAAAAGAAATCAAATATAATCAGATGTGTTATTTTTTGGGAAATATATTCAGCTCTTTGTTTATAATTGACTGTCCGCTCTCCCTTGAGTCTTTCCCAAATTGATGCCCAAGAGACCAAACTGCATCATATCACACGGTCAGATCATGTTCGAGCCTCGGATTGGACAGTGAAACACACGCTCGCACCTGCAGGCGACGTGCAGATGTTTCATCTCTCTCTCATGCCGTCATGGCTGAAGCCAGGTTAAACGTGGGACGTCGCTCATTATAAACAAACAGTTGGTTAAATTGATGGTTATTGCATAATTTTCTGATCTAATAGAAGAGATTAATAGACGAAATAACAATGTGATTTAACCAATTGACTGACCAGAGATCAGGGCATTCATCAGCAAAGACACAGTGCAAGCTGATAGTATTTTGGACAACCAAATTGAAGTCAAAATGATTGATGAAATCGAAGTGTGTCAGCTGTACGGTGATTTGCGATTCATAACTTACATTTTACCGGTACTACCAGTAGTAGTAGGCCAACCGATAACACCACAACGGAATGCCTTTGAAGAGCTGATGCGCCGCCAAGAACAGCAAAAATGTCCAGCAAAGTACATAGCCAGTGGCACGCACACACTTCGTGCAGATCAGCAGGTGGGGGCTTTTCGTGGCAGCCAGGCGAGACAATCGAAGGAGGATGCGGTGAGAAAGGTTACTGGGCTCGAATTTAGTCACGCTTGATCTATATAGATTGATGCTTCTAATTGTACATGTTATAGACATTTTTTATTTATTTTGATGATGATAGGTTATACTCTATGGCTGGATTTATGTATTTTTCCCAATGCTACATTCATTTGGCAGACCTAGCTTGATTGACCCTCTTTCTACAAGGCCTAGTCTATGAGAGGCCTAATCATATTTGTATGAATATTTTGTCAGAGATGCATTCAGGTAATGAACTCATTATTATGCATCAACATTTTAATTTGATTACAATTATTTATTGTCAATCATTCTTAGGCTATACAATTATTTATTGTCAATCATTCTTAGGCTATACAATTAAGTAGATAATTGAACTGATAATACATTACTTTTTAAAAACGTGTTTTATTAATATGATAGGATGTATAATAGAATGCAATATTCTATGTGAATAATGTTCATTAATGTGAATTTGTGTATTCATAATAATAAACTGAAAATCAGTCTGAAATTGAATATTTCGCCTATTGTTCATGTCCTTATCCTCCTAATGTATTTTTTTTTTCGCTCGCTCGCCTCACTTTTCTGTTAGGAAAATCCATTAATCTTGACGTTACCCTAGGATAGGGGGCGCCACAGCGCATTTTGAAAAAAAATCGTTCCCATTTTCAACGGCCTACTAATCAAAGTCAGAAGCTAGGACATGCATATACTTATTTTATATGGATAGAAAACACCCTAAATTTTCTAAAACTGTTTGAATGGTGTCTGTGAGTATAACAGAACTCGTATGGCAGTCAAAACCCCGAGACCGATTGAACCAGGAAGTGGGAATCTGAATTGTGGACTCGACTTCACAGCCTTACCTATAATTCACAACGTGAAAAAATGATAATTGAGCACTTTCCAGTGCTTCCACTAGATGTCCCCAGTCTTTACAAAGTGTTTTGAGGGTTCTGCGGTCGAAACTCAGTGAAAGAGACGATGTGGCAATTGGTCACTGTAGTAGGGCCATCAGCATTGTGACGTCGGCGGCCGTGTCTGCCCCCACCTTTGGAAACCTTTTGAAACACAATGAAATCGTCCCACTCGAATCTGATTGGCTCTCTTGTTGAAACAGGCCCTGACGATTATTTTATACAACGTTTGACATGTTTGAACGAACCTAACTGACAGTAAACAGTCATTTTGCGTTAGCCAGCTGCCGCCCACGGATCAACATTTGATTACAGCCTTAGGACGCGCTAACAACAGGAAGCTAATGGAACATAAAGCATGGACTTTTTCGACCGAAAATACATTTGTCATGGACCTGGGATATCGGGAAGTGCTTTCTGATGAAGACAACTAAAGGTGAGGGATTATTGGCGATATTATACAATATCAGATGTGATTTGCAATTGTTCAAAGATGGCGCCGAGCTAGGCTTTCGAGCTCATTTTCTGGGTATCGCATCCCCTTTGATCTCAAAGTGTGATTACCCTGTAAAGTTAATTTAAAATCTGTTATGACAGGTGTTTTCAAGAGATATTCATCTATAAATCTTAGATTGACAATATAAAAAAAAAAAATCGTTTTCGAATAGTAATTTATAAAATTGTAGCACTGTTTCCCGGGACGCATTTTATGGGAAAATAGTTAGTCAACGTCAGGTGCCGATGTAAAATGCTGTTTTTATATAGAAATATGACCTTTATTGAACAAAAGATTGCATGCTGTGTGTAACATGATGTCCTAGGTGTGTCATCTGATGAAGTTTGTAAAAGGTTAGTGCTGCATTTAGCTGTTTTTTGGTTATATGTGATGCATGTGCTTGGTTGGAAAATTCATATGATGCAATTTTTACAAAGTACTCCTCTAACATAATCTAATATTGTGCTTTTCCTGTAAAACCTTTTTGAAATCGGACAACGAGGGTCGATTCAAGAGAGGTGTATCTATAAAACGATATGAGACAGCCCTATATTTGAAAAAAAAAAATATTGAATTTCGTTATGCTAATGTCGCTAGGAGTTTTCGCTGGAAAATGATCCCGCTAACGGGATGATATGCGCAAGAGGTTTTAAACTGTGAATCAATTTTGTCTGGCCTTAGGTAAAGACTTAGCTTAGGAGCACTTACAGTATACTGTAAGTAACTTATTCTGCAATGATTCTACCAACACCCCCCCCATCTTATTATGAAATCATTTTTATCTCTTACGGTAAACCAAAAACCACAGGGGGAGGGAAGAAGGGGGTGTTGGATGTAAGGCAATTCCATGATAACAGAATGATGCTGATAATCACTTTTTTACTTAAAAATGTATGCCAAACAAACTATCGATTGCAAAGCGAAACAAACCATAATAATCTATGGACAAGAAACTACTTTTGATAATTTCAACTGAAAATTTTAATAAAACATTTACTTGAACAACATTGCAGATGCAAAGTTTGATAACAGAATGACGATAAAATTTCTCTCCGTTTTTTTATGTGACCAGGTTTTCCTAAAACTCTGTTAAATATCTACTCCGAATTAAGATTCTGTCACGCCTGCTCCCGCTCTCCCTCTCCCCCAGCATTATGCACTCCTGCCACCATCAGTACGCACACCTGCCTTTCCCCTTTCACGCGCATCAGCACTTATTGGACTCAATCACCCCTGTCATTACCTCCCCTATATCTCTCTGGTTTCCCGCTCTATTCCCTGCTGCAGCATTAATTGCCATATGTCCTTGTTTACCCGTGTGCCGACGCTGTTCCTGTTTTGTTGTTCTGTTTGTCTGTTCCGTATAAAATGTCCACTCCCCGTACCTGCTTCTCATCTCCAGCGTCGGTCTTTACAGATTCAAAGATTTCAACAGAAAGAAGGGGGTGTCAACTATGATATGACACCTTGAGTTAGATGTATCATGAATAGGTACAAAAAGGTAGAATAGGGTTGCAAAATCCTGATAACTTTCCCAAAATGTTCAGGTTTTCCAGAAATCCTGGTTGTAGGTTAATGGATTTCCTGCTTATTCCTTCCGGATTTTGGGAATATTCCAACCGGGACTTCAAGAAAACCTGGGAATTTTTGGAAGGTTAACAGAACTTTGCAACCCTAGGTAGAAATATAAAATATCCTCCTTTGCATATTTGGGTATTATTCTACACACTGGCTATTATTCTAATGATCTCCTCCCCCAAACAAGAACACATTTGGTTTGTCCAGACCGGACCAAATATGAACAAATCATAGACGTCTATGTTCCATAACTTTTGACATCACAGTGCAGCACAGTAGAGTACAGTGGAGTACAGTAAAGTAGAGTATAACTCAGTACAGCAGAGTACAGTACATTATGGACAGTGTGCTCTACTGTACTGTACAGTTCTATGCTACTCTACTACAGTACAGATATTGCACTCTTCTTTACTTTACTGTATTGTACTCCTCTTTAATGTGCTCTGCTGTACTGTACGGTCTAAACTTGTGAAACATAGACGTCAATGATTGTTACAGACTTGGTCCGGACAGATCAGAACCAATCATGGACATCTATGTTTGAGCCAAATCAAGGACAGTCTGGATGTTGAAATCAAGGCAAAGGCAGGCTGACCACATTTCAACTACTTTTCAACGTCCATGGACGTCCGGTGTTGGTCGGTGCTCAGTGAGTGAAGATGCTGGTTACAGTAAATGAAAAGAAAGGGGACTCATGGATAGGTGTCAGTAAGAGCCAGGAGAGAGGGAGGGTGAGGGAGGGAGAGGTTACCCAGACTGTTTTCAAACTCTTGCTTTGACCACCAGATGACAGAAAGAAAACATACGAGCTGAGCATAACAGTAGGCCAGTGGAAGGGAGGACAGTAGCAGGTGACCCAACTGTGGTTTGTTACTACATTGCATTCGGAAAGTATTGAGACCACTTGACTTTTTCCACATTATGTTACGTTACAGACTTAGTCTAAAATTGAATAATAAAAAAAAAATCGTACTCAATCTACACATAATACCCCATAAAGACACAACAAAAACAGGTTTTTAGAAATATTAGCAAAATTCTTTAAAAATTAACTGAAATACCTTATTTACATAAGTATTCAGACCCTTTCCTATGAGACTCGAAATTGACCTCAGGTGCATCCTGTTTCCATTGATCATCATTGAGATGTTTCTACAACTTGATTGGTGTCCACCTGTGGTAAATTCAATTGATTGTACATTATTTGGAAAGGCACACACCTGTCTATATAAGGTCCCACAGTTGACAGTGTAAGTCAGAGCAAAAACCAAGCCATGAGGTCGAAGGAATTGTCCGTAGAGCTCCGAGACAGGATTGTGTTGAGGCACAGATCTGGGGAAGGGTACCAAAAAATGTCTGCAGCATTGAAGGCCCCCAAAGAACACAGTGGCCTATATCATTCTTAAATGGAAGAATTTTGGAACCACCAAGACTCTTCCTAGAGCTGGCCACCCGGCCAAACTGAGCAATCGGGGGAGAATGGCCTTGGTCAGGGAGGTGACCAAGAACCCCATGGTCACTCTGACAGAGCTCCAGAGGTCCTCTGTGGAGATGGGAAAACCTTCCAGAAGGACAACCAACTCCGCAGCACTCCACCAATCAGGCCTTTATGGTAGAGTGGCCAGACGGAAGTAAATCGTCAGTAAAAGGCACATGACAGCCCACATAGAGTTTGCCAAAAGGCCCCTAAAGGACTCTCAGACCATGAGAAACAAGATTTTCTGGTCTGATGAAACCAAGATTGCACTCTTTGGCCTGAATGCCAAGCGTCACAATGCCATGCACTTATGTCTTCCCATTGTAGCTATTTCAATTGCAGACATTCTGTTACAGATTTTTTATGTCATTCTGTTACCGATTTGGTAACAGAATGATGCATTTTAATCACTTAATAATTCATTAAAGGAATATTATCAGTAAAAACACTTCAACTAATTGATAGCTCAATCTTTACTTGTTACTTCTTGGTCGTTCCACCTCAAAAAGCACAAGAAAGTGGACCGCCCACGCCAATCCCAACCCAACAACGACTATATAGTATCAGTTCTCTATGTCTGACATGTAGTATGGAGCCGCGGCTCTTAGTATTGTTTCTTCTTCCTATATAATGTATTCTCAGTGAATGTGGTTATGTTTTTTTTCCCCTGTTCAGAGAAATTTGTAATTGAACTTGTTAACTTTATGTCCCATCCTACATCCTGATATTACCAGGTTGTGACCACTAGATGGAGCTGTTTTTAAAAATAAGAATTGAGTAACTCAATGATGTTACTTAAAGAGGATTTGGATATGAAGCGCGAAAATGCTAATATAGGTACCATTGACTTCCATTGGATTTGTGCCACAAATGCTAAAAAGTTAGCATTTGAAACAGTGGCCAGGTAGACAAAATGCTGTCATACCTTATCCATAAACTGCTTACATGGTAAGAATTTTGTAATTTGGGTGAACTATCCCTTTAACATTGAGAAGGGGGTCTTTTTTACCTAACAGCAGGAACAGCACCGTCTAGTGGTCAGAACCTGGTAATATTAGGATGTAGGATGAGACATAAACCTAACAACTTCAATGACAAATTTCTCTGAACAGGGGGAAAAAAACATCACAAAATTCACTGACAATTCGTTTCTTTTATTTTTTATTTAACCTTTATTTAACTGGGCAAGTCAGTTAAGAACAAATTCTTATTTACAATGACAGCCTACCGGGGAACAGTGGGTCAACTGCCTTGTTCAGTTGGTTAACTGCCTCGTTGGGCCCAACACTCTAACCACTAGGCTACCTGCCGCAACTAGGCTACCTGCCGTTACATAGGATGAAGAAACAATACTCCAAACCCCAGCTCCATTCTACTTGTATAGAGAACTGATACTGTATACTTGTTGATGGAGTGGAATTGGAGTGGGTTGTGGGGGGTCCGTGGGTGGCTTTTGACTATTTCTAGGGATTCCAAATGTCTTACTCATTGTTAGAAACAAGTTTGGTCTAAATCGGATGTTAGGTACTATACAGTGAGGGAAAAAAGTATTTGATCCCCTGCTGATTTTGTACGTTTGCCCACTGACAAAGAAAGGATCAGTCTATAATTTTAATGGTAGGTTTATTTGAACAGTGAGAGACAGAATAACAACAACAAAATCCAGAAAAACGCATGTCAAAAATGTTATAAATTGAATTGCATTTTAATGAGGGAAATAAGTATTTGACCCCCTCTCAATCAGAAAGATTTCTGGCTCCCAGGTGTCTTTTATACAGGTAACAAGCTGAGATTAGGAGCACACTCTTAAAGGGAGTGCTCCTAATCTCAACTTGTTACCTGTATAAAAAACACCTGTCCACAGAAGCAATCAATCAATCAGATTCCAAACTCTCCACCATGGCCAAGACCAAAGAGCTCTCCAAGGATGTCAGGAACAAGATTGTAGACCTACACAAGGCTGGAATGGGCTACAAGACCATCGCCAAGCAGCTTGGTGAGAAGGTGACAACAGTTGGTGCGATTATTCGCAAAAGGAAGAAACACAAAAGATCTGTCAATCTCCCTCGGTCTGGGCCTCCATGCAAGATCTCACCTCGTGGAGTTGCAATGATCATGAGAACGGTGAGGAATCAGCCAAGAACTATACGGGAGGATCTTGTCAATGATCTCAAGGCAGCTGGGACCATAGTCACCAAGAAAACAATTGGTAACACACTACGCCGTGAAGGACTGAAATCCTGCAGCACCCGCTAGGTCCCCCTGCTCAAGAAAGCACATATACATGCCCATCTGAAGTTTGCCAATGAACATCTGAATGATTCAGAGGACAATTGGGTGAAAGTGTTGTGGTCAGATGAGACCAAAATGGAGCACTTTGGCATCAACTCAACTCGCCGTGTTTGGAGGAGGAGGAATGCTGCCTATGACCCCAAGAACACCATCCCCACCGTCAAACATGGAGGTGGAAACATTATGCTTTGGGGGTTTTTGCTAAGGGGACAGGACAACTTCACCGCATCAAAGGGACGATGGACGGGGCCATGTACCGTCAAATCTTGGGTGAGAACCTCCTTCACTCAGCCAGGGCATTGAAAATGGGTCGTGGATGGGTATTCCAGTATGACAATGACCCAAAACACACGGCCAAGGCAACAAAGGAGTGGCTCAAGAAGAAGCACATTAAGGTCCTGGAGTGGCCTAGCCAGTCTCCAGACCTTAATCCCATAGAAAATCTGTGGAGGGAGCTGAAGGTTCGAGTTGCCAAACGTCAGCCTCAAAACCTTAATGACTTGGAGAAGATCTGCAAAGAGGAGTGGGACAAAATCCCTCCTGAGATGTGTGCAAACATGGTGGCCAACTACAAGAAACATCTGACCTCTGTGATTGCCAACAAGGGTTTTGCCACCAAGTACTAAGTCATGTTTTGCAGAGGGGTCAAATACTTATTTCCCTCATTAAAATGCAAATCAACTTATAACATTTTTGACATGCGTTTTTCTGGATTTTTTTGTTGTTATTCTGTCTCTCATTGTTCAAATAAACCTACCATTAAAATTATAGACTGATCATTTCGTTGTCAGTGGGCAAATGTACAAAATCAGCAGGTGATCAAATCCTTTTTTCCCTCACTGTATTTATTGAATATTATATGAATCCTATAAATTAAAATGGCCAATTTGGGTGCAATCAATTAGGTGAGTTTGTCATATATCAAACTATGTGTTAACAAAATAATGTTGCATGAATGCTAATCTTATCTATTTCAAACTAAATAAATGATTTCAGAACAAGCTGAGATGGTGAGTTGCTGAAATTACATGGAACGACCCTTCTACAAACTTCTATTATCCTCTCCTCATGAGGGAGAGAAATTAGAAAATATCTTAAAGGGCCAATGCAACTTTTTCAGCTCAATATCAAATAATTTCTGGTTGACAATTAAGTACATTACTGTGATTGTTTTCAATAAAAATAGTAAAAAAACTAAAAACAAACATAGTTTCTTAGCAAAGAGCAATTTCCCAAGCAAGAATTTTGCTAGGACTGTCTGGGTGGGGAGGGGAAAACTGAAAACTACCTGTTATTGGCAGAGAGGTTTGGAACTCTCTTTCTTACTGGCCTATAAACTAATTTACCACCTGGTGATGTCACCCCTTTCCAACTGTTTAACCAGAAATCAAAGTCTTTGCTTATTCCTAATATTAAGAATAGAAAATGGTTGAAAAATGTATGCCTTCATTTCTCAAAAATAAATATATACTTTCATTTGACACACAATTTCATATGCTCCTTTGCGCTTTACGTTGGTGCTCATGGGTTCTTTCACACAAAAATCCCCTGTATTAATGAGCAAATCTGCAGGGTTAGGCTACCCAACTTGGCAAGTACTTGTGAGCCTTTCTATAACCTATGGTAGAGCGCAACGTTTCACCAATACTGCCTGAAAGCTTTGAGAAAGATGGAAAGAGAGAGAACATGGGACAGATGTGTCATGAAGTTTTAAAGAACTTTGGAACAAGATGTCGCCTGACCCTCACAACTTCTATTGTGTTGTTGTTGTTAACATAGCGGACATAGTCCTCCTCCCAAGCTTCACACTATCTAAGTGGTCCACAATGTGGTTTAAAAATATATGTATTTTGTATTGTTAATTAATGTATCATTGTGGAGTGACACTTCAAAAAAAAAGTATCTTCTAACCATACCATAATAATCATCCTTCATGTCAGATACAATGTGTTATGTCAGCTTCAATGAATGAACGCACGATTCAATGACAGAAAATATTGCGGTTCAGACTGCACTGTCATTTTGTTAAGAGTCTCAGCCTGTTATTTGTTGTGCTGCAGCCGACATTCATTCTGCCTGTTCTAGCGCTGAGAGAACAGCAGGGACAGCTGACATTTGTACATGTTTAATAGCAGTGTGGTTAACCTTAAGTCATCTCCTCTTAAGGAGAACTGTAGGTCCAATCAAAACAATGAAGAGAGCATCCTATTAAACAGTGATGCGAGCCAGCCTGACTAACTGCGGCCATAAACCACCCATATTCCACGCACTCACACCTCTGGCATGCGTTAAATAAGGCTATGCGTAAATTATGTGGTCATTATCCCAGGGGACATAATGCAATCTGGTTGACTGTTGGGGCCACTATTACTGACTCTAGGGGTCATTTTGTCTCCATGGACATTTGTCGATACAGTTGAAGTCGGAAGTTTACATACACTTTAGCCAAATACATTTAAACACAGTTTTTCACAATTCCTGACATTTAATCCTAGTAAGAATTCCCTGTCTTAGGTTAGTTAGGATCACCACTCTATTTAAGAATGTGAAATGTCAGAATAATAGTAGAGAGAATGATTTATTTCAGCTTTTATTTCTTTCATCACATTCCCAGTGGCTGAGAAGTTTACATACAATCAATTAGTATTTGGTAACATTGCCTTTAAATTGTTTAACTTGGGTCAAATGTTTCGGGTAACCTTCCACAAGCTTCCCACAATAAGTTGGGTGAATTTTGGTCCATTCCTCCTGACAGAGCTGGTGTAACTGAGTCAGGTTTGTAGGCCTCCTTGCTCGCACACGCTTTTTTAGTTCTGCCCACACATTTTCTATAGGATTGAGGTCAGAGTTTTGTGATGGCCACTCGAATACCTTGCCTTTGTTGTCCTTAAGCCATTTTGCCACAACTTTGGAAATATGCTTTGGGTCATTGTCCATTTGGAAGACCCATTTGCGACCAAGCTTTAACTTCCTGATTGATGTCTTGAGATGTTGCTTCAATATATCCACATCATTTTCCATCCTCATGAAGCCATCTATTTTGTGAAGGGCACCAGTCCCTCCTGCAGAAAAGCACCCTCACAACATGATGCTGCCAGCCCCGTGCTTCACGGTTGGGATGGTGTTCTTCGGCTTGCAAGCCTCCCCCTTTTTCCTCCAAACATAACGATGGTCATTATGGCCAAACAGTTCTATTTTTGTTTCATCAGACCAGAGGACATTTCTAAAAAAAAGTACGATCTTTGTCCCCATGTGCAGTTTCAAACCATAGTCGGGCTTTTTTATGGCGGTTTTGGAGCAGTGGCTTCTTCCTTGCTCAGCGGCCTTTCAGGTTATGTTGATATAGGACTCGTTTTACTGTGGTTATAGATACTTTTGTACCTGTTTCCTCCAGCATCTTCACAAGGTCCTTTGCTGTTGTTCTGGGATTGATTTGCACTTTTCGGCCACCAAAGTACGTTCATCTCTAGGAGACAGAACGCATCTCCTTCCTGAGTGGTATGACGGCTGCGTGGTCCCATGGTGTTTATACTTGTGTACTATTGTTTGTACAGATGAGCGTGGTACCTTCAGGCGTTTGGAAATTGCTCCCAAGAATGAACCAGACTTGTGGAGGTCTACAATTGTTTTCTGAGGTCTTGGCTAATTTCTTTAGATTTTCCCATGATGTCAAGCAAAGAGGCACTGAGTTTGAAGGTAGGCCTTGAAATACATCCACAGGTACACCTCCAATTGACTCAAATGATGTCAATTAGCCTATCAGAAGCTTCTAAAGCCATGACATCATTTTCTGGAATTTTCCAAGCTGTTTAAAGGCACAGTCAACTTAATGTATGTAAACTTCTGACCCACTGGAATTGTGATACAGAGAATTATAAGTGAAATAATCTGACTGTAAACAATTGTTGGAAAAATTACTTGTGTTATGCACAAAGTTGATGTCCTAAACGACTTGCCAAAACTATAGTTTGTTAACAAGAAATTTGTGGAGTGGTTGAAAAGCAAGTTTTAATGACTCCAACCTAAGTGTACGTAAACTTCCGACTTCAACTGTATTCAAGTGTATTAGTAAGAACGGATAAGATCCGTCTGGAGCTGTGGTGTAGCCTGTGAAGGCATTATTAGGTGAACTGGAAACAGACCAACGCCTGAGACACAAGCCTGAGTGCCTGAAGGTGTCCCTCCACCATTCCCTACGCATCATCGAACATTAAATGCACCCCTTCTTTCTTTCCTTCCCTCCACATACACAAAACAGCTGTGACAAGGCAGAACCAGCTTCTTCTGAATCCATTTAACAATGATGTCAGACTCCTATGCTCAGGTGGACTGACCTCTTAATAATTGAGACACTTGAATAACGAAAACGGATTGACTCCACGACAACAGATCAAAAAGAGTTTGATGCGAAAGTAAAACGGTAATTGATGAGGAGGTTGAGACTGGCTAATTACATAATGGCCAGTCTAGACTGCCTCAGCTAGCCTGCTTACACACAGATTCAATGCATTAGAGCCTACCTCTGTATTACACTCTCCATTACCATCTAAAGCCCCGATGTGTCTGCGTAACTCCTATTTAACAACAACTCTAATTTTTGCCACGTCCCCTCTCGGCAATCCTGCTTAGCCGTGTTTCATTTCTGCACTGAAGATTACAGCTGATAGAAAACATACGGCCGCTGCTGTGGGTGAAAATAAGCAGGCCTGGGCAGAGAGTGCAGGGGGAGGGATGGAGGGAGGGAACTGGGCTCCGGGTCCATGGACGACATGCCAGGCATTGGTTCGCTCCGCCACAGAGGGCCTAATGGGAGCCTGACGCAGTAGGAGCAGGTTATCAGTAGACTGAGCAGCGGTACCTATAGAGATGTACAGCCCAGTCTCGCTAGCCTCCTGCTGGGAAAGGGATTGAATTTACCCCCGTTTTTTTAACCATCCTCACTTCTCTGACAAATTGAAAAGGGAGGCCACATATTTCAGATGTGTTAGACCAAAGAATTGCAATTTACCAACTGGTGGGACTGTAATGGGAGAAATATAACAGATACAATACTAAAGGAGATGAGTAGGCTATATTCTAATCTCCGATAAGAGACGCAGTACTGTTTTGCATAGGACCCCTATTGTATCACCCTCTGACATTTACAGAGATGCCACTTTTGCTCCACTGTTCCCAGGCTTGTTTATATTCTAAATAGGTGGGGATAGCACGTCACAACATGGGGTGGTCTCTCCTGCTTATCTGAGTTTGCACAGGACGCTGGCTGCCAGGATGGACCAGGCTGATAATGGAGGTCACTGAAGCCCAGGTTAATAGAAGGGGAAAGCATCACGGCTTGAATCTAGACACCCAGAGCGCAGGAGCCATGAAGTCTGAGTAGTGATCTAAGTCACTTTCTCGGGAGCTCTTTCAAGCAATAATCTGTTTTTGTTCCTCCTCAGAAAGTAGCACTTTTTCCAAAAGTAGGCCTTATCCTCGGACATCTAATAACACACTGGCTTTATCCAGGCCCTTCCTGACTAACATCAGGAAGCTGCACCTGCAACTTTCAAGCACGGTACACCGCCTACCAAAACAGTCCACAGACCCTTTCTCTAAAAGAATGCATGGGAACACTCTGTCCGTATGTTAAGTTATTCATCTCCAAATTTTACATAACAATCCATGGCCTAATTTAGCATGCAGGCCAGGACTCACATTTACTTTGCACAGCTAATCTATGAGAGAGAGGCGAGAGAGAGAGAGAGAGAGAGAGAGAGAGAGAGAGAGAGAGAGAAGAGGCTAAGAAAGAGAGAAAGAGGCCGAGGGGGCTGGTCAGAGATATCAAAGCATGCACTAATCTAATCACCCCCTCTCTCTCCATACTTCACAGAGCTTGTGTTATTGTTTACTAGTTTATGCAATGCGAGGAGTGTTGAGAAGATACGCATGTCTGCACGATTTAGTCACGTTCACTTGGGAAAAGCACTTAGGGCAAAAGAAGGGAAAAAAACTGTCTGGCATTTTACATTTTGAAAGGACAATAGAATAGCTCTCTCTCCCTCTCTAGCCTAAGCCTCTCTGTGTTTTTCTAACTTCTGCAGATCTCGAGTTGTAACAGATCAGCAATTCATAACCAATTAGCCTAGCTACAGTATAACCCTTAGATCCCTCTCCAGACTGTTTATATACAGTTGAAGTCGGAAGTTACATACACTTAGGTTGGAGTCATTAAAACTTGTTTTTCAACCACTCCACAAATTTCTTGTTGAAAAACTATGGTTTTGGCAAGTCGGTTAGGACATCTACTTTGTGCATAACACAAGTCATTTTCCCAACAATTGTTTACAGACAGATTATTTCACTTATAATTCTCTGTATCACAATTCCAGTGGGTCAGAAGTTTACATACACTAAGTTGACTGTGCCTTTAAACAGCTTGGAAAATTCCAGAAAATGATGTAATGGCTTTAGAAGCTTCTGATAGGCTAATTGACATAATTTGAGTCAATTGGAGATGTACCTGTGGATGTATTTCAAGGCCTACCTTCAAACTCTGTGCCTCTTTGCTTGACATCATGGGAAAATCAAAATAAATCAGCCAAGACCTCAGAAAAAAATTGTAGACCTCCACAAGTCTGGTTCATCCTTGGGAGCAATTTCCAAACCCCTGAAGGTACCACGTTCATCAGTACAAACAATAGTACACAAGTATAAACACCATGGGACCACGCAGCCATCATACCGCTCAGGAAGGAGACGCGTTCTGTCTCCTAGAGATGAACGTATTTTGGTGCGAAAGGTGCAAATCAATCCCAGAAAAACAGCAAAGGACCTTGTGAAGATGCTGGAGGAAACAGGTACAAAAGTATCTATAACCACAGTAAAACGAGTCCTTTATCGACATAACCTGAAAGGCCGCTCAGCAAGGAGGAAGCCACTGTCCCAAAACCGCCATAAAAAAAGCCAAACTATGGTTTGGAACTGCACATGGGGACAAAGATCGTACTTTTTGTAGAAATGTCCTCTGGTCTGATGAAACAAAAAAATAGAACTGATTGGGCATAATGACCATCGTTATGTTTGGAGGAAAAAGAGGAATGCTTGCAAGCTGAAGAACACCATCCCAATCGTGAAGCACGGGGCTGGCAGCATCATGTTGTGGGGGTGCTTTTCTGCAGGAGGGACTGGTGCCCTTCACAAAATAGATGGCATCATGAGGATGGAAAATTATGTGGATATATTGAAGCAACATCTCAAGACATCAGTCAGGAAGTTAAAGCTTGGTCGCAAATGGACAATGACCCAAAGCATACTTCCAAAGTTGTGGCAAAATGGCTTAAGGACAACAAAGTCAAGGTATTGGAGTGGCCATCACAAAGCCCTGACCTCAATCCTATAGAAAATGTGTGGGCAGAACTAAAAAAGTCTGTGCAAGCAAGGAGGCCTACAAACCTGACTCAGTTACACCAGCTCTGTGTAACGGGCTTCGTATAGAGGGGACCAAAAAGCAGCGTGTTGAGTGCTCATGATGATATTTATTAACTCAAAACACTAATAACAAATGGAAACGATCGACTTACAGTTTTGTCAGGTACAGTGACTAAACAGAATGCAACTGCCCACAAACACAAGTGAAAAAACCCCTACTTAATTATGATCTCCAATTAGAGGCAACGAGGACCAGCTTCTTCCAATTGGAGATCAACCCCCCCCAAAAAACATAGAAATAGAACAACTAGAACTAAAACATAGAAAACATAGAAAAACACAAAACACCCCCTGTCATGCCCTGACCTACTCTACCATAGAAAATCACATCTTACTATGGTCAGGACGTGACACTCTGTCAGGAGGAATGGCCCAAAATTCACCCAACTTATTGTGGGAAGCTTGTGGAAGGCTACCCGACACGTTTGACCCAAGTTAAACAATTTAAAGGCAATGTTACCAAATACTAACTGAGTGTATGTAAACTTCTGAGCCACTGGGAATGTGATGAAATAAATAAAAGCTGAAATAAATCATTCTCTTTACTATTATTCTGACATTTCACATTCTAAAAAATAAAGTGGTGATCCTAACTGACCTAAGACAGGGAATTTTTACTAGGATTAAATGTTAGGAATTGTGAAAAACTGAGTTTAAATGTATTTGGCTAAGGTAAACTTCCGACTTCAACTGTACGTTCCCACCTATCATAGACAAAACGATAAAATCCTGTCATTTTCTCTTCATCAGCAGAAAACAAAGCAGACTTGCACGGTGGGGGCTTAAAATAGATTTACAATCATGTTATGTAAGAAAACACTGACTGTGCTAAATAATATAGAAAATCCAATGGTTGATTTATAAAAGTACTACACTCACACATCAGTTTGGGTGCTGGGGAACCATATGCTACTGGGGTGAATTTTCACACCCACATCACAGATGCAGCATCTCCCACAGTCAATTCAATAACATGCCACTTGGGCAAAATACTGTATGTTTTGAAAATGGATGAGATGACAGAAAAGCTGCATGTAATTGTATGCACTTTTCCCGATGACAGAGCCTTGTTAAGGGGAAGTGAAGAGTAGCCTAGACAAGGGCATATTATCCCCCAAGTGTCTATTTTCCGCACCCACAGGACATCATAGGCACACAAGTTTAGGTTATTCTATCTCTATATCTAGATCTATATTCACCTGTCTGCAAATTATATTTTTTAAATCCATCATATTGTCAACTGTCTAATTTCTCTGTTCTTCGCCTTCCATCATAAAAGCAACTTTATATAGCAAAACTATTCCACTGTGTAAAAACCGCTCAACTTTCTCAAGTAACACAGCATTACTACACTGTAACACATCATAACACAGCATTACTACACTGTTCTGCATTATTGTGCGTGTGAAATGTCATGCATCAATTCATCCATTAGGATCAATGATGGAATCAAACAAGGATTAAAAAATTATACATCTGGCACGCGTGAGGGCGACATGCATTTTTGTTGTTGAAATGTTTAAGATAAAACAGGATGACATCTCTACAAATGCACCATATCATTTTTGTTGAGGGTATAGGAGCTATGTCCGCAACTGAGTCTGACAGACGGAGAGGCGGGTTGACAAGACAAGAGAAACTATTTCCATGCCTATCCGCGTACCTTGATTAGTATGTGTTCATAACACCAAGTACCATATAGAATGCATTAGCTATATCTAAATCAACAACGCTTGCCGAGTTACGGAGTAGATGCGGCTAACAATTTAGCCGTGAATCACTCCTTTTCCTGGATCCAGGACTTCCTGACAGGCAGACTCCAGGTGGTGAGGGTAGGCAACACACCTCCGCCACGCTGACCCTCAACATGGGGGGCCCCCAGGGGTGCGTGCTTAGTCCCCTACTGTCCTCTATGTACACACACAACTGCTTGGCCACACACAACTCCAACACCATCATTAATCACTAATTGATGTGGTTCTGTCCTTAAGCTGTTCTTGTCTATTAACTTCACTAGGGTAGGGGGCAGCATTCGAAATTTTGGATGAAAAGCGTGCCCAAATTAAACTGCCTGCTACTCAGGCCCAGAAGCTAGGATATGCATATAATTGGTAGATTTGGATAAAAAACACTCTAAAGTAGAGGTCGCCCGATTATGATTTTTCAACGCCGATCCCGATACCGATTATTGGAGAACCGTAAAAGCCGGTGCCGATTAATCGGCCGATTTTTCCCGATTTATTTATTTGTAATAATGACAATTACAACAATACTGAATGAACACTTATTTTAACTTAATATAATACATCAATAAAATCAATTTAGCCTCAAATAAATAAGGAAACATGTTCAATTTGATTTAAATAATGCAAAAACAAAGTGTTGGAGAAGAAAGTAAAAGTGCAATATGTGCCATGTAAAAAAGCTAACGTTTAAGTTCCTTGCTCAGAACATGAGAACATATGAAAGCTGGTGGTTCCTTTTAACATGAGTCTTCAATATTCCCAGGTAAGATGTTTTAGGTTGTAGTTATTATAGGAATTATAGGACTATTTCTCTCTATACGATTTGTATTTCATATACCTTTGACTATTGAATGTTCTTATAGGCACTTTAGTATTGCCAGTGTAACAGTATAGCTTCCGTCCCTCTCCTAGCTCCTACCTGGGCTCGAACCAGGAACACATCGACAACAGCCACCCTCGAAGCAGAGGAAGGGAAAAAACTACTCCAAGTCTCAGAGCGAGTGACGTTTGAAATGCTATTAGCGTGCACCCAGCTAACTAGCTAGCCATTTCACATGGGTTACACCAGCCTCATCTTGGGAGTTGATAGGCTTGAAGTCATAAACAGCGCAATGCATTGCAAAGGGCTGCTGGCAAAACGCACGAAAGTGCTATTTTGAATGAATGCTTACGAGCCTGCTGCTGCCTACCATCGCTCAGTCAGACTGCTCTATCAAATCATAGACTTAATTATAACATAATAACACACAGAAATACGAGCCTTAGGTCATTAATATGGTCGAATCCGGAAACTATCATCTCGAAAACATAACGTTATTCCTGTTACATTGCACAACCTTCAGTGTTATGTCATAATTATGTACAATTCTGACAAATTACCCAAAGTGTTGCATATACCCTGACTGCGTGCAATGAACGCAAAATGACACAATTTCACCAGGTTAAAATAATGTCTGTGAGTATAACAGAACTGATATGGCAGGCGAAAACCTGAGGAAAATCCATCCAGGAAGTACTATTATTTTGAAAGGCTGTTTTTCCACTGAAAGCCTATCCACCATACAAAGACTAAGGACCCAGTTCACAATCTCTATGGCTTCTTCTGCATGTGGCCAGTCTTTAGGCATTGTTTCAGGCTTTTACTCTGAAAAATGAGGGAGATACAGCACTTTCAATGAGTGGACAGTGGAAATTCCCAGACATGAGTCCAGCACGTGATCGGGAGCGAGCCTTTCTTGTTTCTCCTTTTCTATTGACGAAGCTTTGGTCCGGTTAAAATATTATTGATTATTTATGACAAAAACAATCTGAGGATTGATTTTAAACATCGTTTGACATGTTTCTACAAACTTTTATTGTACTTTTTTGACTTTTTGTCTGGATGTTGAGAGCGCACTTTGTGCCTTTGGATTACTGAACAAAACGCACCAACAAAACTGAGGTTTCTGGACATAAAGAGGGACATTAGTGAACAAAATGAACATTTATTGTGTAACATGGAGTCCTGGGAGTGCCACCAGATGAAGATCATCAAAGGTAAGTGATTCATTTAATCGCTATTTCTGACTTGTGAGTCATCTCCTTGGCTGGAAAATGTCTGTATGGTGTTTTGTGGCTAGACGCTGAACTAACATAATCGCTTGCTGTGCTTTCGCCGTAAAGCCTTTTTGAAATCTGACACAGCGGCTGGATTAACAAGACGTTTATCTTTAATCCTATGTATAACACTTGTATCTTTTATCAATGTTTATGATGAGTATTTCTGTAATTTGATTTGGCTCTCTGCAATTTCACCGGATGTTATTTGAGACAATGCATTACTGAACATAACGCGCCAATTTAAACTGAGGCTTTTGGACATAAAGAGGGACTTTTTTGAACAAAACAAAAATGTATTGTGTAACATGGAGTCCTGGGAGTGCCACCAGATGAAGATCATCAAAGGTTAGTGATTCATCTAATCTCTATTTCTGACTTTTGTGAGTCCTCTCCTTGGCTGGAAAATGTCTGTATGGTTTCTTGTGGCTAGGTGCTGAACTAACATAATCGCTTGCTGTGCTTTCGCCATAAAGCCTTTTTGAAATTGGACACTGTAGTTGGATTAACAAGAAGTTTATCTTTAAAATGGTGTATAATACTTGTATGTTTGAGGAATATTAATTATGGGATTTCTGTTGTTTGAATTTGGCGCCCTGCAATTTCACTGGCTGTTGTCGAGGTGGGATGTTAGCGTCCCAATGATATCAGAGAGGTTAATGTTCTGTATTATGTCACGTTTCATGTGGAACCCAGGAAGAGTAGCTACTTTTGCAGCAGCCAATAAAATACCAAAAATACCAAGTTTCCCGATGGCACGACGGCGGTGGGCCTGATCGTCGACGAGACAGCCTACACGGAGGAGGTTAGAGCACTGCCAGAGTGGCCTCTAACGTTGATCTTGGACTACAGGAAACAGGAGGGGGAGCACACCCCTTGCCATCGACGGAGCTGCAGTGGAGAGGGTCAAAAGCTTCAAGTTCCTCGGTGTGCACATCACAGATGACCTGACATGGTCCAATCACACCACTCCCGCTGTGAAGAAGGCGCAACAGTGCCTCTTCAACCTCAGGCGACTGAAGAAATTTGGCATGGGCCCTCAGGCCCTCAAGAAGTTCTACAGCTGCACAATTGAGAGCATCTTGACCGGCTGCATCACCGTTTGGAACGGCAACTGCACCGCCCTCAACCATAAGGTTCTACAAAGGATGGTGAGGACGGCCCAATACATCACTGGGGGCGAGCCCCCTGCCCTCCGGGACATGTACTCCAGGCGGTGTCTGAGAAAGTCATCTACTCCAGGCGGTGTCTGAGAAAGGCCCGAAAGATCGTCAAGGACTCCTGTCAATCGAGCCACGGACTGTTCACTCTGTTACCATCTGGCAAGCGGCATCGGAGCATTGGGTCTCGGACCAACAGGCTCCAAGACAGCTACTACCAACAGGCCATCAGACTGCTGAACAGCTAACCCTAGATGTCTACCTGTACAGACATGCACCTACAGAGACTATTTGCACCTCAGAGACTATCCGCACTTTAGAGATTATTTGCACTGACTATCAACACATCGAACCCTTACCCACAAACTTACACACATGCACCCACACACACTCAGAACTCTCTCTCTCTCCCTCGCTCTCTCTCTCTCTCTCTCTCTCTCTCTCTCTCTCTCTCTCACACACACACACACACACACAGTCAACCCTGCTGTTCTATTTATTCCACAGCGTGACATCAAGGCACTACCCACTTTATATGTGTAAATACAGTGTAATACAGTCCAGTATTACTATGCATACTATATTATTGTTATTGACTAATATACTGCATTGTTGAGGGAGCTAGCACACAAGCATTTCGCTGCACATTTTATACCTGCTGTAAACGGCGTATGCGACTAATAACATTTGATTTGATTTCAACTGGTAAACACCGTTGGGGATTATCTGTATCAACGCTAACACACCGTGCACGCAAGTTAAATATCTGGTAGAAGCAAACAACGTACAAGGTATGGCGTGCATATGGCTGCGTATGCGCAGTCTAAATAATCAAGAGAGCCGGTTAGATAACGAAGTCGAAATCCAATGTGCTGTGGTTACGGAGCAGACAGAGCATCCTCTTGCAACGCATCCCTATGGTGAACGTCACTCTCAATGTATCACAGGACTCGCGTGCATTTAGCCTACACGCGATTGCAGCCTGTATTTGTCCATGTTCCATAACTTAACTCGTGTTCTAAATTAATAATTTTATCTAAATCCTTCCCGTTTCTCATTTGGTTTATGTATCAAGTTTGTGGACAGCCGACTTACCTTTTCAACCCCGATGTTGCCTTGTCCCTTGTCCTGAGGGACTTGAGTGAAACGCTCTACCGCTAAACCCCAGTCAAACCTCCTCTAGCGTCACCCTGCGCTGCAGCCAAGGCAACCAATGCTCGCGATATTTTGGCTTGGCGTCTTGAGAGGTGATAGTCAAGTGCTTGGCACTAGGGGACGGACTGAGGAGGAAAAAAGGGGGCACTGACTGATGATTTTATTTCGCATTTTTAAGGTGTGTTTGTCACAGGTAAAGATCCTTTGAAATTCATCCCTCTTACATCACTGTCTTCCATCAAGTGAATTACACTGCGGAGCCCTAAAGAGGGTCCCCACACATTAGACTGGCCTCCTGTCTATTTGTTCCACTAAAGATTATAGTCACCCTTACGCTGTACACATGCGAGATACAAAGAATAACAGATGTAAACTACAATTGGAAAAAGTTTATTAGGGAGAGAACTTGGGTGATGCAGTAGAGCATCATCTCTATCACTCAACAGAAATGAACACACCTCACCTCATGCTTACTGCATGCTTCCTAGGATGGGCTGGATTTGCAGGGGCTTGACAAAGCTGTCAAAAGTGAAAACGGCATAGAAACACAGAAAAAAACACAGAAATACAGTAAAAGCCATGATGGTAGAAGGCTAGAAGCTAAATGAACAACTTGTGGCTGTCCTGATGAGCAATGAGTCACATCAACATGCTGAAAAGCTAAACAATACTCAAACTCTCCGTCGTGTTTACCTGTTCTCCTCATGGACAAAATATGTTATTTTGCTGCTTTTTGAATAAGCTACACACTTGTAGTGTGATTGCACAATATACTATGCCCCTTAAATGAATCATCATGAAAAAATAAGTGTAAGCATAAATCAGAGTTATGGTAGCCTATTGTGTTTACTTTGTCTCCTTCTCTCTCTCTCTGTCTCTCTGTCTCTCTGTCTGTCTAAATTAAAGAGCCCATTATTGAGCTACATGGTTCGTTTCATACACACTTTCCTATTAATTAATTCAACCCAAGGAAAAGTTGATGGCATCACAAACCTTTCAAAAAAAGTTATGTTTTTTGTTTATGTAATTGTATATATTCGTGCGTGGTCTTTATCTGCACATCTGGGTCTGTGGGGCATGCTATTCACAGGTCGTCAGTCTCCCCATCGAAGGGCATGGTGTCCAACTCGATGTGGATGCTGCTGGGCTCACCGCTCCCCACCCAGCCTATAGGAGTGCGGTTGAAGGAGGGTCGAGAGCCAATCTCATGCTGGTATACCACAGCCAGTTCAGGCTCATCATGGGCCACCTCGTGGGTGTCTGGCAGCTGGAAGGTCATGAGCTGAGAGGCCTTATCAAAGCCCCCAAACGGTGTAGCACTCCTAAGACAGATAAAGTGATGGGCAACCAAAGAAGATGAGGAAAATAAACTAAATGAATCTTCTAAGGCAACTTCTGTACATGTGCTTCACATACATGGATGGACAATATAAAAGTCTGAGTTTGAGAGTAAATGGGTGGGCTCCATTACTTCATACTCTTCTCAAATATTTGTTTGTTTAGATGCTATGGAGTCAACCAAGCAAAGCATAGAGGGGACTGTACCTGTTGAAGGACTTGAACTTGGGCAGATCATGGTGGGCATGGGGGCCTGGCATATGATATCTCATGCTGGACGTCAGTTCCTGGTTGCCCTTCATGGCCTTTTCCCACGGTGATACGTATGAGGGGACATAATCATGCCTCTTCTTGGCCTTGTCTAAGGCAACCTCTACTCCATGACTACCTGTAGGAAGAAAACAGCGAGTCAGGAAAACAGATATTCTGTCACATGATGGTCAAGCCTCTTTGGAATAAATCTCCAGGAAATGTCAAGTCAGGCTAAATCTGATATATCGATTGCACTGCACTCCATTCATTCCAAAATCACTTTTTCTAATCTCGTGAGTTGATATGAGCGGATACTGACCATGACCATGTTCTCCTGGAGCAACATCATCATGATGTACATGTCCATGGTGTCCATGCTCATGACCATGCTCATGACCATGCTCATGACCATGCTCATGTCCCTGACCATGTCCCTGACCATGACCATGACCATGCCCATCTTTGCCTGGTTTGGGAGGGGGCACAGGAGGGCCTGCCTTCTTCTCCACCATGTGGCCACTAGCATCCAACATCATTGTGCCACCCAGGCTGGGGACCAACTTCTGGAAGTTCTCCTGAAACGAAACACACAAGTAAGATGAGCTTCCAACCCGGGTGGTTGTTGAAATATATATTGATAGCCTCAACATTGTGATCATTTCCCTATTTATCCATGGGTTGTACTTCCTTCCCTCATCCTTTGCCAATTTTCACTGCAATTGTTTTACGTTAAAGCTCTTTGGACAGAATTTCTACATGAACTATATATAATAGTAACATGTATTATTGTTATATCAAGTTTTTAATTTTGACTTGGATGATTGACCTCCTTTTTCTTACCATAGACTCACTGCCGAAGAGGTCAGGGTTATTCTCGTATATGAACTTCTCCACACGCTTCTGCCTCCTCTGGAACATCTTGGAGCCCTTGTTGGTGAAGAGGTTCAGCTCTTCCAGCATGGTGTCCTTGGGAGTCTTGATCTTCGTCCCCAGGTCAAACTCTGACGCCTCAGGCTCTGACTCATACTCTGCAGATGAGAAATGTTCACGCTGTCTATTCACTTCTCTTGTTGTTTCTCTACATTATACTGTATGAACATACTGTATAAGGCTCTATTCCATTGAACTTGTAGACCAGGTTTCCGGGATAAATCAAAAACATAATTATTCTGGTTCAGCAATTGTTCAAACTTGGATTATTGGACTCAACAATGTCTGCAGTGTGATACAAAAACACACTCAGCAATGTATCTCCCTATGCAGAAAGAATCTTACCTGTTTGGTTTGAATTGGTTCTACGGTTTGCTTAGCATTGTTTGAATGAATGTTAAAGTACTTTGCGTGCATCATCTTTCGCCTAGAAAACACATCTGTGTGGGTGTGACGTGATCTCTACATCTCAGCAGAAATTACCCTCAGTGCAGATGGTTGCCTAGGAGGGGGATGCTCTCAGATTCTTGGTATCATTACGGTGGAAAATTCATAAATCTCTCTGCCCAAAGATGAACTGGCTGTTCTTCAACAATGTGGCTATTGAAGGAGAGAGAACAGCTCATCCCCGAGTTTGGGCCTGACTCTGACTGAGGCTTTATGGCTTTATGAGGTAAGGCCTCAGTCGTTTTCATGTCTGTTTGGTCTATATTTGTTCTGTTCCCAGTGCTTATGATCCATTGGTCAGAAGTCACAGGGTGTTGAGACAGAGAGGATGGGTGAAGGGAGAAAGTCTTCAATCCGTAACACTGCACAGGGAAGATGTTCCACATCAATTCTAAAGCTATGGAGTAATACAATGCAGTAATACAGTGCAGTAATAAAATACCTATAGGCTATACTACTAATATGATACATATGATTATTTTATACCTTTTTTGTAGTAGCCTAATCATTCTTTGCTTTGTTCTCTATCTATCTATCTATCTATGGTAAGCTCTTATGTAAAATGGTCTCTGTGTGTAAAAAAAAAAACAGCAGCTGATTATTTACATAGCACCACCAGGCCTTAGAACTTTGTTATGAGAACAATCATCCCACACTGTTTTGACTAAGCACATCCTCTCAACATTACATCCTTTTAATTCCTGCTAAGAAGTTCTTGCCACCCTTTTCCATTGTAGGAATTGTCACTAGATAAACACACATTAACTCTGATTAAATTTGGTGGATTTAATAATTTAGCATTCCTGTTTTGTTTTCCTGGCAATAAATTCTGCAGTTCAAAAGGACTATGCTTGTGTCTCAATAACTTTTGTGGCATTACGATTTTGTAATGTTTGACAGTAGCATTTTTATGTTGACGTTAAAAGTCAACACTAGTTATGTGATTTCAAGTATGATTTCTGTCTATTTCTGTTATAAGCTACAACAGACGTGGCTTCTCTTGTGGAGGGGAATACATTTGAACGCTGCAGCTAGCTGGCACAGCCACAAAGTCATAACATCTGATTTTAAACCTAACCCTAACCTTAAAAGGGGCAATGCAGTTAAAAACGTGATTTTATGTAAATATCTTCAAATGTTTTCCTAACGCCCACATGATCAGACTGAGCATTTCACAGGTCAAAGGAGTCTCAGGGAAATACATGATAAAAAATATATTGTGGAGTTATTTTCATTAAATAAACGCGCACGGTGATTTATTAGACATGCAGTGATGATTTCCAAAGAAAATGACAAAGATTGCACGGGGACTTTAACCCCAACCTTAACCACACTTCTTACAAATATGCTTAACCCTAACCTTACATTAATTTCGTAACTTTTTACAATATAGCCTATTTGGACTTTGCAGCTAGCCCATCTTGCGAAGATCGCTCAGTTCTGCGTTAAGGATAAGATTAATCTCAATAAACATGAACCTGCTGTTAAAACACAGCTTTCTGCTTAGGCCTTATTGCTATATCTGTCGGGACACATTACAGGACACATTACACCAAAAAGTATGAAGTGCACAGAACAACTGAAGTGTAAGGGCAGCGTACATTTACACTTTGCTGATGTCAACGGAAGACTACTATATTTACTTGCACGCAGATCTGGAGCACTTAATGGATGGAGGGGAAAAACACCTGTCATAATTTTCATTAAAAATCATCATGCCATCGCTGGTTAATGAAGCATGGATCCTAACAGCTGAGAGGGAGGGGAGAGTAAACCATTACTGCGATGATTGTAAAGGACAGATCGTATTTGTGCTGTGAAATCTAGGAGATAAATGTTTGTGTGTGTGACAGGGCGCTAGTCATTAGGACATGTTAAGTGTATCCATGTGGAGGAGCCTCTTTGACAAGTGTCACCCTGCCTGCCCTCTCGGTTTACCAATTAGTGCAGTATGTTACTCTTGATAATACCACAAGCTCATATTGATAAATGTTACTGAGCAGAATTGAATGTATGGTACTGTGCGGTCTCTCACATAATTTGGAAGATCTCCTTGTTATCTTTTTTTAATGATGTGTGAGCAATGTACCTTTGTACATACAATGTATTGTGTTTATGAGCTCACATGTACGTGCCTTACCATCTTGAGTGACATGTGACAGGTCAGTGATGATCTTAGAGGGCTTTTTCCGCTTGTTAGGTGGGGCAGGTGTTCCATGAGGCATGACTGCAGACTGAGAACACATGTAAACAGGAAGTTAGAAAAGGTCACAGAACATACCAAGCTACTGTATAATATGTCTGGATTTAGCTTATATATATATATATATATATATATATACAGTACCAGTCAAAAGTTTGGACACACCTACTCATTCTCCATTGTAGAATAATAGTGAAGATATCAAAACTATGAAATAACACATATGGAATCATGTAGTAACCAAAAAAGTGTTAAACAAATGAAAATATATGTTATATTTAAGATTCTTCAAAGTAGCCACCCTTTGCCTTAATGACAGCTTTGCACACTCTTGACATTCTCTCAACCAGCTTCATGAGGTAGTCACCTGGAATGCATTTCAATTAACAGGTGTTCCTTGTTAAATCAATCAGTTGTGTTGTGACAAGGGAGGGGTGGTATACAGAAGTTGGTCTTTTACCAAATAGGGCTAAGTTCATATTATGGCAAGAACAGTCAAATAAGCAAAGAGAAACGACAGTCCATCATTACTTTAAGACATGAAGGTCAGTCATTCCGGAACATTTCAAGAACTTTGAAAGTTTCTTCAAGTGCAGTTGCAAAAACCACAAAGTGCTATGATGAAAGGAAGACCCAGAGTTACCTCTGCTGCAGAGGATAAGTTCATTAGAGTTAACTGCACCTCAAATTGCAGCCCAAATAAATGCTTCACAGAGTTCAAGTAACAGACACATCTCCATCTCAACATCAACTGTTCAGAGGATACTGCGTGAATCAGGCCTTCATGGTTGAATTTCTGCAAAGAAACCAATACTAAAGGATACCAATAAGGAGAAGAGACTTGCTTGGGCCAAGAAACTCGAGCAATGGACATTAGACCGGTGGAAATCTGTCCTTTGGTCTGATGAATCCAAGTTTGAGATTTTTGGTTCCAACCTCCATGTCTTTGTGAGATGCAGAGTAGGTGAACAGATGATCTCCGCATGTGTAGTTTCCATCATGAAGCATGGAGGACAACGTGTGATGGTGTGGGGGTGCTTTGCTGGTGACACTGTCTTTAATTTATTTAGAATTCAAGGCACACTTAACCAGCATGGCTACCCTAGCATTCTGCATTCCATCCCATCTGGCTTGCGCTTAGTGGGACTATCATTTGTTTTTCAACAGGACAATGACCCAAACACACCTCCAGGCTGTGTAAGGGCTATTTGACCAAGAAGGACGGTGATGGAGTGCTGCATCAGATGACCTGGTCTCCACAATCACCCGACCTCAACCCAATTGAGATGGTCTGGGATGAGTTGGACCATAGAGTGAAGGAAAAGCAGCCAACAAGTGCTCAGCATATGTGGGAACTCCTTCAAGACTGTTGGAAAAGCATTCCAGGTGAAGCTGGTTGAGAGAATAACAAGAGTGTGCAAAGCTTTCATCAAGGCAAAGGGTGGCTACTTTGAAGAATCTCAAATATAACATATATTTTGATTTGTTTAACACTTTTTTGGTTACAACATGAATCCATATGTGTTATTTCATAGTTTTGATGTGTTCACTATTATTCTACAATGTATAAAATAATAAAAAATAAAGAAAAACCTTTGAATGAGTGGGTGTGTCCAAACGTTTGACTGGTACTGTATATATCTGTATATATAGTCTCTCTGTAGCCACTCAATGGCAGAAAAAAATGAATTGTGGAAAAGAAAGTGTTTCTGTTCAAGGCAGCACTGAGAGAGGAGATCGGGGATTGGAGTCCCTCTAGCGATAATCTCTAACCATTGCACTATGTTGGGACCCACACTTATGAGGCCATGCTTCTGAGGCCATGAAGAACACGGACAGACTGCACCCTGATCCTTTTCCAAGTTCAGAGTGGCTTCAGATCCATAACATTCCCCGAGCCAACAGATGTCCGTCCATGAGAAAACATATAGCCCGCTGTAAGTTTCTGTTTTGTTTGGACTGGCAACTCTAGAAATTAGAAAGGTTTAACACAGAGTATACTGTATGCCTACTGTGGTTGCAGTAAACACATTCCTCTTCATGAGCTGATGAGCACAAATTACCAAGACTTTCAGATCAATCCAATTTGCAGTAAACACATCGATCCAATTTGATGGATACGATGAACATGGCTGTAATCATAGATTCTTAAAGTATGTAGAAATATGACACAGGAACTCTGTAGTCTAGGTTGCTAGGTGAAGCTTGAAGATATGGAAGACCTCAGTTGGGATACAGTACAAGCACCACACCACCTAGCATGTTTATGTCTCACAGAGCCCTTTTCTATATACTGTAGTTCTCCTTTAAGCCATACTGTTCTGTACCTACTGAGAGTCTGCAGCTTCTTTAAGACCCACTCTGTGGCAAACTTCGCATCACATCGACTGACTGTAACCTAATCCACCAGAGCTATTTTCAGCCAAGACCTTTTAGCGACGAGTAGTGGCGTCAGTGTACTATCAGATGTGTGAGACGCAATGGACACTCCTATACAAACACATACACATTGGCACAATTGTCAAGAGAATGATCTAATCTTCCCCAAATTAAAATGAAGATGTTGAGGGGTGAGAGGTGGGTGGATTGGAGAAGGGATTGTGGGGGAGGACTTTGTAAATCCCCTGTAAAATGATCACCAGCTGAGGACCCCAGCACTCAGGTTTCCCCTCCCCAGCTGGGTATTCCAGGCTTTGCACACCATATAAAATGTGCTGTTGGAAAAAGGGGAGCAGTCAGCACATTCTCTCAGAGCCTGTCTGCGTCTTTGAGTGATGGGCAAATTCTAAAAATGTTCAATGAACATCAAGATCACTTCACCATGCCTTCAAAAGCACTTTATATCCCATAAATGAATAAATAATGCATTCCTTATTGAGTCAAGGTCTTCAAACATAATTTCAATTCTCAAGTGCAGTTCTTTTTGAATGCTATAGGTGAAGCTTTTGCACAACTGTATTTACTTTCCAGTTTGCCGTTGACGGCCAAGTCATGCATGCAATTGGTTAGTAAAATCAAGCTGATGGCATGATCCACTCACCCGTTTTTTTAAATCCTTATGTTCAAGGAGGTCTAGTAATACCAGTAGGAGATGAAGGCTTCAGGTTAATCTTAATCAGAAGTTTACAAATCCCAGGGTGCCTCTGACCTGTGGCTGGACTCAGATCCCAGGGAGTGCGAAATCCACCCTGAGCTTGGATGGCAGATCTTTGAGGGGGGGCTGGAGGGAGGGGGGGGGGGGGGGTTGAGGTTGGGGTAAAAGTGGGGGATGGGGGGTGAAAGTGCTGATGGGGCTATCAAGAGATGGTCCGGGGGGCCTATATATAGAACCGGTGCAGAGTGAGGGGGGAGTCTAAACTTAGTCATAATAGAGCCTCAAAGGACGGAGGAGTGTCTGAGGGTGTGATTTGGGGTTGGCGTCATTGGTTTGCCCATTTTCCCCTTCATTAATTAACTCCAACCTTCCAATAGATTATCAGTTTTCTGTCAGGCAGAGGTGTCCTTGCTGTTCTATGGTATTCATGGTCATATAGCCTCCTTAACCAAAGTGGGTGCTGATTTGTTGGCTCAGACAAATCCACAGCTCTCTCCATGGCTTAATGGCTGAACGTTATTTAATATATGTGCCCGTTAGTGTTATTCGATCCATACGTTAGACCAGGGTGTGATATTTTGTAGATTGGGTATTTTACATACTCAATTTGTGGATCATTTCAAGTTCTCCCATTTAAGCATGTCTGTACAAATTTGTACTCCGTATCACAGTGAAAGCCAGGGTAATGTTGCCTACTGTAGGAAAAAAGTCAGGCCAAAACGAAGAGTGAAGAACAAAAATCAAAGTGAAGATTGCCATCACACATCTCACCCCCACATTCCTATTCGCTCTTTGTGATGATTCATTTTACAGTCATTGTCGCAGCTTCTCTCTCCCCTGTGTGCTCACTAGAAGAGAAGTGAGTAAAATGTGCCATTTGCACCTTGCCTCTTCATTTGAAACATTTCCGTTAGTAAGGGAGGTTAACAGTGACTCAGGAGGCCTGAATTTGTAACCTTGACATCTGACCTTGCGGCTTGCAGTGCTTCACTGTTAGCACCAGGAGCTTCTCTACTAAGATTGAAGGAAGGGTTATGTTGTGTTATGGTGAATTGTTGTGTGACAGGAAACAAATCAATTCATCACAAATAAAAACTGGCATTATATTGTATAATATACTGTATTTCCCAGCTGATAATGGATATCCGTTATTCATTTCCCACTGTTCTCATTTATATCTCAAAACCTCACCCTCTGCATTGGACCCAGTAATGTTTTTTTCTGCACTCAACATTTCATCCTTGGAATATCCGTCACAGATATAGGCTACTACTGTAATACCATTTCCTCATATTATAATTTTTTTCTCCCCAAATGCGATCTTGTCTCATCGCTGCAACTCCCCGACGTGCTCGGGAGAGGCAAAGGTCGAGTAATGCGTCCTCTGAAACATGACCCGCCAAACCGCGCTTCTTAACCCGGAAGCCAGCTGCACCAATGTGTTGGAGGAAACGGCGTTCAACTGACGACCGAGGTCATCCTGCAGGCACCCGGCCCACCACAAGGAGTCGCTAGAGAGCGATGAGCCAATTAAAGCCCCCCCGACCAAAACCTCCCCTAACCCAGACGACGCTGGGCCAATTGTGCTCTGACCAAATGGGACTTCCGGTCACGGCCAGTTGTAACACAGCCTGGGATCGAACCGGGGTCTGTAGTGACGCCTCAAGCACTGCAATGCAGTGCCTTAGACCGCTGCACCACTCGGGAGGCCTCCTCATATCATATTCTAACTGGAATGTAAAAATGGGGGCGTTGAGCAGCCATAAATACTTTCTGGATATTAACAGCCCTATATATAGGTGGCAAATGGAAAAGATGCCAGCTAAATGTTTCCACCAGACTGTCTGTTTTTTAGCATAGAATGTATGGGTTTGTAGTACCCTTCACCAACAAGTTGTGCCCTAGTGCTAAGGGGTTTCAGAATGAGTTGAAAAATACAGCCCATAGCACCATCATGTGGTGAATGGTTGTCAGGATTTCACTGTTACGTGTATATGCATTCACCAGTTTACATATTGTGGAAATAGAGATTGAGCGGATATAATTTAGTCTTTTTGATAACATTCTGTCCCAAAGAACACTGTCCCAAAGAACACTGTCCCAAAGAACGATAACATTCTTTGGGACAGTTTCCTGGACACAGATTAAGCGTAGTCCTTGACTAAAAAGCATGCTCAATAGAAATTCTCTATCACTGTCAAATGTTTGGTCCACAATTGGGCTTAATCTGTGTCAGAGAAACTGTCCTTATATGTTTAAATGTCTAATATAAGCAATATGGTATTGGCAGACAACCTGGGAAAATGAAAGCTCTATTTAAAATCAAATCTAATTTTATTTGTCACATGCGCTGAATACAACAGGTGTAGACTTAACCGTGAAACGAGCCCTTCCCAACGAGGCAGAGAAAAATAGTAACATAGGAGGAATAAACTACACAAGAATGGAGTTATATACAGGGATCACCAGTACCAGATCAATGTGTATGTACATTAAGGTAGGGTATAGTGACAAGGCATCAGGATAGATAATAATGATAATAAGACTAAAATAAAGAACAGAGTAGCAGCAGCATATGATGAGAGTATAGTGTGTGTGTGTTTGTGTTGTGTCAGTTTGCGTGTGTGTCTTGTGTGGCTGTACGTATGTAGTGTATGTGAATGTGTGGTGTTTGTGTGAGAGTGTCAGTGTAGTGTGTGTGTGTGTGTGTGTGTGTGCGTGCGTGCGTGCGTGCGTGCGTGCGTGCGTGCGTGTGTGTGTGTGTGTGTGTGTGTGAGTGTGTGTGTGTATATATAGTCTTGTGAGTGAGTATAGAGTCAGTGCAAGATAGGGTCAGTGCAAGATAGTCCGGGTAACCATTCATGAACTATTTAGCAGTCTTATGGCCATTTAGCAGTCTTATGTCTTGGGAGTAGAAGCCGTTTCAGAACCTGTTGTTCCGAGAGCCGATGCTCCGGTACCGTTTGCCAGACAGTAGCAGAGTAAACAGTCTATGGCTTGGGTGGCTGGAGTCTTTGGCATTGTTTCGGCCTTCCTCTGACACCGCCTGATATAAGGTTCAGGGATGGCAGGGAGCTTGGCCCCAGTGATGTACTGGGCTGTCCGCACCACCATCTGTAGCGCTTTGCGGTAGAGGGTTGTGTATTTGCCATTCCAAGCGGTGATGCAGCCAGTAAAGATGCACTCAATGGTGCAACTGTAGAACTTTGACGATCCGAGGGCCCATGCCAAATCTTTTCAGCCTCCCGAGGGGAAAAGGCTCTGCCGTGCCCTCTTCACAACTTTGAGGATGTGCGTGGACCATGTTAAGTTCTTAGTGATGTGAATGCCAAGGAACTTGAAGCTCTCAACCCACTCCACTACAGCCCCGTCAATGTGGATGGAGGCGTGTTCTCCCCTCTTTCTCCTGTAGTCCACTATCATCAGCTCATTGGTCTTAAGTTTATTATCATGGCACCACACTGCTAAGTCTCTGACCTCCCCCCGTAGGCTGTCTCATCGCAGTCTGTGATCAGGCCTAACACCATCATGTTGTCAGCAAACTTTATGGCGTTGGATTCGTGCGTGGCCACGTAGTCGTGGGAGAACAGGGAGTACAGGAGGGGACAAAGCACACACCCTTGAGGAGCCCCAGTGTTGAGGGTCAGCGTGGTGTTGTTGCCTACCCTCACCACCTGGGGCCAACCTGTCAGGAAGTCCAGGATCCAGTTACAGAGGAAGGTGTTGAGTCCCAGGGTCCCTATCTTGGTGATGAGCTTGGAGGGGACTATGGTGTTGAATGAGCTGGAACAGCATTTCCCCTCTTGTCCATGTGAGAGAGGACAGTGTGAAGGGCAATTTAAATTGTGTCATCTATGGATCTGTTGGAGCGGTATGCAAATTGGAGTGGGTCCAGGGTGTTTGGGATGATGGTGTTGATGTGTCACAACCAGCCTTTCAAAGCACATCAGAATTACAGATGTGAGTGCTAAATGATAGTAATTTAGTCAGGTTACCTTGGAGCTCTTGGGAAAAGGGAGAATGCTGGTCAGCTTGAAACATGTTGGGATTACAAGACTGGGACAAGGAGAGATTGAAAATGTCAGTGAAGACACTTGCCATCTAGTCTGGGCATGTTTTAAGAACGCGCTATAGTATTCCATGATTTGAAAAGCGATAACACATTGGAAATTCATCTAACTTTTGGCTGTCTTTTTGAGTGGGCGAATAAAGGCTGGAATCTCATATATCAACGTCTCAAACAAATACTACACAATTATCCACGTTGAAATTACATGATGTGCCCAGTTGGCGGGCTGCTATTCCCTAGAACTATTTCATTTTGAATTTGTAAAAAAGGCATCAGTTTTAGAATATTCTATTTCTTTGTAGTCCTGTTTAGCTGTTTACATCAAAAAGTTATATCAAATATGTAGGCCTAGTTGGCCTGTATACAGTGCCTTCGGAAAGTATTCAGACCTTTTGACTTTTCCCATATTTTGTTACCTTCTTCTAAAATGTATTAAATTGTTTCCCCCCCTCAGCAATCTACACACAATACCCCATAATGACAAAGCAAAAGCAGGTTTCGAAATTTGGGCAAATTTATTACAAATAAATTGAAATATCACATTTACATAAATATTCAGACCCTTTACTCCGTACTTTGTTGAAGCACGATTGTCAGCGATTACAGCAGCTAGTCTTCTTGGGTATGACGCTACAAGCTTGGCACACCTGTATTTGGGGAGTTTCTCCCATTCTTCTCTGCAGATCCTCTCAAGCTCTGTCAGGTTGGATGGGGAGCGTCGCTGCACAGCTATTTTCAGGTCGCTCCAGTGATGTTCGATTGGGTTTAAGTCCGGGCTCTGGCTGGGCCACTCAAAGACATTCAGAGACTTGTCCCGAAGCCACTCCTGCGTTGTCTTGGCTGTGTGCTTAGGGTCGTTGTCCAATTGGAAGGTGAACCTTCGCCCCAGTCTGAGGTCTTGAGCACTATGGAGCAGGTTTTCATCAAGGATCTCTCTGTACTTTGCTTCTTTCATCTTGGACTCGATCCTGACTAGTCTCCCAGTCGCTGCAGCTGAAAAACATCCCCACAGCATAATGGTGCCACTACCATGCTTCAATGCAGGGATGGTGCCAGGTTTACTCCAGAAGCGAAGCTCGGATTCAGGCCAAATAGCTCAATCTTGGTTTCATCAGACCAGAGAATCTTGTTTCTCATGGTATGAGAGTCTTTAGGTGCCTTTTGGCAAACTCCAAGCCGGCTGTCATGTGCCTTTTACTGAGGAGTGGATTCAGTCTGGCCACTCTACCATAAAGGCCTGATTGGTTGAGTGCTTCAGAGATGGTTGTACCCTTCCCCAGATCTGTGCCTCGACACAATCCCGTCTCAGCACGCTACGGACAATTCTTTGGTTTTTGCTCTGACATGCACTGCCAACTGTGGGACTTTATATAGATAGGTGTGTGCCTTTCCAAATCATGTACAATCAATTGAATTTTGTCACACGTGGACTCCAATCAAGTTGTAGAAACATCTCGAGGATGATCAATGGAAACAGGATGCACCTGAGCTCAATTTTGAGTCTTATAGCAAAGGGTCTGAAAATGTATGTAAATAAGATATTTCTGTTTTTTTATTTTCAATAAAAACCTGTTTTCACTTTGTCATTATGGGATATTGTGTGTAGATTGCTGAGAAAAAATAATACTTCATCCATTTTAGAATAAGGCTGTAATGTATCAAAATGTGGAACAAGTCAAGGGGTCTGAGTACTTTCCCAAGGCACTGTATAACCTACAGGTGGTTTTTGTGAGATAGTTGCACAGCAAATTGGACAGTGTTGATTTTTCAGTGCAACATTTCTAGTGATTCAGGAGTTAAATTCAACACTCAGTGGTGTAAAAAAAACAGTGTTGGTGTTAATAAATAAATGATTGTTTTAGACATGTGGAGAGTAAAACAGTCCCATCAAAATCATACACATATTTCCCAGCATGCTTTTCTTCAGGTAGATTTTTTGGGATTGTTTTTAATATCTGTGTTTTTGAATGTACATTGATTGATTGATTAATACTATGCTACAGAAACATAAATAACACACATTTTTCTAAACTAATCCAATCAGCTAGTTAGATTTATTTCACCTGTTACTGAAATGGTTGTTCCAGTTTAAATGGTTTAGGTAGTGTTTTTTTAAATCAAGTTTCCGAACCATGACAGTCATTCTGAAGGCAGGTTGCAGGTGAATAAAAATTCCAATTGTTGGATACCCTAACTCTGGCTGGATTCCAATAGGAATTACACATCGCTTTGCAAGCAAGCACATTGTGACTTGCAGGCCTGATGTGGCCTGTAAACCAGGAGTTTCCTAACACCACTGTGATAGGGTAGAACTAGGACATCAACTAGGCCAATACGTACGGCCTGCTCGTCGAACATCTCATTCTAAATTCATGGGCATTCAAATCAAATCAAATTTATTTATATAGCCCTTCTTACATCAGCTGATATCTCAAAGTGCTGTACAGAAACCCAGCCTAAAACCCCAAACAGCAAGCAATGCAGGTGTAGAAGCACGGTGGCTAGGAAAAACTCCCTAGAAAGGCCAAAACCTAGGAAGAAACCTAGAGAGGAACCAGGCTATGAAGGGTGGCCAGCCCTCTTCTGGCTGTGCCGGGTGGAGATTATAACAGAACATGGCCAAGATGTTCAAATGTTCATAAATGACCAGCATGGTCAAATAATAATAATCACAGTAGTTGTCGAGGGTGCAACAAGTCAGCATCTCAAGAGTAAATGTCAGTTGGTTTTTCATAGCTGATCATTGAGAGTATCTCTACCGCTCCTGCTGTCTCTAGAGAGTTGAAAACAGCAGGTCTGGGACAGGTAGCACGTCCGGTGAACAGGTCTGGGTTCCATAGCCGCAGGCAGAACAGTTGAAACTGGAGCAGCTGCACGGCCAGGTGGACTGGGGACAGCAAGGAGTCATCATGCCAGGTAGTCCTGAGGCATGGTCCAAGGGCTCAGGTCCTCCGAGAGAGAGAAAGAAAGAAAGAGAGAATTAGAGAGAGCATACTTAAATTCACACAGGACACCGGATAAGACAGGAGAAATACTCCAGATATAACAGACTGACCCTAGCCCCCCGACACATAAACTACTGCAGCATAAATACTGGAGGCTGAGACAGGAGGGGTCAGGAGACACTGTGGCCCCATCCGATGATACCCCCAGACAGGGCCAAACAGGCAGGATATAACCCCACCCACTTTGCCAAAGCACAGCCCCCACACCACTAGAGGGATATCTTCAATCACCAACTTACCATCCTGAGACAAGGCCGAGTATAGCCCACAAATATCTCCGCCATGGCACAACACAAGGGGGGCGGGTCAACCGAGACAGGAAGACCACGTCAGTGACTCAACCCACTCAAGTGACGCACCCCTCCTAGGGACGGCATGGAAGAGCACCAGTAAGCCAGTGACTCAGCCCCTGAAATAGGATTAGAGGCAGAGAATCCCAGTGGAGAGAGGGGAACCGGCCAGGCAGAGACAGCAAGGGCGGTTCGTTGCTCCAGAGCCTTTCCGTTCACCTTCACACTCCTGGGCCAGACTACACTCAATCATATGACCTACTGAAGAGATGAGTCTTCAGTAAAGACTTAAAGGTTGAGACCGAGTCTGCGTCTCTCACATGGGTAGGCAGACCATTCCATAAAAATTGAGCTCTATAGGAGAAAGCCCAGCCTCCAGCTGTTTGCTTAGAAATTCAAGGGACAATTAGGAGGCCTGCGTCTTGTGACCGTAGCGTACGTGTAGGTATGTACAGCAGTACCAAATCGGAAAGATAGGTAGGAGCAAGCCCATGTAATGCTTTGTAGGTTAGCAGTAAAACTTTGAAATCAGCCCTTGCCTTAACAGTAAGCCAGTGTAGGGAGGCTAGCACTGGAGTAATATGATCACATTTTGGGGTTCTAGTCAGGATTCTAGCAGCCGTATTTAGCACTAACTGAAGTTTATTTAGTGCTTTATCCGGGTAGCCGGAAAGTAGAGCATTGCAGTAGTCTAACCTAGAAGTAACAAAAGCATGGATTAATTTTTCTGCATCATTTTTGGACAGAAAGTTTTGGATTTTTGCAATGTTACGTAGATGGAAAAAAGCTGTCCTTGAAACAGTCTTGATATGTTCGTCAAAAGAGAGATCAGGGTCCAGAGTAACGCCGAGGTCCTTCACAGTTTTATTTGAGACGACTGTACAACCATCAAGATTAATTGTCAGATTCAACAGAAGATCTCTTTGTTTCTTGGGACCTAGAACAAGCATCTCTGTTTTGTCCGAGTTTAAAAGTAGAAAGTTTGCAGCCATCCACTTCCTTATGTCTGAAACACAGGCTTCTAGCAAGGGTCATTTTGGGGCTTCACCATGTTTCATTGAAATGTACAGCTATGTGTCATCCGCATTGCAGTTAAAGTTAACATTATTTTTTTCGAATGACATCCCCAAGAGGTAAAATATATAGTGAAAACAATAGTGGTCCTAAAACGGAACCTTGAGGAACACCGAAATTTACAGTTGATTTGTCAGAGGACAAACCATTCACAGAGACAAACTAATATATTTCTGACAGATAAGATCTAAACCAGGCCAGAACTTGTCCGTGTAGACCAATTTGGGTTTCCAATCTCTCCAAAAGAATGTGGTGATCGATGGTGTCATGACGTTGGCCTGTGGGTAAGGTTTATGACCCCCCCCCATAAATACCTTTCTCCCTTCCCCTCTCTGACCCTACTGAAGGACTGCTGTCCTGAAGGACTGCTGTCCTGTTAAATATAGAGAGTCTGGGAACATCAAACAAATGGGGAAAGGAACCATATTTTGGTAATAAAACCAGTTGGAAATATGCTTTGGAACGTAATGAGTATGTAGGTCAGTTCAGTTGTCATCTGAGACATTATGACTGATGACAGGACGACATAAACTGTACCTGGGAAAGTATACACCCTCTAGTTATCAGAGTCACATGGAATTGTTATGCAATTGAAATGTTTGATATTGAAATTGTTTGTTAGGAGATTAAATGTAATTTTAGCTTCCAAATGAGAGAATTGGGTTTTCATAAGGAAAGTGCCCTGCTTGATCAGTGGCCCAACCCTGTGAAGAGACAGGGGTTATAAACAATGAAACACCTCCTTCCCCCTCTCCACTATATAAGCCTTTGATGAAAAGATAACCAGGTTGTTCCAGTACGGGAGGTCTGCAGCCTCTACGTTAGAAGGACACACATGTCAAGGACAGAACTAAGCCAACCTCGGCGTGAGCTATGGTATGAACTGATATGAACTTTGAGCTTATTCACTACAGAAGTGATACTTCCTAGCCGTTGAGTTAGCAGCGGCCGCTGTAGACGTGGGCTAGGAAAGGACGGCCGACGGATCCAGTCTAACAGACGGACGAAGATACCACCACGTATCCAATTTACCACCAGAGACATTCTTAAGAGTTTACAGGAAGATCTGTTGGCCAACCCGGCCAGCATCTACGACCAATCTACCGAAGCGCAGCTCAGAGTAAATATTTATTGCATTTTCCTTTTCCAAATGGGCGGTAATTTAGAATGCATAAGATAATGTATTTACGATAGCCTAGCTGCTGTTTCTCTGTTCCTAAATCTTCCCGCTCTTTCATTCAAGCCCAACCCCCTTTCCTTTGTGTAACCAGCTTTCATACAGGTTCCGTCCACCAGGACGTTTTCTGTATGACATCATTTGTATTCTGTGTATATGTAATTCTGTGTGATTAGTTTAGGTATTTAGTAAATAAATAATTAAACCCAATTTTGTATTGCTGATTCAACTTGTTAGCCAGGGTTCGTGAAGATAGCCAAGAATTTACAACTTTCATTATGAGACTGAAAATAAGATAAGGGTTAATATTGACTGCTATCGATGTAAAATATTACTAAGTATTTTAAGAGTTTATTCGGAAGATAACGGCTCTATAAACGTTCTTCCGTGGTGCCCCGACTTTCTAGTTAATTACATTTACATGATTAGCTTAATCAGGTAATATTAATTACAGAGAAATCATTTTATAAGTTAGCATGTCATATCACTTAATCCGGCATAGCCAAAGACACGACAATGGTATCAAAAGCAGCACTAAGGTCTAGGAGCACGAGGACAGATGCAGAGCCTCGGTCTGACATACCACCTTCACAAGTGCAGTCTCAGTGCTATGATGGGGTCTAAAACCAGACTGAAGCATTTCGTATACATTGTTTGTCTTCAGGGAGGCAGAGTTGCTGCGCAACAGCTTTTTCAGAATTTTTGGAGAGGAATGGAAGATTCGATATAGGCCGATAGTTTTTTATATTTTCTGGGTCAAGGTTTGGCTTTTTCAAGAGAGGCTTTATTACTGCCACTTTTATTGAGTTTGGTACACATCCGGTGGATAGAGAGCCGTTTATTATGTTCAACATAGGAGGGCCAAGCACAGGAAGCAGCTCTTTCAGTAGTTTAGTTGGAATAGGGTCCAGTATGCAGCTTGAAGGTTTAGAGGCCATGATTATTTTCATCATTGTGTCAAGAGACATAGTACTAAAACACTTGAGTGTCTCCCTTGATCCTAGGTCCTGGCAGAGTTGTGCAGACTCAGGACAACTGAGCTTTGGAGGAATACGCAGATTTAAAGAGGGGTCCGTTTGCTTTCTAATGATCATGATCGTTTCCTCAAAGAACTTCATGAATTTATTACTGCTGAAGTTGGGGAATGGGGAATGCTCTTGGGGAATGCTGCTTTTTAGTTAGCTTTGCGACAGTATCAAAAAAAAAATTCTGATTGTTCTTATTTTCCTCAATTAAGTTGGAAAAATAGGATGATCGAGCAGCAGTGAGGGTGTAACGCCCTGGCCATAGAGAGGGGTTTTTGTTCTTTATTTTGGTTAGGCCAGGGTGTTACATTGGGTGGGCGTTCTATGTTCATTTTTCTATGTTTTTGTATTTCTTTGTTTTGGGCCGTGTGTGGCTCCCAATCAGGCACAGCTGTAGTTTGTTGTTGCTGATTGGGAGTCACACATAAGGACCCTGTTTTTCCTTTGGGTTTTGTGGGGGATTGTTTCTGTTTAGAGTGTTTCCTAACAGGACTGTTTTGCTGTCATGTTTTTTTCATTTTTGTAGTGTTCTCTTTGTTCAAATTAAATTTCAAGATGAACACTAACTCCGATGCACCTTGGTCTACTCTCTCTTCTGACAGCCGTTACAGAGGGCTCTTCGATACTGCACGGTACTGTCTTTCCAAGCTAGTCGGAAGACTTCCAGTTTGGTGTGGCGCCATTTCCGTTCCAATTTTCTGGAAGCTTGCTTCAGAGCTCGTGTATTTTCTGTATACCAGGGAGCTAGTTTCTTATGACAAATGTTTTTCGTTTTTAGGGGTGCAACTGCATCTAGGCTATTGTGCAAGGTTAAATTGAGTTCCTCAGTTATGTGGTTAACTGATTTTTGTCTTCTGATGTCCTTGGGTGGGCAGAGGGAGTCTGGAAGGGCATCAAGGAATCTTTGGGTTGTCTGAGAATTTATAGCATAACTTTTGATGCTCCTTGGTTGGTCTGCGCAGATTATTTGTTGCGATTGCAAACGTAATAAAATGGTGGTCTGATAGTCCAGGATTATGAGGAAAAACATTAAGATCCACAACATTTATTCCATGGGACAAAGCTAGGTCCAGAGTATGACTGTGGTAGTGAGTAGGTCCAGAGACATGTTGAACAAAACCCACTGAGTCGATGATGGCTCCGAAAGCCTTTTGGAGTGGGTCTGTGGACTTTTCCATGTGAATATTAAAGTCACCAAAAAAATATGGAGTTGGTTCCCCCTTCGCTGCTATAACAGCCGCCACTCTTCTGGGAAGGCTTTCCACTAGATGTTGCAACATTGCTGTGGGGACTTGCTTCCATTCAGCCGCAAGAGCATTAGTGAGGTCGGTCACTGATGTTGGGCGATTAGGCCTGGCTCGCAGTCGGCATTCCTATTCATCCCAAAGGTGTTTGATGTAGTTGAGGTCAGGGCTCTGTGCAGGCCAGTCAAGTTCTTCCACACCAATCTCGACAAACCATTTCTGTATGGACTTCGCTTTGTGCATGGGAGCATTGTCATGCTGAAACAGGAAAGGGCCTTCCCCAAACTGTTGCCAGAAAGTTGGAATCACAGAATTGTCTACAATGTCATTGTATGCTGTAGAATTAAGATTTTCCTTCACTGGAACTAAGGGGCCTAGCCCGAGCCATGACAAACATCCGCAGACCATTATTCCTCCTCCACCAAACATTACAGTTGGCACTATGCTTTGGGGCAGGTAGCATTCTCCTGGCATCCGCCAAACCCAAATTCATACGTTGGACTGCCAGATTGTGAAGCGTGATTCATCACTCCAGAGAACGTGTTTCCACTGCTCCAGAGTCCAATGATGGCGAGCTTTACACCACTCCATTCGACGCTTGGCATTACGCAAGGTGACCTTAGGCTTGTGTGTGGCTGCTAGGCCATGGAAACCCATTTCATGAAGCTCCCAACGAAAAGTTATTGTGCTGACGTTGCTTCCAGAGGTAGTTTGGAACTCGGTAGTGAGTGTTGCAACCGAGGACAGACGATTTTTAGGTGCTACATGCTTCAGCACTCGGCAGTCTGTGAGCTTGTGTGGCCTACCACTTCGCAGCTGAGCCGTTGTAGCTGCTAGACGTTTCCACTTCACAATAACAGCACTTACAGTTGACCGGGGCAGCTCTAGCAGGACAAATATTTGACAAACTGACTTCTTGGAAAGGTGGCGTCCCATGACGGCGCCACATTGAAAGTCACTGAGCTCATCAGTAAGGCCATTCTACTGCTAATGTTTGTCTATGGAGATCGCATGGCGGTGTGCTCGATTTTATACACCTGTCATCAACAGTTGTGGCTGAAATAGCTGAATCCACTAAATTTGAATGGGTGTCCACATACTTTTGTATATATAGTGAATATTTAATGTATTGTAATATAATTACATTTTTATTGATAACATTCGCCTAGGAACTCACTACATGAAAGCCTCAGGCCTTTAAAAGTAGAGTTCAACAACTATGTCTCTGTCACTAACAAATACAGTCATGGGTGATAATTGTACAATTTACTCAAAAAGAAAAGGCATCCTGGGAAATATGCAAATTAGGCTTCACACCATACAGTGTTAAAACAACAAAAATGATTTACTGTAACACTACAGGTGTTAATTTCAAAGCAAAGTGAGTCCAGTTCACTCTAAATCAAGCGTTATGTTTTACACTGTAGGTGTTGCGCACTATTCTACAGTAGAACTATGCAAACACCACAATCAAGTTCCTTTGAACACTTAGGGGAACACTGCAACAGAGTTAAATCTTTAACATTTTCAGAAGTGTTATTTTAAACCAGTATAGTGGGACTCATATGTTTACGTATAAAAGTGCACATTTGACACTTTCAGAATTACATGTACGCCATTGATTTTCCTGTGTAGGCTTCCTGTGAAGCCTACACATTTCACTCCATTTCGTCCCCATTTGGCGCCAAACATAGATTGACCATTTTTGCTAATGTTTGTGTCCGTTGCCAGCATGTATGCCTGGCTACACACATACTCTTGTTGATAAAACGTACCTAACATCCATTGCATTTGTTATATAAAGAGCAAACGTGAGAATAAACTGTAACATTGTTTATTCAGTTCAGTTACATTGTATCGCAGACCTGTAGCCTACCACCGCAGATTGTTAGAGGACTGATGCTTTGCACCCCCTGTCAAGACCATAGGGACTAGACGGCCAATGATCCACTATTTTACACTTCCGTAGGCCTACAGTAGATCTAGCCTATGCAGCACTGAATTAGTGGAAACCAAGACTGTTCTCAGGGCAGGCCTGGTTGTAGCTGGATATGCTTGAGCTGCATCAGGGACAATTTGAGCATTTTAGCTAACCCTAACCCTTTTCCTAACCTTAACCTAATTCTCCTAAACTGCCACATGAATTATTCTAACCTGCCACGTTAATTCTCCTAACCTGCTGTGTATGTTCTACTAACCTGCTACGAAAAGTCACTTCTGCTTATTAAACCGGCAGACCTGCCCTGAGAACAGTCTTGGTTTCCACCAATGAGGCATGTGCACTGTGACTTTCATGGACAAGCCAAGTCAGATTCTGTACTGGTTTCTTGGAACTGATATGACAGTTTTTCTCAATCGCTTTGGCTCCATTCTCGAATGATTTGTGAATTCTACATGTCATATATAGGACTGCACAACAGCCTCATGCTGGTGGCTGAGCAGCAGTATTCAGCCATCAGCAAGAATAAGAAATTTGCAACATGGTCATTGCCAACAAATCCATCAGGCTAAGAGAGATCCAAAGTGCAATCATAAATGACAACAATATCTTCGACAATATCTTCGAAATGACAACAAATATCAATTCTGTCAGCATTTCCACTATAGACAGAGTTTTGGAGAAAAAAAATCGAATGACTATGAAACAACTGTACAAGGTGCCATTTGAGAGGAATAGTGACAGAGTGAAGGAGCTGCGGTACCAGTATGTCCAGGGAAACCATTGGTGTGCACATGGTATATTGTACAGGGAGCTTTACTGTACTTCAATGATGCCTGTATATACTTCTTGAAGTTGTAGATACCCATAAGAACAGAAATCATTTCCACTTGACTAAACTGTCTGATTCTAGAATAGGCTATGTAAAACTGCCATTTCTGAAAATGGTGTGAGCACACATATTCCACACATTGGGCCCTATAACACCCAACTTCTCCTGGCCTTCCTAAATACACTTTACAGAGATCTAATACCAGAACACCAAAGAGGTTAAGTTAGACCAGATTTGTTAAATCATGTAATTGTGTGGGATAAGGTCAGCTTCCGCCGAACCAACATTGTCAGGGAATGGTTTGCTGCACATGAAAGGATAACAATGGAGTTCCTTCCACCATCCTCCCCATTCCTGAATCTGATAGAAGAGTTTGTTTCAGCATGGAGGTGGAAAGTATATGATTATCGGGCACAAGATCAGATGTCTCTGTTAGATGCCATGAATGCTGCTTGTGAGGACATCTCAGGCGATCATTGCAGGGGATGGTTGCGCCACACAAGGAGATTTTATTCCCCCGGTGCATCGCAAGGGAAAACATCACATGTGATGTTGAGGAAAATCTCTGGCCAGACCAACGAGAGCGACAGGATGTACAACAAGAAGATGGGAACTTGTAGTGTTACGTACCGTGAGGAGGTATAATGTATTGTTTTTTACAGAACTACCGCAGGTTTTTTCATTGAGTTTTTGTTCATTATTTTTTGCATGGATGTCATTTTCTGGCAAATTTTCTGTTCACTTTACTGTATATGACTTTACATGTAAGAAATATGTAAAAATGGACATGCAAATGTGAATTTTCTGTTTACATGTAACAAACTGCTACAAAATACAATTACTGTATACATACACATGTGCATATCCTTTTTCGGTGTACTACAGTATTGTACAGTAGCCTATTGACTTTCCCAGTAAACTTTGACCTACTGTTGAAATCGGTATCTAAAAAGCTCAGTGGGATACACAATAGCATTCAGCTAGACAAAACTGACATTATTCTATAGTACAGTAAGCAGTCAGTGTCAACAAAAAAGTAGAACAAAACTGAAATGTGTATATAACAAACATTTCCAGGGTTAACTGCCATGGTGAAAAAACTGCCATGGTGAAAAAACTGCCATGGTGAAAAAACTGCCATGGTGAAAAAACTGCCATGATGAAAAAACTGCCATGATGAAAAAACGTCGAAACATTTTGACCAGTACGGCTGACAGGATGACAAAACGTTTCATTTTGGTGGCATTGGCCAATTCACTGACACAATAACTAGGTTTTGAAGCATGAATTAAATATTTTGAATGAGTTACTACATTTTGCAGACATGCAGTAGAGTTGTGAAGTCCCATAAAACACTTGTGACAGTTGCACTTACAGTTTAGAGAATGTTAAGACTGTTTCAAAAAAATGAACCAAAGCGATTGAGAAACTGTAACATGTCTTCATTGTATTCAGTTGGTAAGTAGCTGCATGTTTGTTACCTTTCGCTATTGAAAAAGACAGACATAATTCATTTGACCAAATATTTAGGAAGAGGTCATTTAAATGGACTCTGTGAATGAAGAAACCACATGGAAAAAGTGGTAATCAACTGAAAACCATGTCAAAAGAATGTTTTGTGTTGTAGGTTTCATGATGCTTGTATCTAAAACAAAGGAAATCATTTTACGATCAGCTGGGCTCTCAGTAAGCTTCAATTGGAGGTCTTACACCTGACATAAAAGTGTGTCCTTGTAGCTGTGTGGGCTAATATAGTCCACATGTTTGCCTTGGGATAGCATGAGCTAATGGCTGAGCCAATGGCAAGTTGAGGAAAAGGAAGTGTTTTCTTCCCAGGTGTAATGCAAGGCACTATCGCTGGGATATGAGGTAACAACAGGTCCTGGCCTATATTAAAAGTGTTTTAAAAAGTATGTTTGTTAGGTGTGTGTGCCTGTGTTAAAAGATGCATACAATTATTAAAAGACAAAAAAAGGGATTGTGATTGTGTTCAATTGTGTTTGGGAAATAAAGATAGACATGGTTTTAAAAAGGTAGTGGTAATATTTAATTCCGAACAGAAATTTGTAGGTGGCTCAACTTACCCCATACCGGGGGTAAGTTGTGCCAAGAGACCACATTTTTTTGGACAAACTATGTTTTCAAAACTGTAATGTTTACATTAATTCTGATTAATTCCAGGTATGCACATCCTGAAATATATGTATATATCTTTGTTAGAAAGAATGGCTCAACTTACCCCACTCTCTCCTAATTGAATTAGAGAAATATTGGCATTGTCTTTGCATGTAGCCTACTATCCCTGTTCATAGACTGGTTTTCTCTAGCACAAAAATATTGTGTATGTGAGAATTTCAGTGTCACTCAGTGCTTTTTAATGACGGGGGGCCAGTGCGGAATCAGAGCATTCAGACAATTGGATAAATGTTTAAGTATTTTTATTCCTCTAAAATGAACACATCTCTTAGTCAGTAAAAAGCTCATACTGCCCTCCTTTACTGCAGCTTCATTAACAGACATTTTCACACTCACTCTTTTATATAGATGTATCCAGGATAAATGTTTTTTTGTTTTTTTACACACCGAGACCACTATGCACAACATATCACATACTTTAAAACCCATAATGACATAAATACAGATAGCCTAAGTTAGGTTCAATTAGATTCATAAATTAGAAAAACAACAAAAAATAACAATGATTTACCAGTGTCAGAAAGGTAAGTCATGAACCCTGTCAGTGAATGGGGGCGTATCCATATCCAAAAGCCTGTATATATTTACAGTTAATTACCGTCAGCTGTTTTTATTGTTAGAAGAACATGAACGGTTATGGTTTCGTTCATGATCGGGTTCGTTATGTGTCATCTCTGCCATTTTAATACACTACCTGATCACCTCCATGTCACAGAGAGGCACCGGTGGAGTCTGTTCTTTTCTCTCTCTACCCTCCTCCCTTACTAGGCCTCAGAACCAGGCGTTCCTGGTCACTCTCGTCTACTTTCTAAAGGCTGTGGGAAATCCTTGACAAATATCCAAACTGAAGTTTCTCTCTCATGGTACACCGTGACATATCTCCCCTCCTCTAAATTAGAGGCTAACATGCCAGTGAGGACCTTGGTTCATAACCGACACCCCTCTAAATCATGTGGCAGGGACCGTATGTCCCTGCTTCTTCAATATCCACAGCCCATCTCATGTCTTTAACATTTCTGTTGCCGGTGCCTCCCTGTTTCTCTATATGACAAATCAGATTCAGTCACAAAAAATGTACATCTGTCATCAGTGTGATTTGTTTTAATACAACGTGAGTGGTGACATGGACGCCAGACATTCAGAAAGGGCACACTAGTCTGGGAAGGGCTGGATTGCTGTGCTCATCCAATTCGGTTGGCTGTCTAATCAGCTCCGCAAATAGGCAGTGACTGGCTAGAAAAACACCTGTTAACTACAAGCCCCGCCAAAATCAGGATAGCATTTCTCACTGACCACTGGGAGCCAGGGATCTGGTGCCACCAACACAAACACTCAGGATGGAGCGAGGTCTAACTTACAGTATCATCCACCACGTCTGATCTTCCGAGGTGGGCTTCAGCAGACTGGAAGGGAGCCCCAGCCCTAGAACCATTCCAAATTTGACATAGCCTTTGCAAAATGAAAAAGGAGCAAGGACCTCTGCTGGAGAGCCCAGGATTAACGAGATAAGTATGTCAAGGGTTTCTCCTGAGTGAAGCATCGTCGCGCTTGACACTCGTCCTATGGTGCTCCCATTGAATCAGCTCGGACCCCCCTGTGTTCACCACTCTCTGTGTTAGCCTCACCTCCCCCTCCTCTGTCCTCTCATCAGAGACAGGGAAGACTCAGGGCCTCAGCGATCCTCCTGTGGTCATTTTTTGTGAACGGTCGGTTGCTACGCAAAATGATATTCACCACTTCATTTCATTTCAGAAATCCTACATGTCAACATTTCAAGTTTCAAAGAATAATTCAGTACAGGCTCTCTCACTCCCATGGCGATTGAAACAGTATTTAGCTGACTGTGTAGAAAGATAAGCCCTACAAAAACCTCCTCCAGGACAGGCGTACTGTGGATATACTACTGTGTGTTTTGGGACATGTCTGGGCCAAATTAGTTGAAAGACAAACCAGACAAACGCAGGTCAGCAACAGTATGTGTGACAAGCAAGCTAATCTACGACTGCAATCACATGGAGGACCATGATTTGAAGTTGATCATAGCACTTTGTGACGTTGACAGCAAAGGACCTCTATTGCACAAACAAAAAGGTGGAAAATAATAATAATAATAATAATAATAATAATAATCAAATGAATGGAAACACATTTCTGAGTTTCACCAATCAAACATTCGTTTAGTGAGGGTTTCAAATCCTTACAATGAAAGAGACTTCATACATTTGTGAAAACGTATTTGTTGGGCTCTGAACAAACTCATTGATCAGTTTTTGACCACTTTAATACTCTTGTTTTGCAGATATATATCTTTTTTTATAGGGCTGGGATGTGTCCAGTTCTCAGACAGGGTCTCCCACTCCCATTCACATGGCACTTGGTCTCCACACACGCGGCTGGACGCCCACCTTGGTGGCGATGAAGCGGGGTTTGGGTGCCTGCATGGCATTTGCCCTGAAAGGAGGGGGGAGGTTTGCAAGGAAACTCAGATCAGGGGCACTCTGAAACTGCTTAGCACCTTGGAGCCCACTGTAAGACACCCCAGGATAGGGTGATGGGTGGGGGATGGGGTTGGGGACTGGGGTGGCATTGATTCTGGGCAGCCCGGGCAGGCCCCCTGAATAGGTAGGAGCAAGGGCGGGATGTGGGGCAGAGACCGGGGCTGGGGAAAAGACAGGGGCAGGGGGTGGGGAGAGAGGAGCAGGGGTTGGGGAGATCATGTCGGAGTGGGTCAGGCGCTCTCCCAGTGTTGTGGCTGAACGAGGAGCGATCACGGTGGGGGCCAAACACCGGGCTGACATGGGCGTGGGTGTTGAGAAGCGTTTGATCTCGTACACACGGGCCGCCTTGACTGGGATCTGTCTGGGAGGAGTCATGGTGCTGCCCACCATGGTAGTATATCCTCCCTGCTGCTGCCTCTGGTCCTGGTATGAGGGCATCGCCGACAGGTTGGCAACGCTACCCCCGAACATAGCTGAGTTAAGCTGGTAAGGCTGCCTTCTCATGAAATCCAGAGCTTTGATTCCCTCCCTATGAGAGGCTATCCCCCCTCTGCTTCCCCAGCTCCTCCTGTCAGACCTGCCTGTATCTCTCTGTGGCCCCACAGGGCAGGAGGGGGCTAGCAACGGGTTGTAACCAATGGGCGGGGGGGCACGGATGTTGGGGGATAACTTCCACTGTGAGTTGATATTGGGGTTGGGGGCATACTGGGACTCGGCCCCTGGGTGGGTAACCTCCTGCTGGTAGGGCGTCTCTAGTTGGGTGTCTACCACAAACCGGTCCATGCGACTCTGCCTGCGGGCAAACAGCTGAGCCCCCTTTCCCTCCGCCTGGGGAATTTGAGGGGACTCGTGGATGACCCTGGGTTTGGGGGCCACCGGTGGAGGCATCCTGCCCCGGCCGGCTTCAGCACCCTGGTCTTCCTCTGTGCCTGACTCAAAGCCCATCATACTCCCTGAGTTGCTTCCGTAGTGGGGCCTGTCATCCAGGTTCTGCACCATGTTCAGCAGGTCAGGGTTGGGAGAGTTCTTCTTCTCATCAGGGACGCGGAACATGGGCCTCCTGCCGCTGCGCCGACGAGCCTCCTGGAGGTAACCGGTACGACCACCAGGGAGAGGTGGGACCTTGGACATGGGGGATGTGGGTACAGCTGCAGGGACTGTGGGGGGTGGGAGTGGGACAACTGAGACTGAAGCTTGGGGCATGTGGGCAAAAGAAACTTGAGGTTGGGGTATGGGGTCAAATGACACTGGAGCTGGGGATGATTGGGCCACTGAGACTGGGGCTTGAGGTATGGGAGCACCTGAGAATGGCGATGGGGGTGGAATTGAGGGTACATTGGCAAACGATACTGGGGGTGGTGGTACGGAGGCAAACGAGACTGGAGGTGGGGGTATGGAGCCACCTGAGAATTGTGCTGGGGGTGGAGGTATGGCTGTGAAGGAAGCCTGTGGAACAGAGAGCATGGGTGGTTCTGCCAGGCTCTCCACAGAGAAGGCAGGACGGGGATGAGTGGCCGGTGCTGAGGAGGGGGTGGAGAACGGTCCTCCGGACACAGAGGACTGGGGAGAGAAGAAGGAAGGACAACCACTTGCAGGCAGCTCTGATGTGGTGGAGAAGGGAGGTCCTACAATTGACACAGAGGTTGCTGGGCGCTGGGCCCTTTTGGTGACGACAGGGCGGAACACAACAGGAGCGGTGGCGGCTCGGTTAGTCACAAACCCTGGGTTGAAGGGGCGGGCGGTTCTGTTGACCACAGAGCTGGAGGAGAGTTCTGGCAGTGGTGTTTGGGGCGGAGGTATGGTTGAGATGGACACTTGGCCGGTGATTGGTTTGGGTGCCACAGTCGGGGGTGACATTACCACACTAGCTGTGCTCACTGCAGAGTAGGCTACGTCTCCGTTAGCCATACTATAGGCAGTAGGAGCAGCTGGGGCCGGTGCCATAGCCCTTTCTGCCACAGACGGAGTCTCCTCCTGGAAGGCTACAGGGGGCGGTGGTGCCACAGGTTGCTGAGGTTGGTACATCTGTGGTTGTGTCTCTGGCTGGGGCTGGCTCTGTGCATATGGCTGAGGCTGCTCCTGGATCTGTGGTTGGTTCGGTGGTTGGGTCTTTATCTGAGGCTGGGGCGGCACCTGAGGCTGGGTGGCAGCCACCTTCTTGGCATGCTCGGCCGCCCTCTTCCTTTGCTGCTCAAACAGCTGGGCGCCCTTCCCAGAGATGTCACTCAGGCCGGGACTGGGGGCATCTTCTGTCCCATCCCCTCGCTCTCCCCCTGCGGTCGCCCTCTTCTCCAGTGCATCCAAGTAGTCACTGTCCCAGGTGGTGTCGGGGGCGGCTGAGAAGCCATCCTCATCAAACTCCGACTCGCTTCCTGGGAAAAGACCATCTTCCTCCTGGGAATCTTGCTGCATGTCCTCGTCCACGCTGCCGAAGCTGGTCAGCGTGTACTTCTTGGAGCGCTGCCGCCGCTTCTTGAACATCAGCACGCCCTTGGAGTGGGGGTTGGGAGCGTCTGTCAGAAGGGAGGCGATAGACCGGCACTTGGTTCTGGCCTCCTTCACCTGTTTGTCTTGAACCGTGTCACCCCGGTTCAGTTCTGCAGGGGTCAAAGAGCATGTTTTAGTGTGGGTACGTCTGTAGAAACACCTTTACTGTTTCCATAACATCTCGGTTGTGGTCATTTCCATTTTAATTAGGTCAAAGTCCTTTTTTAAAGCTCAATGGAACTAATTTTCAATTCTTGAATAGGAGTTACAATTCATCTGAACAACTGCACCTAACATAATATACACAAAAAGATCACAGGATAGTATTTTACATGTAGTGAGTTCTTAGTCCACGTAAAGCGACACAGGGTGGTCATAATTTCTACAAGCTATTTAAAATATGATGAAAACAACATGACTGTTAATGCATTGCCAAAAGTAAAGGGGGATTTTTTTTAACAGTGTAGAAAGATCCAGATATAACCTTTAAATTGAGAACTCATCATGACCGCCAACAGCTAACCTACAATTCTACACATTTTGCCATGAGACAGAGAGAAAAATTTGCAGTTTTACAGCTAATCTCATGCTATTCTACACATTTTGCCATAGATTATGACGTGCTCATATGCTGTCTGGGGGGGGGGGGGGGGGGGGGGGGGGGACAACCTCCAGGGGAAGAGGGTGTGTGGTACTCCAGTGACAAGCATCCATCTTCTAGCATGCTACCAGAGCACATCCGAAAAAATGCCTGGCAAGCCACAGGATTTTTACATTTACCAAGGTGAAGTTCCCAGCTATTAACTTAATAGCATAGATTTGAAGAAAAGTCCCATCTTGTCGGCAAACTTCAAGCAGACGTTGTACATTTGCACAAACTTGTTATAGTTTTAGACAGATATGATCCCAACGTGCCCAACTATGTAAGGAGTTGTTATTTCATTTGTCATTGGCAGTGTCCCTGAAGAGGACATGTGAACCTCTAATTAGGGACACTCAGGGATTTATGGCATTTTATTTATTTAAACTACTTAAAACAGCAACGTCCTCAAATAGCCTCAGCTCTCCCTCTCTGGGAGTTTATGACTGTAACAGGTGGTATATTTGGTATATACACTACAGTTCAAACGTTTAGTGTCACTTAGAAATGTCCTTGTTTTTGAAAGGAAAGCACCTTTTTTTGTCCATTAAAATAACATAAAATTGATCAGAAATACAGTGTAGAGATTATTAATGTTGTAAATGACTGTTGTAGGTGGAAACGGCAGATTTTATTATGGAATATCTACATAGGCATACAGAGGCCCATTATCAGCAACCATCACTCCTGTGTTCCAATGGCATGTTGTGTTAGCTAATTCAAGTTTATCATTTTAAAAGGCTAACTTGATCATTAGAAAACCCTTTTGCAATTATGTTAGCACAGCTGAAAACTTTTGTGCTAATTAAAGAAGCAATAAAACTGGCCTTTTTTAGACTAGTTGAGTATCTGGATCATCAGCATTTGTGGGTTCGATTACAAGCTCAAAATGGCCAGAAACAAAGAACTTTCTTCTGAAACTCGTTAGTCTATTCTTGTTCTGAGAAATGAAGGCTATTCCATGTGAGAAATTGCCAAGAAACGGAAGATCTTGTACAACGCTGTGTACTACTCCCTTCACAGAACAGTGCAAACTGGCTCTAACCAGAATAGAAAGAGGAGTGGGAGGCCCCGGTGCACAACTGAGCAAGAGGACAAGTACATTAGAGTGTCTAGTTTGAGAAACAGATGCCTCAGAAGTCCTCAACTGGCAGCTTCATTAAATAGTACCCGCAAAACACCGGGATGCTGGCCTTCTAGGCAGAGCTCCTCTGTCCAGTGTCTGTGTTCTTTTGCCCATCTTAATCTTTTATTTTTATTGGTCAGTCTGAGATATGGCTTTCACTTTGCAACTCTGCCTAGATTCTTCAAAATAGCCACCCTTTGCCTTGATGACAGCTTTGCACACTCTTGGCATTCTCTCAACCAGCTTCTTGAGGAAGTCACCTGGAATGCATTTCAATTAACAGGTGTGCCAGGTTAAAAGTTAATTTGTGGAATTTCTTACCTTCTTAATGCGTTTGAGCCAATCAGTTGTGTAGTGACAAGTTAGGGTTGATATACAGAAGAAAGCCCTATTTGGTAAAAGACCAAGTCCATATTATGACAAGAACAGCTCAAGTAAGCAAAGAGAAATGACAGTCCATCATTACTTTAAGACATGAAGGTCAGTCAATCTGAAAAATTTCAAGAACTTTGAAAGCTTCTTCAAGTGCAGTCGCAAAACCATCAAGCGCTATGATGAAACTGTCTCTCATGAGAACCGCCACAGGAAAGGAAGACCCAGAGTTACCTCTGCTGCAGAGCATGAGTTCATTAGAGTTACCAGCCTCAGAAATTGCAGCCCAAATAAATGCTTCACAGAGTTCAAGTAACAGACACATCTCAACATGAACTGTTCAGAGGACAATGCGTGAATCAGGCCTTCATGGTCGAATTGCTGCCAAGAAATCACTACTAAAGGACACCAATAGGAAAAAGAGACTTGCGAAGAAACACGAGCAATGGACATTAGACCGGTGGAAATCTGTCCTTTGGTTTGATGAGTCCAAATTTGAGATTTTTTGGTTCCAACCCTGTGTCTTTGTGAGATGCAGAGTAGGTGAACGGATGATCTCCGCATGTGTGGTTCCCTACCGTGAAGCATGGAGGAGGAGGTGTGATGGTGTGGGGGTGCAATGACCCAACACACCTACAGGCTGTGAAAGGGCTATTTGGCAAAGAAGGAGAGTGATGGAGTGCCGCATCAGATGACCTGGCCTCGACAATCACCCGACCTCAACCCAATTGAGATGGTTTGGGATGAGTTGGACCGCAGAGTGAAGGAAAAGCAGCCAACAAGTGCTCAGCATATATGGGAACTCCTTCAAGACTGTTGGAAAAGCATTCCAGGTGAAGCTGGTTGAGAGAATGCCAAGAGTCTGCAAAGCTGTCATCAAGGCAAAGGGTGGCTACTTTGAAGAATCTCAAATATAAAATCTATTTTGATTTGATAACACTTTTTTGGTTACTACATGATTCATGTGTTATTTTATAGTTTTGATGTCTTCACCGTTATTCTACAATGTAGAAAATAGTAAAAATAAAGAAAAACCCTTGAATGAGTAGGTATGTCCAAACTTTTGACTGGTACTGTATATATTTTGGCTGTTAGCCCAGGTCACTGGTCCAATCATCAGCTGCCTGTTAGCTCTGACAGACTGATCACAGCAGAGGGCACTCCGCCTTACTATTATTAACTATTGGTGTATTGGTGTCTAAACCATCTGACCATAGGCAGCACGTGTGTATTTTGCCTATTGATAGGTGTATGAGTGGAATGGTATCATATTTTGTTTCCTCAAGATACAGTTTTAAATGTGTCTTATTTATACCTGTAAATGGTTATTGTACGTTTTTCTTAAATGTGTCCTTGTTTTTGTTGCAGTCTTAGCGAGATGTAGCAAGACATGAACATGAGAGGGGAATATAGTGGAAGAGAAGGACAGAGTGATATATAAAGGTGGTCAAAGAGGGAAAGTGAGAGGGGGGAGAAGGACTGCTACTTGATATCAGATAGCAGCTGCTTGGAGATGCCTTTCCCAGTTCATACATGCAGTGCTCGGGTTAGCGGACCGCTGAACTAGGGGACAAATATAGCCCTTGTTCTACGTAGAAGGGACTGCCTCTGTCCTCTTAAAGGGGCCCTTTTCAGACTAATGCTGTCTCATGAGGAATACTCTGCCTTTACCTGAGAGGACACCTATGAGAATAAACTTTGATTCGATTTGAGAAGCTACTCAAACCATCTCATTATCTTAATGTCATTTTTTAAATATGATTTACACTGAACAAAAATGTAAACGCAACATGCAACAATTTCTAAGATTTTACTGAGTTACAGTTCATATAAGGAAATCAAATCACGAGGCCCTAATCTATGGATTTCACATGACTGGGAATAGAGAAATGCATCTGTTGGTCACAGATACCTCAAAAAAGTGTAAGGACGTGGATCAGAAAACCAGTCCATTTCTGCTGTGACCAACATTTGCCTCATGCAGCGCGACACATCTCCTACGCATAGAGTTGATCAGGCTGTTGATTGTGGTCTGTGGAATGTTGTCCCACTCCTCTTCAATGGCTGTTTGAAGTTGCTGGATATTTGCAGGAACTGGAACATGCTGTCATACACGTCAATCCAGATCATTCCAAACAGGCTCAATGGGTGACATGTCTGGTGAGTATGCAGGCCATGGAAGAACTGGGACATTTTCAGCTTCCAGGAATTGTGTACAGATCCTTGCGACATGGGGCTGTGTATTATCATGCTGAAACATGAGGTGATGGCGGCGGATGAATGTCACGACAATGGTCTTCAGGATCACGTCACGGTATCTGTGCTTTCAAATTGCCATTGATAAAATGCAATTGTGTTCATTGTCCCTAGCTTGTGCCTGCCCATACCATAACCCCACGGCCACCATGTGCACTCTGTTCACAACATTGACATCAGCAAACCGCTCGCCCACACGACACCATACATGCTGTCTGCCTTCTGCCCGGTACAGTTGAAACCGGGATTCATCCGTGAAAGCACACTTCTCCAGCGTGCCAGAGGCCATCGAAGGTGAGCATTTGTCCACTGAAGTCGGTTATGACACCGAACTGCAGTCAGGTCAAGACCCTGGTGATGACCAAGAGCACGCAGATGAGCTTCCCTGAGATGGTTTCTGACAGTTTGTGTAGAGATTCTTCAGCTGTGCAAACCCACAGTTTCATCAGCTCTCCGGGTGGCTGGCCTCAGATGATCCTGCAGGTGAAGAAGATGGATGTGGAGGTCCTGGACTGGCATGGTTAAAACATGGTCTGTGGTTGTGATGTACTGCCAAATTCTCTAAAACGACGTTGTAGTGGGCTTATGGTAGAGAAATTAACATTAAATTGTTTGGCAACAGCTGTGGTGGACATTCCTACAGTCAGCATACCAATTGCACGCTCCCTCAAAACTTGAGACATCTGTGGCATTGTGTTGTGTGACAAAACTGCACATTTTAGAGTGGCCTTTTATTGTCCCCAGCACAAGGTGCAGCTCTGTAATGATCATGCTGTTTAATGAGCTTCCTGATATGCCACACCTGTCAGGTGGATGGTTTATCTTTGCAAAGGATAATTACTCACTAACAGGGATGTAAACAAATTTGTGCACAACATTTGAGAGAAATAAGCTTTTTGTGTGTATTGAACATTTCTGGGATCTTTTATTTCAGCTAATGAAACATGGGACCAACAATTTACATGTTGCGTTTATATTTATGTTCAGTATAAATAACTCACAACATGCAATGCCAGCCTCAACTAGCCATTACATGACTAATTATTTGTACAGTAACACATCTCACATCACCTTATAGGGTATGCTTACGATACTCACTGGCTTGCTTGGCCTTGTCCATGTAGGTGACACTGAGCTCCTCATCCACAGGGGTGTCTATGGGCCCCACCATGGGCACCAACTGCCTGCGGGAGCTCAGCTGCATGGCCCCCTTGGCCCTCTCGGGGGAAACCAGTGGGACCACGTTGGAGGGCTCCTGGAAGCCACTGTCCTCCTCCGCCACTCCGTCCCGTCCTGGGCCCTGGTCCTCAACAGAGGAGATGATGGAGGAGGTCTCTGTGGAGGTCTGGGAGGACCACATCCCTGGAGGGGGCTGGTAAATCACCTCCTTGCGGGCCACCCCCGGCAAGCCTTCCCCCGCTCCTCGGCCATCCATTAGCCCGTGGTCCTGGAGCCCTGGGTAGAGCCGGCCATCTGGGGCGCTGTCATAGCCGCTAAACTCTGAGGTCTCCCCTCCCTCCTGGGAGGCTCTGCCAGAGGCTTTGCCGGGTAAGTTGCTGGGACTTCTGCGCTTCTGCCTCCTCTGCCTCTCGTGGGCTGCCACATCTGCGTCGCTGTCTGTCTCCCCGTAGTAGGCCTCACTGCCTGGGGGCGAGGTGAGGCCGCTGCGCCCCATGGGGGACAGGACAGAGGACCTGCCATGGGGGACCTCCCTGACAGCTGCTATGTGGTGGGGTCTGGAGGAGGGGGACATGGCACGCAGGGCGGCTCGGTACTCCTTGTCAATGCGGGGGGACGGGGCGCGGGTCAACAGCACCACAGACTGGAAGCCTGCCGGTGCCCTGTGGGAGCAAATTAACAATTGTTGGGCACACTGCTCTGGCTTATGCTATTTGCATAAGATGGGGTGGCAGGTAGCCTGGCGGTTAGAGCGTTGGGCCAGTAACTGAAAGGTTGCTGGATCGAATCCCCGAGCTGACAAGGTAAAAATCTGTTGTTCTGCCACTGAACAAGGCAGTTAACCCACTGTTCCCTGGCAGGCTATGATTGTAAATAAGAATTTGTTCTTAACTGACTTGCCTAGTTAAATAAAGGTTAAACTAATAAAATAATGATGGAGTAGGACTTAATGCTAATATAACAGGTAAAACAATGTGTTAACATCAGGATTTTTATGCATAAAGGTCTACACATCAATGGCGATTGTAATTGCTCTCTGACCTCTTGACCCGGATGTGTAATATTCCTGGGGAGCTGTCGATTATGGTCATGGCCTGGGAGTGGGACAGACTTCCACATGGCTGCTCGTTGATGGACACCAGCTCATCGCCCTCCCGCAGTCCTGCTCTGCACGCCTTACTGCGCTTACGCACCTACACCAGCAGAGAGAGACAAAATATCACCCATAGTAAACAATATAAGATAGGTTTGCCAACAGCACTCAATGCCATACTCTATCTCTCTCTCTCTATCTCACTCTCTCTAACTCTCTCTCTCTCTATCTATTTATCTCTCTGTCATCTCTCCTTCATTCTGAAAAGTGATATTGGATGGAGAACATGACAAAGCAGCTCTTGATGTCTTGCCTTGATGACTTGCCCTGACAGCTTGGACGTGCTGCAGACATTTCCCACAAGCTGTGGCTGAAGTGAAGCCCTCTTACCCACTTCAGCAGCGAAATGCCAGCCAGCACCTCTCCTCCCCCATGCACTCTCCCACTGTTTGTGCCCAGGGTCAACCCATAGTTGTGCTGATGCAACCTATGAGATTTTAAGAGAGTGTACATGAGCTACATGATCTGTAAGGATTTCTTTCTCTGGTAGAAACTTTACACATCAAGGGTTACATAGAGGTGTGTGAGGATAGAGGAATTTATATTTGTTTTGAAGGGGTTCTTTAACCCTTTGGATCTCAACTAGCATTGGGGAAGATTATAACCCTGACAATTTCTTCACTGGGCTGAAACACACACTTTGGTGAGCCACCTCTTAACCCAGAATAGCCTGTTTGAAAAGCGGTTTTGCTCAGTCAACACTCAGTAAATGTGGCTTCAGTGTGTGTGTGTGTGTGTGTGTGTGTGTGTGTGTGTGTGTGTGTGTGTGTGTGTGTGTGTGTGTGTGTGTGTGTGTGTGTGTGTGTCCATACTATATGTACTAAAATCCCCTATACAGAAAAGGAGAGAAATACTTTGGTAATGGGGAAATGCAATGGGGGAATGCATAGGCAGTTGGATTTCCAAGGTGTGAAACTAATATCCTGTCTGTATCTATGACAGCTTTGCTGAACTGGATATCCTCTTATGAAGAGGTGTAGCGACTGACTGAGAACCCTGACTGAGAACCAGCCATTCAGAAACGAGAGAGATCCAATGAGGAAATTCTGCAGATGATTATCCGATCTGTCCGACATCTGTGCAATCACGTACCAAACGCTTTAAGAAAACAGTACTTCACGTGTATGTTTTTTCTCACGTCATTCCACATAGCATGAAATTATGTCTGCCTTGCTACATGCACTCCAAACAGGAGAAGTTTAAAGTTCAACAGCTCAATCAATCCCTCCAATGTCTCCACACGAGACCCATTCTAGAACAGACACATGACTCATGCTCAGGCCTCTCGGCCCCTGCCCATGATTGCAGCCGATATTCCATCTGAACCACGTTCACAACCCTTTATAAGCCATTAATTCCAGACCCAATATATTGTAGAATGCACTGTCATAGACATAGACACTTATCATTCAGAATGTCCCTCTTACCATATCCCCTGTCCCTTGAAAGTTTTACCATCCTACCTTTCACTGAAGCCATACCTTGGCCACCTGAAGTGGTTTCTGGTGCTCCACGCCCCCCTGGAGACGAAAGCCCCATGGTGCTCCACCAGACAAGGTGATTATAACCTCTTCTGCCACCATTATTGTGTGATACGTTCTCCTTTTTTTGTGTTTCTGTCCGTTTGTCTGTCTTTTTATCTTTCTGGGGGGCCCTCAGTGCGTTTACTCCATAGTTGTCAGGGCCCCCTCAGAGAGCTCTGTCCGCTCTCCTTCAGCTATAATGTCATGGAGTTGACTTCTCTCAGCCCACTACTCTGGCACCTGGGCACGCACACATACACACACTCTTTCAATGACACACACACATGCCCACCCACACCCTAAGTATGGGCACTGCTGATAGGGTTGCAGGCTGGGGGAGCTGAAATAGAGAGAGGTGGGGGGAGAAAGCGAGAGGGAGAGAGAGAGAGAGATGAGAGTGTGAGAGAGAGAGAGAGAGAGAGAGAGAGAGAGAGAGAGAAAGGGGGAGAGTGAGAGAGAGAGAGAGAGAGAGAGAGAGAAAAGAGAGGGGGGGAGAGAGAGAGAAAAAGAGGGGGGAGAGAGAAAGCAAGAGAGAGGGGGGGATAGAGAGAGAGAAAAGGAGGGGGGAGAGAGAGAAAGCAAGAGAGAGGGGGGTAGGTGGAAAAGAAGAGGAGGTGGTTAAAGACCTGTGTCTGCTTACACAGTGGAATGCTGGCCTGAGTGATTGAGAGGAGGGTTTAATTGCACACTTGTCCTGTCACTCAGACAGCGGAGTTGTCAAGAGGTTGTTGATAGCCACTCCAAAAATAAGGTCCTACCTCCAGTGTGTTGTCCATGCACCTCTAAACCGGTGTAAGACTAGAACGGTGGGTGGGGATCCACTTTTGTAGTGGGTCATGGCTGATTCCTTTGAGGTTGTGACTTCATTAATCAGTCAATCACATTTGATTATAACACTTTTTGCAAAATCATTAGTTGCAAGATATTTGTGGTTAGGTCCTGGATAGAAACTGTCATCCGTTCAGGGTCCATATTAGGACACCCTCAGTTTCAGCAGGAGTTGTACATCTGGTTGACTTTTTGGATCACAAAAACTCAACCACTGACAATACACTACTTTGTTTGTGACACTTTCCCTGGGGGGTAGATAACGTCCCTCATGTATCATAGCAACAGGTGGACATACACTACCGTTCAAAAGTTTGGGGTTATTTAGAAATGTTCTTGTTTTTGAAAGGAAAGCACTTTTAAAATAACATCAAATTGATCAGAAATACAGGGTAGACAGTGTTGTTAATGTTCTAAATGACTGTTGTAGCTGGAAACGGCAGATTTTTTATGGAATATCTACATAGGTGTCACGCCCTGACCTTAGAGAGCCTTTTTATTTCTCTATTTGGTTAGGTCAGGGTGGATTTGCATGGGCATTCTAGTTGTTCTATTTCTTTGTTTGCCGGGTATGGTTCCCAATCAGAGGCAGCTGTCTATCGTTGTCTCTGATTGGGGATCATACTTAGGCAGTTTTCTTCCCACTTATGTTAGTGGAATCTTGTTTTTGGTACTGTGCTGTATTGCCCTACTGAATGTTACGTTTTCGTTTTGTATTGATTTATTTTGGTTTTGGTGTTGTTCTAAATAAGTAAGACGTACGCTTACCACGCTGCACCTTGGTCTAATTCTTCAATCAACGAACGTAGCAATAGGTGTACAGAGGCCCATTATCAGCAACCATCACTCCTGTGTTCCAATGGCACGTTGTGTTAGCTAATTCAAGTTTAGAATTTTAAAAGGCCAGCATCCCGGAGTCGCCACTTCACTGTTGATGTTAAGACTGGTGTTTTGCGGGTACTATTTAATGAAGCTGCCAGTTGAGGACTTCTGAGGCATCTGTTTCTCAAACTAGACACTCTAATGTACTTGTCCTCTTGCTCAGTTGTGCACCGGGGCCTCCCACTTCTCTTTTTATTCTGGTTAGAGACAGTTTGCCCTGTTCTGTGACGGGAGTAGTACACAGTGTTGTACAAGATCTTGAGTTTCTTGGCAATTTCTCGCATGGAATAGCCTTCATTTCTCAGAACAAGAACAGACTAACGAGTTTCAGAAGAAAGGTCTTTGTTTCTGGCAATTTTGAGACTAATCAAACCCACAAATGCTGATGATCCAGATACTCAACTAGTCTAAAGGCCAGTTTTATTGCTTCTTTAATCAGAACAACATTTGTGCTGTGCTAACATAATTGCAAAATGGTTTTCTAATAATCAATTAGCCTTTTAAAATGATAAACTTGGATTAGCTAACACAATGTGCCATTGGAACACAGGAGTGATGGTTGCTGATAATGGGCCTCTGTACGCCTATGTAGATATTCCATAAAAAAATCAGCCGTTTCCAGCTACAATAGTCATTTACAACATTATCAACGTCTACACTGTATTTCTGATGAATTTGATGTTTTAATGGAGAAAAGATGTGCTTTTCTTTCGAAAACAAGGACATTTCTAAGTGACCCCAAACTTTTGAACTGTAGTGTATACTACATTGTACATGATGAAGGAGCCACTTTGGATTTAATCCGCAATCTTCTATCTTAATGTTCTGGCACGGCTTAGAATCTGACACTGCATTCTTACATATAACTGCACTCTTTGCAGGGGAACTGGGATGGTAGGGTCAGCCTGGACAGGATCCTGGCTCTCAGCCCACAAGCCCTCACAGACATCTAAGATACTCTGTCCCAAAGGAGAACTGAACCAAACTAAGAGCAGACAAAGTAAAACAGTTTCTCCAGACACACAGTGTGCAGGATTATAGCTAGTGGACCATAGTTATATTATTTTGTGTCATGATCACACACCTGGGTGATAAGCTTTATGCTTCACACACACCCCATTCACACCCTTGACCATAATACATGAACCAGAACAATGCTTGTGTTATGGTAAAGGGTGTGAATGCTGGGCATGTCCATATAGCACAATGAGGCAGAGGCCTTTACCTAATACCTGGCCTAGTGTAAAGTAGATCTCTGTGGCAATGAAAAGCCTTTAAGTCCTTTTGATGGGGATGGAATTATCTTTATCCCCCACAGTAGCCCCTATCCATGCAATGCTGTTTTTATCAACAGTGCTGTGTTTGTGTTACCAATGATAGCTTCTCCTTTGGGTGTTGTGTTCAGCAGCTGTCCCCATTTCTCGGATCACTGACTTGAGCCTGGCAGCGGGCAGGCATTATGGAATGTTATTGTGCATATCACTCCCTCTGCTGATTGGGGTTGGGATTACAGTCTCATGTGGTATGTTGTCTCTCTCTCTCTGTTTCCTAATGTCCTCCCCGCTCCATATGCTTATGGCTGTTATGATTTTCATCTGGAATTTTTTTTACAGATTGGTCTCTATGCAGTTAGTGCGTCTGACGGAAGTGGCAGATAGAGTGAGAGCAGGTGAAAACGGGACAACAATATTTTGCTATTCAGGGATCTGCGATGGGTGTGAGGGAGTATGTGGGGCAGCAGAGGAAGGATTAGGTCATGTGGACCAGGATGAGACTGGGGCACTGTGGGTTTGCTGTGATGAACTGTGTAGGGATATACTGAGCCTGTGGGTGGCAGCAATACACCACGTATTTGTGTAGTCTGCCAGAAACTGAAAGGAAGAAGATGAGGAAGAGGATCACTTTCATTGGCTAGTGCTGCAAGTCGTGGTTCCAGCAAAGAGTGTCCATGTAGAGTGATACCAGAGGAGGCTGGTGGGAGGAGCTATAGGAAGAATGGAATAAATGGAATAAATGGACAGAGTTTGATGTGTTTGATACCCTTCCATTGATTCCATTCCAGCCATTACAATGAGCCTGTCCTCCTAAAGGTCCTCCCACCAGCCTCCTCTGATATATATACTGGTTGCGGTGTAGTTAAGGGGGTTAATCCTGGGTCATGTCCGTATTCTACAAACGCCGCTTTTCCTTTCTCATTTCTGCCCACTAGATAGGATCTCTTGCCTTCGCCAGTCCATCTATTCCAATGGGGATGACTCATGAAAGAAAGAAGATGATGAAAGGAAAGTTCTAGTGCATCGTTAATCTACTACTTTGTTTATTTACTCGTTTGTTTAACCCAGACCTTGGATGTGGGGACTTTAATTTGCACATGGATTGGGTATATAGCTACCATGTGTTTTGTCCTCCTATAGCCAGTAGTTCTTCAGACAGTGGATCCATGGCAGCTGTAGAGACATGGGGTTTCTCTCAGCCTGATTACCGCTGGACAAGATGCTACGGACACTGTAGAGAATGCCATGGCAGGTTGGCATGAGTTGGAGTTGATGACCCACCGACTACAGTTAAGCAAAGCAGCGTTTCTATTTCGATTTTTTTTAAATGACATTATAGTAATTTATCAGACACTTATTCAGAGCGACTTACAGTTAGTGCATTCATCTTAAGATAGCTAGGTGAGACAACCACATATCTCAGCCATAGGAAGTTCATTTTTCAGCTATAAAGTAGCTATCAGCAAAGTCAGAGGTAGTAAGAGGGAAAAGAGTCAAGTGCGAGTGGGCACAAGCGAGGAGCCCAGCCAACAGCAAGTTGCAGGAGTCCAGACGGAAGTTGACAAGTGCCTGGATTTGGACCTGCGGAACTTCCAGTGAGGTAGTGTCGTACTCTACAGGTGTTGTAAAACATAAACCTGCAGGAGCATGTTACTTCTTCGATGTTTGCAAAGAGCGACAGAGTGTTGTCCAGGGTCACGCCAAGATTATTTGCACTCTGGGAGGGGGACACCGTGGAGTTGTTAACTGCGATGGAGAGGTCTTGGAGCAGGCGGCCCTTCTTCGGGAGGAAGAGCAGCTCCACCTTGTCGAGGTTGAACTTGGTGGCCGACATCCAAGCCCCAGATACCTACTAGGCACACAGATGCGTGTCCCCACCTGGGTGTCAGAAGGGGGTAAGGAGAAAAGTAGTTGAGTTGTCATCCACATAGCAATGATAGGAGAGACAATGTGAGGATATGACGGAGGTGAGTGACTTGGTGTATAGAGAGAAGAGGAGAGGGCCTAGAACTGAGCCCTGGGAGACACCAGACGTGAGAGTTTGTGGTGCAGACACAAATCGTCTCCACGTCACCTGGTAGGATGGGCCTGCCAGATAGGATGCAATCCTAAAGTGTGCAGAGCCTGAGACACCCAGCCCTGACAGGGTGGAGAGAAGGATCTGGTGGTTCATGGTGTTGAAGGCAGTGGATAGATCTAGGAGGATGAGAACAGAGGAGAGAGAGTCAGCTATGGCAGTGCGGAGAGCCTCCTTGACACAGAGAGAGCTGTCTCAGTTGAGTGACCCGTCTAGAAGCCTGACTGGTTAGAGCCAAGAAGATTGTTCTGAGAGAGATAGCGAGAGAGTTGGTCAGAGACAGCACACTCAAGTGCTTTGGAAAGAAAAGAAAGAAGGGAGTTTTTGTCGTTTTTGACATCAGCTGGGACGAGTGTTGGTTTCTTGAGGAGGGGAGCGACTCGGGCCATTTTGAAGTCAGAGCGGACGCCGCCAGTGGTCAGGGGTGAGTTGATGAGGGAAGTGAGGAATGGGAGAAGGTCTCGAGAGATGGTCTGGAAAGGGAGGAGGGGATGGGGTCGAGCGGACAGATTGTTGAGCGACCGGACCTCACTAGTCGCAGGATTTCATCTGGAGAGAGGGGGGAGAAAGAGGTTAAGCGTAGGATGGTTCTGTGTGAGTGGGACCGGTGGATTCAATAGGCTGAGTGAATGAGGAGCGTATGTCATCAACCTTCATTTCAAAGTGGTTGACAAAGTTGTCTGCAGAGCGGGAGAAGGGAGGGGGAGGGGTGGAGGATTAAGGACGGAGGAGAAGGTGGAAAAGAGTTTCCTAGGGTTAGAGGCAGAAGCTTAAAATGTTGAGTGATGGAAAGGGGCTTCATCAGCAGATACAGAGGAAGATAAGGTAGAGAGGAGGGGGAGAAAGGATGATAGGTCCTCCGGAAGTTTAGTTTTCCCTCATTAAGCTCGCAATAAGTCACTCAGCCATGGAGCAGGAGGGGAGGGTGGAGCCAGCCAGGAGGAAAGGGGACAGTGAGAGTCATAGGATGCGGAAAGGGAGGATAGTAGGGTCGAAGAGGCAGAATCAGGAGACAGGAGAGAGAACGATTCAGCAGAAGGGAGAGATGACAGGATAGAAGAGGAGAGAGTAGTGGGAGAAAGAGAGTGAAGATTACGCATAACCATCTGGGTAGGGGCGAACAGCCTCTAATAAAGATGAGGTCAAGCATATTGCCTGCCTTGTGAGTGTGAGGGGACTGGGAAAGGTCAAAAGAGGCAAGAAGGGGAAAGAAAGAGTTGGAAAGAAATGAATCAAAGGCGGATGACGGGAGCTTGAAGTCGCCCAGTACGAAGAGTGGTGAGCCATCGTAGGAAATTAGCTTATCAAGGTGTCAAGCTCATTGAGGAACTCTCTATGGTGGGCGATAGATGACAACAATGTTAAGCTTGGGTCGGCAAGTGACAGTGACTGCATGGAATTCAAATGAGGTGATGGACAGGTGAGTGAGGGGGAAAAGAGAAAATCTCCATGAGCAGCCCTGTGCCACCACCGCGAAGACCAGGTGCTCTCGGACCATGAGAAAAAGGTTGTCAGATAAAGAGAGAGCTGTTGGAGTAGCAGTGTTCCCTGGGTTGATACATTTCTCTGTCAGGGCCAGAAAGTCTAAGGACTGAAGGGCAGCATAGGCTGAGATGAACTCAGCGTTCTTGACCGCAGATCGGCAGTTCCAAGCATTGCTGGAGACCAGGAATTACAGATGGGTTGTGTGCGCAGGGTACACTAAATTAGAAGGGTTGCAGCCAAGGGGTGGGGAGTGTCTGTAAAGCAGACATGGAGAGGGGCGAGCTGGGGTAAAAACACACATACAAAAGATACAAAAGAGCAAAATTAGATCATCTGAAAATAACTAGGTAAGACACTCAAGTGAGAGAGTGGTGTGGAGCTTTACTCTCTTTCCTTCCTTGAATAACTCAGCAGAACCATCTTTGTTTCGGTGGCGGTCTTAGTTTTGACGACGAGACCTCCGCTGACACTGATTAAAGAAAACCACAACAGTCACATATTGCCCTGCCCCTTAATCCTGGTTGATGTGTCAACAATCATCTGCAAGTTATGAGCAGTCAGCAGTTCACACACCAAGTAGGCTCCTGGGAAGACAGGCAGCATTTAAAGTAGATGGTCCTAGCTAGCAAAAAGACAGTACTAGACAACAAGAGATTAAGCCCAAAAAAAAATCAGGAGTCCTCTAGCTATAGAATGAAGCATAATGATACTCTTGTGTTTCTTCCAGAAGTTGAAGATGACCCAGAGACTGGGCATCACATTGTGGGGAGGGGAGGATTCCCTAACAGTGGGCGAGTGTGATGCTGCCATCATGGAGGGCATCGCCGGCACAGCACTACGATGGTGAGAGAACCACCTGCTGAAACCACTGCCATGGGAAAGAGATATCTTTGAAAATAAATACTCATAGGGAAACCCATTGATAAATGTATTGTCTGTACGGTATGAAACTATGATTTCCAGCGTTGGGGCTCCGGTGCGGGTGGCTTGTAGGGTGATGGACTGGATCCCCCACAGTCTGCTGGTTGGGGATGGAGGAGCAGCTTTCGCCAGGGAGAAAGGCTTTACTATAGAGTCCAATGACCACATGCTGAGTGCAGTCAGCCAAGGATTACTAGGTATCAATACTCCATGGGGTAAAATGGCATGCCTAACTATTTTAAATATAAATGACAGATATTGATAAACTAAAATTATAACTCGTAGTTGCAGGACTTGCTGGAACAGAAGCAAAGTGTCAGTGGACATGACACACTTGGTGAGAATGAGTGGAAACTTGCTTTTGAAATGTTTTATTTATCATGATCTTCCTGCTCATTGTAGAACATTGAGTGACAGTAGAACACGTAGCTATCAGAGGGGTTAAATGCAGTAGACACATTTCAGTTGAATGCATTCAGTTGTACAACTGACTAAGTACCCCCCTTTCCCCTTCTCTTTATTGTAACATAACTGAAAACGACTGGTAATTTATGACTGATACTTGTGCAGTAAATTGGTTGGTCCGCTAAGGGGAGACCTAATCCATACAACCACATTAGTCTGGGTTGTCTATTATATAATTTATGAGTCCCTAACCCGACACCAACTGTTTTGATCTGGAATCACTTTATAATAGTCTTGATTCCATTATCTCCAATATGAATGTTTCTCATCTCGGTTAAATAACCCCAGTTTCCCTTTTTTTCCATAATTTTGATTACTGACAATTCCTGCAAGGCAAGTTGGTACAGTACAATACATCTGTGGACCCAGGTCTAAAAGTGCAGTTTAAGTATTTATTAGTTCACGTCTAGCACCTTCTCATCTTCCCGTTCTCAACAGGACTTATAGTGGCAGTTAGACAACATGGGGAACATAACTGTTGGTGAGGAAATTGGTGTCTTCTGTTTTTTTGTTTTGCTCTTTCTTCCTTATAATGTAAGGGTGTTTTCACATATAGTCCTCTTTAAAGGAACCAATATCAGTCCTCTTTAAAGTGAACTCTGAGGTAAAACAAAAAGCTCATGAACCCAGTTCTCTTTGTAGTCACACTGCATTTGCCTTTGAATGAGGCCTCAACTCTTTTGCCAGTTCACTTCAACTACTTTGTGGACTGCGTTCTCTTTGCATTCACATTGCTATGTTTATAAAGGAACCAATATATTTTTCCAACATGCACTCTGGGTTTTTACAAAGTGCAGGACAAGCCATTCAATTAGAATGCGTTATCAGACAGCTACATACACCTACTTACATTTTGGAAACTAATAGATTGCATTGAGTTCAAATATGACACATAATAATTGTAACCAGAAGATACTATTAACATGTAAATTTGATTGGTAACAGAATAAATAGCATTAGAATAACTGCAGAATAAATAATGCGGTAATTGGGGCTAGTGTCCCTTGAAACTCTCTTAGCCTATAGATCACATATTGCAAATAAATAATCTGAACTAAAAACTCCATACATTTTGGAATTTCTATGCGTCCTTGACAATCACTAATCAATATCCAAAAGCAGCACACTTTTTTTCGCAAACCGGCACATCGTCATCTTCTCTTTTTTGTGGCACCAACGTGAGGGTTTATGGCAGGGGGAACAGTGTTGCAGTAGTCTAGTGTGTGGTTTGGGAATAATGACAAGCGAACCTGAGGAGCTTTGCGTTCACATTGTCCTAAAAAAGGAAACCATGTGTTTGATGCATTTGATAGCATTCCCGCTCCAGCCATTACCACGAGCCTGTCCTCACCAATTAAGGTGCCACAAACCTCCTGTGGTGAAAACACCCTAAAAGACATTCATTGACTATTTATTTTCCGAATTTAGAGATACTTCCATAGTAGCTACAGTATGAAGTCATGTTGTAATATTATCATTCAGCGGATTTGCTCTTGTCCTATTTTTCAGTTGTTTTTACTTCAGGTGCCCCTTTCAAATCACCAGGGAGGGTGGAAGACTCTCCCCTATTGGGCTGTCGCCTATACACTGAACACATAGCAAGTTTACAGCTACCAACATTAACTCAATCAAAGAACTAAACACACTGATTAACTTTTTCCCCCTCAATGTTTTAGTAGCCTTTTCTGGAAAGTTGTGTTATGACATACTACATAATTCTTTCATGTTACTGTATGTTTGTTAATCCTACAAAGACTGAAGGTGTATGTAAAGTTTGAATACATTATTGTAATGTTAAATGTAAACAGACTATTTAAACCAGTACAATATTCAATGGACAAGTGGGGCAAAAAAAGTGAATGTAGAATTGTTGGGGGGAGGGGGCAAATAATTTTGGCCTTATTCCAAGAACCTAGAAACAATCTCTCTTTGACCAGGATACTATCGTCTTTTCACATAACCATCTCTCTGTTTCAGTACGCTTGAGGGAAACTTATTCATAGACAATTCACCACACTCCACAGTTTAGCATGTTACGATCAATAAGAAAACACAAGAGCAAAGGAAGCGCATGTTGAATTGAAAGAGATGTGAATATTAAAACAGACGTGTTGTTTTTCACGTGGGGGCCACTGCAGGTACAGTATGTGAACTACCCTAATCATGTAGTAACCAACAAAGTTTGAGATTGTTCAAATAGCCACCCTTTGCCTTGATGACAGATTTGCACACGCTTGGCATTCTCTCAACCAGCTTCTCCTGGAATGTTTTTCCAACAGTCTTGAAGGAGTTTTTTGATTTGTTTAACACTTTTTTGATTACTACATGATTCCATATGTGTTATTTCATAGTTTTGATGTCTTCACTATTATTCTACAATGTAGAAATAGTAAAAATAAAGAAAAACCCTTGAATGAGTAGGTGTTCTAAAACTTTTGACCGGTAGTTTTATATATATATATATATATATATATATATATATATATATATATATATATATTCTATTTTCTTTCTTTGCATGCTCAAATATGCTTTAGACTATACATTCATAAGGGGTCTTCTCTTGTCAGCCAGAGGTGATGGTGACAAAAGACTGCGTCATTGCCCAAGCTTTCATGCTGTTCAACTGATGAAACAGGCAGTGTTATCAAATTATCAAGCCATAAATCATTTTACTTTGTCAACCTTATACTGAGTCAGGTGTAGGTTTGATGTGCCCTGTGGTTAAGATGTTTGAGCAGCACCACTGTCCCATGAAATCTATCCAGCTTTAATTCACACAGCATTAGCCTGCCTGGAACTTGTCCTCCCCCTTACCTCAACTGACTCTCTGTCTCTCCCTCAGGAGTCATCATCCAATGAGGCCTGTCACGTTGTCCTGGATGACATCCTCAGGAGGACAGCCCCAGACAGGTGCTTTGAGGTTGGACTCATCACCCTGAACGCGAAGATGTCTTTTCTACTCTTAGACCTATATTATAGAAATTGAGTGGTCATTGGTATATACAGTGCATTCAGGAAGTATTCAAACCCCTTGACTTTTTTCACATTTTGTTACATTACAGCCTTATCCTAAAATGTATTAAATTGTTTTTTCCCCCTCATCAATCTACACACACAATACCCCATAATGACAAAGCAAAAAGGTTTTATAAATTTTTGCAAATGCATTAAAAATAAAAAACGGAAATTTCAAATTTACATAAGTATTCAGACCCTTTACTCAGTACTTTGTTGAAGCACCTTTGGCAGCGATTACAGCCTCGAGTCTTCTTGGGTATGATGCTACAAGCTTGGCACACCTGTATTTGGGTGTTTCTCCCATTCTTCTTTGCAGATCCTCTCAAGCTCTGTCAGGTTGGATGGGGAGCGTTGCTGCACAGCTATTTCCAGGTCTCTCCAGAGATGTTCGATCGGGTTCATAGTCCGGGCTCTGGCTGGGCCACTCAACGACATTCAGAGACTTGTCCCAAAGCCACTAGTGTGTTGTCTTGGCTGTGTGCTTAGGGTCGTTGTCCTGTTGGAAGGTGAACCTTCACCCCGGTCTGAGGTCCTGAGCGCTCTGGAGCAGGTTTTCATCAAGGATCTCTCTGTACTTTGCTCCGTTCATCTTTCCCTTGATCCTGACTAGTCTCCCAGTCCCTGCCACTGAAAAACATCCCCAAAGCATGATGCTGCCACCACCATGCTTCACCGTGGGGATGGTGTCAGGTTTCCTCCAGACGTGGTGCTAGGCATTCAGGCCAAAGAGTTCAATCTTGGTTTCATCAGACCAGAGAATCTTGTTTCTCATGGTCTGAGAGTTCTTTAGCTGCCTTTTGGCAAACTCCAAGCAGGCTGTCATGTGTCTTTTACTGAGGAGTGGCTTCCATCTGGCCACTCTACCATAACGGCCTGATTGGTGGAGTGCTGCAGAGGTGGTTGTCCTTCTGGAAGGTTCTTGTGCTTCGAAACTTCTTCCATTTAAGAATTATGGAGGCCACTTGCGCTATAACACCTTCTTTACTATTAGTCCACCTTCTTTACTATTAGTATGTCGAGATCCTTCTTCTGCATGGAATTCACTGCAGACTATGGGACATCCACTTCCATCTCCTCTCTACTCAGTCCTTCAGCTATTTTCACTGCCTCCACATAGGAGACCGGTTGGATTGCCCTGATCCTAGCTACTGCGACCTCCATCATCTGCATATCTCACATACTCAAGTTTAACATAAGTTGGGAGAACGACTTCCTTCTGTCTATCATTCGATTCAATCGACGTGCGTCTACCACTCCTGGAATGTTAACCCTAAACCACACAGCCCCTATGTCCAACGAAACACTAGAGATGACACCTTTAACCGGTGCCCTACTCTAAAAGTCAAAGCTTTCCACATCATGCGTCAACATCTTATTGAGCCACAGAGCTTTCTCCTTTTGTGTTACTCAAACTGATTCCACTTCACCCAATTCGTCCTTCACCATCTTTGAGAACGCAAACGGGTCACCCAAAAACATCCAACTTAAGCCCTTTTCACTCCACTCTTCTTCACCATCGTCCACTCATTCTCACCAACTGTACTCGTGCCAAGAGAATCACACAATACTTCCGGTCCACCATTGCTCCTCCAGTCATCCCCTGGGACTCCCTCGCTCTTTGCTGTGAAAGATGCAAGAGTTTGTGTTCTCGAAGTAGCACCCATATTGTTCTCATTCCAGCACAGCTGTTGCTTCACCAACTTTTTCTCCATTTCATCCGCGCTACTCGCCGCGATTTCCCTTCCTGGTCATGTCCTGACATGCATTGTCAACTGTGGGACCTTATATAGACAGGTGTGTGCCTTTCCAAATCATGTCCAATCAATTTTAACACAGGTGGACTCCTATCAAGTCGTAGAAACATCTCAAGGATGATCAATGGAAACAGGATGCACCTGAGCTCAATTTCGAGTCTCATTGCAAATGGTCTGAATACTTATGTAAAGAAGTTTTTCTGTTTTTAATTTTGCATTAAATTTGCTAAACATTTTAAAAACCTGTTTTCGCTTTGTCATTATGGGGTATTGTGTATAGAGTGATGAGGAACCTTTTTTATTTAATCAATTTTATAATAAGGCTGTAACGTAACAAAATGTGGAAAAGTCAAGGGGTCTGAATACTTTCCGAATGCAGTGTAGAAACATTAAATTGCAAACAAACCAGCTTGGGTCTTTCTGTATCCTTGACTCTCTAACACTAGATTGAAACCTGTCCTCTGTCCTTTTCAATGGAGTTTCCCTACACATTCTTGAACCAGGGGAATTATTCTTTGGAAACAAGTAATCAGCTTCCACATTCCAAAGTAACAGAGGGCACAGAACAATGTGACACACAAGTACAGTGAAAGAAAGGGTGTCATTATTATCAGTGATTTCTTGAATTGTATTGATATTATCAGTAATAGATAGTAAAACTATTGTATGTTTACTATATATAAGGGACTAATAGTTCTGTCTGAAAATATATTTTGAAGTAGGCCTACACACAGGTATGACGTTAAAATGGTATGTAGCAGACACTTTTTTCTCCCCAATCTGTGGTATGGACGTTTCTAGCTTTAAACTGTGAAATGTTGAACTCTTTTCACATGCACGGTTTACGTTATGGACTAACTGTGACCCGCATAATCATAATTACTTACTTGCGTCCTCGCTCATCTCAAAATCCATTGGATGAGAAAGCCAGATGTCACGCCCTTCTGACCTTCTCCTCCAATAGCTTTTGAGAAGGAGGCGAGGAGCTAACCTTTGTTGATATCTGATGTGGCTGATCAAATTCATAAGGGAACTGGACTGTGCCTTCAGTTAATTTTGCCATCCTTACATTGTATCCTCCCCAATGGTGGTTGTTGTCGTCTTTATTAATTTACTAATTCAAAACACTATCATGGTCATACATTTTGAGAAAGTAATGACAAAGAGGAACAATTTGTCAGTTGTTTTTTTAGAACTAATCTCAGAATAAAACAATCACAGGCTTGATTTAGATTTGATTAAGTCATAAGGAGAGCAATTTATTTATCCAGTCCAGACTGGAATTCATGCCAACGTTTTGCCACGTTTCACTAATGACGTAACCTCTCCTTAGCTTTGACAACAAGCAGAAGGGGCAAACGAGTTGGAACATCGACCAGCCTAGTTGCCTACATTGTCAGTAGGGCGCTGTAGTCATATTCTTCACGGCAGAACATACTCAGTATTTGACGACTCTTTAGGAACAAACTACGATTTCCGAAAATCGCTCAACTCTCTGTAAGGCTTCTCTGTTTGGAGTTGCTATTTCCTGGTTGGTAACGTTACTAGCAGCCATTTTGGGTTTCAGAAAACTAGCCTGTTTTTGGAGGAGTAACTTATCACCTAGTTAAATTAGCTAGCTACTTTTTTTATCGAAGGAATTAGTTAGCTAAGTATTTATTTCGATTTTTCAGAGCGGAAGGGGGTGTCGTTTTATAAGAAGAGGGGATTTACTGTGACGAGTCCACGATGAATCCCGAATAGTAAGTAGCTAGCCAGCTAACCTTAGCTGATCAACTGTCTAAGAAGTGCAAGCTAGCTAACTACTATTGTCACTGTTGTTTATTGAGCGCATAATAACGTTTCACACAGGTGAATTATGTATGCATACAGTTGTTGTGAGTTTGCTAGCTAGTTGCTAAGTAGCATCTACCTTAGCTAGCTAGCTAGTTAACGTTACCTAGCAAGCTAGCCTACGTAACGTTACCTAACGTTCATCAGTTAGTTAACGATAAGTGCTGTTGTCAAAGGGAGCATTACTTTGGATGGTAACTAACGTTACTACTTCCATTTTACTTAACATATTGTAGCTAGTAGTCTGACAATACAACGCACGTCTGCTAACGTTACATGTTATGATTATGGTTAGCCATGCAAGTCATTATGCGAGTGTGTAACGTTACGGCAGGCTTTGTGCGCTGGTGGTCAATAATTAATGTTAACTAGCTTGCCTTTTCCATGACATTCAGTGAATTTGGCCCTCATGCGGACAACAAGCAAGAGGACAGTCAGTGCCACCCTGAGAGTCATGTGTAGGTCACGAGCACGATATGCCATGCCTCTTTCAACACACTCATTGGGTTGTTTGGCAAGTAATGGTTTGTCAACTACTACCATCCCTCCATGCAGGTTGGCAAGTACCTGATTACTGTAGTTTAGGCCTATAGGTTTCCCTTTTTGTGATACAGCTTTTGTATTTCAGCTCAGTTTAAATGATCGATTTCTCATATATTCAACAGTCCCACTGGCATGACTGAACATCTGATTTGAAATGGTTTTTATATTATATGCTGATGACACAATCTAGTGCATTGAAAGGTTAGCCCTTTCCTTCCTTTTTTGTTGTTGTTGACAGGCACACTATACTATTGCCTCCATTTATAGCCATTTCAGTTATTTCTTTGAAACCTCAAGGGGTATGTTATTAATTGTAACTCAGTTGCTCTTGAACTCTTAAACTGTGTGTAGTATCACTTTTTTTGGTCACATACACATATTTAGCAGATGTTATTGGTCACATACACATATTTAGCAGATGTTATTGTGGGTGTAGCAATGCTTGTGTTCCTAGCTCCAATAGTGCAGTAGTATCTAACAATTCACACATATAAAAGAATGGAATTAAGAAATGTATAAATATTAGGACGAGCAATGTCTTGTGGCATTGAATAAAAAAACAGAATACAGTGTATATGAAATGAGTTAAACAGTATGTAAACATTAAAGTGACCAGTGATTCCATTTCTATGTACATAGGGCAGCAGCCTTTAAGGTGCAGGGTTGAGTAACCGGGTGGTAGCCGGCTAGTGATGGCTATATAACAGTCTGATGGCCTTGAGATAGAAGCTGTTTTTTAGTCTCTTGGTCCCAGCTTTGATGCACCTGTACTGACCTCGCCTTCTGGATGATAGTGGGGTGAACAGGCCGTGGCTCGGGGGGTTGATGTCCTTGATGATCTTTTTGGCCTTCCTGTGACATCGGGTGTTGTAGGTGTCCTGGAGGGCAGGCAGTGTGCCCCCAGTGATGCGTTGGGCAGACCGCACCACCCTCTGGAGAGCCCTGCGGTTTGCGGGCAGTGCCAGGCGGTGATACAGCCTGACAGGATGCTCTCAGTTGTCCATCAGTAAATATTTGGGGCCATGACAAATTTCTTCAGCATCTTGAGGTTGAAGAGGCACTATTGCGCCTCGGTGTGGTGAAGAAGGCTGTTGCGCGTTCTTCACCACACTGTCTGTGTGGGTGGACCATTTCAGATTGTCTGTGATGTGTACGCCGAGGAATCTGAAGCTTTTCACCTTCTCCGCTGCAGTCCCGTCGATGTGAATAGGGGACTGCTCTCTCCATTGTCTCCTGAAGTCCACGATCAGCTTATTTTGTTGACGTTGAGGGAGAGGTTATTTTCCTGGCACCACTCCGCCAGGGCACTCACCTCCTCCCTGTAGGCTGTTTCGTTATTGTTGGTAATCAGACCTAGTACTGTTGTGTCGTCTGCAAACTTGATTGAGTTGGAGGCGTGCATGTCCACACAGTCATCGGTGAACAGGGAGTACAGGAGGGGGCTGATCACACACCCTTGTTGGGCCTCTGTGTTGAGGATCAGTGTAGTGGAGGTGTTGTTTCCTACCTTCACCACCTGGGGGCGTCCCATCAGGAAGTCCAGGACCCAGTTGCACAGGGTGGGGTTCAGACCCACGGCTCGAGCTTAATGATGAGCTTGAGGGTACTGTGGTGTTGGCGGCTGAGCTGTAGTCAATGAACAGCATTCTTACATAGGTATTCTTCTTGTCCATATGGGATAGGTCAGTGTAATGGCGATTGCATAATCTGTGGATTTATTGGGGCGGTATACACATTTGAGGTGGGTCTAGGGTGTCAGGTAAGGGTAGGATTTAATAGTCACATTGGAAACATCACCCCCTATACACTTCCTGATGAACTCAGTCACCTTTTCCGTGTATATGTCAGTGTTATTCTCAGAGGCAACCTGGAACATATCCCAGTCCGCGTGATCAAAACAATCTTGAAGCATGGATTCTGATTGGTCAGACCAGTGTTGAATAGACCTTAGCACGGGTACTTCCTGTTTGAGTTTCTGCCTATAGGAAGGGAGGAGCAGAATGGAGTTGGATGGATTGATCTGATTTGCCAGCAGGGCGGGGGAGGGCCTTGTAGCCATCTCGGAAGGGAGAGTAACAATGGTCATGTTTTTGTAGCGGGAGTACTACAGGCAATTTGTTGGTAGAACTTCGTTAGCGTTTTCCTCAAATTTGCTTTGTTAAAATCCCCAGCCACAGTAATTGCTCCCTCAGGATATGTAGTTTCCATTTTGCACAAAGTCCAGTGTAGTTCCTTGAGGGCTATTGTGGCATCGGCTTGAGGGGAAATATACACGGCTGTGACTATAACCGAAGAGAATTCTCTTGGGAGGTAATACGATCAACATTTGAGATATTCTAGGTCGGGTGAACAAAAGGACTTGAGTTCCTGAACGTTATCACAATCACATCCTGAGTAGTTAATCATGGAACACACCACCGCCTTTCTTCTTTCTGGAGAGTTCTTTATTCCTGTCTGTGCGATGTACTGAGAACCCAGCTGGCTCTAGGGACAGGGACATTATATCCGGAGAGAGCCATGATGCCGCGAAACAGTGTGTGTTACAGTCCTTGTGTCTCTCTGGAAGGAGATCCTCGCCCTGAGCTCGTCGACTTTATTGTCCAGGGACTGAACAGTAGCGAGTAAAATACTCGGAAGCTAATAATATAAAAAATAACGTACAAAGAAACAAAATACTGCAAAGTTGCTTAGGACCTAGAAGCCGAGTTGCCGTTCCACTAATGAACTTACACCTGGACAACGGACATCCCATAGGCCTATCTTATGTATTGTCTTGGCGAATCCATCAACAATTACCCCAGCCTACACCATTGTGTAAATCATTACAGTTTAGCCTAATTGTCCTTTTACTGTCAAGCACTTTTGCTTTGGTATGACAATAACTAACTACCAGAGAGAGATCATTGCCTAGCAGAGGTATTTCCACTCTTGCACTATTGTCACAAGCCCTTACACCTCCTTTAGCATTATTTGTTGCAGTGTGAAGTCCTTCCACACTGCTTCCATGGACTCAAATGCACCTGGTCAACCAGACAAACTGTCTTTTGGGCTTCTCTGAGTTCCCAGTTACTAGCCTAAATATTTATTTGGGTTCCCAGTTTCTAGCCTGTAGAAAACAGGCTACATTTGTGTTTTTGCAGATTACTTGCTTTCATTAGGCCTATCCTTCCCCTAATAGGCTAGAGCTTCTATCTCATCTGCTGGAGCTGAGCTTCTGATCCACAGCCTGTTAGGGCCTGGCTGACACACTGTGACTCTCATTGACCTCTGTAGTAGTGAGGAAAGGGAACCTCGGGTCTGATCAAAACCCTGCTTTTCCTCGACACCTCTTATTAGACTGCTCTCCCCGAGGAGAGACTGAGACAGGAATGCTAAAATAGCAGTGTTTGATTCTGGGGCGTTTGTAGAGTTTTGTGATTGAATGCCATGTAGTGCGTTTGCATGTGTTATAGGTGTGGGTGTTTTTCAAAGGAGTTTTTAAGTCGAATGTCATGTGAAAGTCGAATAATGGTGGGTGGTGTCATGTGTTTGCAGCATACAAAGTATCATTCAATCCGACTTAAAACATAAACACTGACTCTGATAGAGGAGAGGGATGGAGAGGTTTTTTTCTGTAGGGTTTTCCCTCTGTCTTGCATGACCAGTCAGCGGTACTACTAGCCTTTCATAGGGGCTGTCATTATCCTCAACCATCTGCTTAACGAAGAGGGCATGCCTGGAATTCATTCCAATGGGAGAGGAAAGGGACAGGGAGGCAGGAAACAGGGCTGCCTCGGAGCCTCTTAGCCTTGGGGCTGGGTCAGATCACACCAGACTAGCTTCCGAACCTGCCTTCCTTCCTTTGACTGTACTACTGGAGAGACTGGAAGGGGATCTGAAGTCCAGCTGAATTCCCCACTGCTGTAGAATGCTTAATCGGTTTACAGGAGTTTCCGTACCTTTTTCTGTGTAGTCTAGTTGTATTGCACAGCCCATGTTAAATAAAAAAAACAGAGTACAGAGTGGAGGGGGTTGAAAGGGTGAGAGCTCTCTGTGTGAATGCCGCTTAGAGGTGAACATGAGTGGACAATAGCTGTAGCCTATAGTTTGCGAGAGATTTTACTGGTCTGACCTATTTTGATAGGGAAGCATTAGTGTAGCCTATTTCACACGGTTGGAGTGGGACAGGATGTATGGACTGTTGATGCTCAGCATTTTGTTGTCCTCGTATCTATCCTACTGGTGTTTCTGCTCATATAAATGAGCATAGCATGAATTGGTGTATTTGAGCAAGCATCAGTGGAGCAAGGAATGGTGTTTTAGAAGTTAGGCTGATTTAAATTTGTTGCAATATTAGTGTTTGGTACGCTCATATGCAGTTGCTATGCAGTTAGGCTTTTTTAGTTCTGGGTACAAGCCTATTTGACATGAGGTCCAATTAGTCATGTTTTTGTGTGTCTACGTGTTTTGTGTGTCTACGTGTTTTGTGTGTCTCATAACTGACCAAGGTTAGCAGCACTCTGAAATCTGATCTGTTGAACTACAGGGAGCTTTGGCAAACTCTGAACAATGGCTCTGTTGTAACCGCTCGTTAAACATGAATTGTCTGCGCTCAATTACAGTAGGCTTCTTGGTGAAGTCAGGCACAGGCCTTCTAAGTTGGTAGTGTGTTGAACATGCTATGCTGTTGTCAGTCACAGTGCAGTCTTTACCTCTTTTAAAATTCTCTTGTCTGAGTGTTTATCACATGAGCCTGAAACATTGACCCCCCCCCCACTGACTTATTTCCTTATGTGGTTTTGCTGACCATGCACAGCTCAGTATTGTGAGGTTTAATTTAATTTGCCTGTAGAAAACTTTATTTTCTGTACCAACAACTATGGAAGTTTGTGTTGCTGTGTGGACTTGAATTGGCCTGGTTTCAACTTGTGTGTGATTGTCTATAAATGGGTTGGTGTGAAAGAGCTTTTTAGGCATTATGTAAGAGTCATAAGACATCATACATCCTTGCTCCTGATTGTGTGGTGGTGAGACAAAAATAGTTATTCTAAGAGTTTGCCCAATGCAGCATCTTGCCTAACGCAGTGAAATCAATAGGCCTTACAGCAATGGCATCTTGGAATTGTCTGAAGCATGACCACAATTATATCTCTTCTGGTGATGTGGTGAAGTGTGGAGAAAGGCACTACATCGCTGGAGGAGTTACTGTAGATCCGGGTTCGATGGCCGCGACCAGGAGACCCATGAGGCGGCGCACACATTGGCCCAGCGTCATCCGGCTTAGGGGAGGGTTTGGCTGACCGGGATGTCCTTGTCCCATCGCTCTCAAGCGACTCCGGTGGCGGGCCGGGCGCATGTACGCTGACACTGTCGCCAGTTGGACTGTGTTTCCTCCGACACATTGGTGCGGTTGGCGTCCGGGTTAAGCGTCAAGAAGCAGTGCGGCTTGGCAGGGTCGTGTTTCGGGGGGGACGCATGGCTCTCAAACTTCGCCTCTTCCGAGTCTGTACAGGAGTTGCAGCAATGGGACTAGACTGTAACTACCAATTTGGATATCATGAAATTGGGGAGAAAAAGGGTAAAAAATTCAATAAAAAATTCTTTAAAAAAAGAGTTGATCCGTGAGACACGTTTTGACAGAAGTACCACAAGTAGCAAAAAAAGATTTGTGTATTGAACTGTTTTTCATGTTCTAGTATGGAAAAAGTGCAGAAGTTTCAGTGTATGCCGAGGCTTGCTGGTTATCGAAAGGAAGAGAGCTGGAAAGATTTTAAATACATCAATGGATGTAAAAACAGACTGTTTACTTGCTGTTTGAGGTGAGGAAAAAATGTACTTTGAGAAGCTTCACAGCTCATTAGTGTAGTTAAGACAGAATACTATCAGACATCCCCAAATGGGCACATTTTATACATTTGTGCGCTGACCAGGTAGCCTAGGCTTACTTCTATGCGTAATCAGGTGCGTGGCGTTCTTAGTCAACAATGACAGAAGTGCTCCAAACAAAAGACGATGCATAAATTGACAACTCGTAAATGGAAAGAAATGAACCAAAACTTGTTTCTCCAGTGTTGCATAGGTTGTGATCTCTGCAACACTCCGACAATGAGAATGGTAAATGACTGTAGTAGTAGTAATAATAATAATAATAATAATAATAATAATAATATATAGAATGCATTAGCAGAAATTACTTATCAAACATTTCAGATTAGAAATTATGGTAAATGTACAACTGGTGATTTGGGGGGGGGGGGAGATGGAGCACAAACTATGAAGGACAAATACTGGAGTTTTGGTTCAGGTACAGCCAACTAGGGCAAAAACGATAAGATATATCGTAAAAAATGATATCCTGGTATGTAACTATTGATTCCCCCGACCCCTGTATCACTACTGGTGATACAGTGCATCCGGAAAGTATTCAGACCACTTGTCTTTTTCCACATTGTTACATTACAGCCTTATTTTAAAATGGATGAAATACAAATATTCTCATCAATCTACACACACTACCCCATAATGACAAAGAGAAACGTTTTTTTTGTGTGTGCAAATGTATTAAAAATAGAAAACCTACCTTATTTACATAAGCATTCAGAATATTTGCTATGAGACTCGAAATTGTTCTCCGGTGCATCCTGTTTCCATTGATCATCCTTGAGATGATTGGAGACCACCTGTGGTACATATAATTGATTGGACATGATTTGGAAAGGCACACACCTGTCTATATAAAGTCCCACAGTTGACAGTGCATGTCAGAGCAAAAACCAAGCCATGAGGTTGAAGGAATTGTCCGTAGAGCTCCAAGACAGAATTGTGTTGAGGCACAGATCTGGGGAAGGGTACCAAAAAATGTCTGCAGCATTGAAGGTCCCAAAGAACATACTGGCCTCCATTTTTAAATAAAAGAAGTTTGGAACCACCAAGACTCTTTCTAGAGTTGGCCGCCCGGCCAAACTGGGCAATCGGGGGAGAAGGGGCTTGGTCGGGGAGGTGACCAAGAACCCGATGGTCACTCTGACAGAGCTCCAGAGTTCCTCTGTGGATATGGTTGTTCTTCTGGAACGTTCTCCCATTTCTGCAGCACTCCACCAATCAGGCCTTTATGGTAGAGTGGCCAGACGAAAGCCACTCTTCAGTAAAAGGCACATGACAGCCCAATTTGGAGTTTGCCAAAAGGCACCTAAAGGACTCTGACCATGAAACCAAGATTGAACTCTTTGGCCTGAATGCCAAGCGTCTCATCTGGGGGAAACCTGGCACCATCCCTACGGTGAAGCATGGTGGGGGCAGCATCATGCTGTGGGGATGTTTTTCAGCTGCAGGGACTGGGAGACTAGTCTGGATTGACGGAAAGATGAACGGAGCAACGTACAGAGCGATCCTTGGAAAACCTGCTTCAGAGTGCTCAGGACCTCAGACTGGGGCAAAGGTTCACCTTCCAACAGGACAATGACTCTAAGCACAACGCCAAGACAACGCAGGAGTGGCTTCGGGAAACAAGTCTCTGAATGTCCTTGAGTGGCCCAGCCAGAGTCCGGACTTGAACCCGATCGAACATCTCTGGAGAGACCTGAAAATAGCTGTGCAGCGATGCTCCCCATCCAACCTGAGAGCTTGAGAGGATCTGCCAGGAAGAATGGGAGAAACTCCCCAAATACAGGTGTGCCAAGCATGTAGCATTATACCCAAGAAGACTTGTGGCTGTAATCGCTGCCAAAGGTGCTTCAACAAAGTACTGAGAATTTGGGCCTGAATACTTATGTAAATGTTATATTTCAGTTTTTATTTTTAATACATTTGCGAAAATTACAATAACTGTTTTTGCTTTGTCATTATGGGGTATTGTGTGTAGATTGAGGGGGAAAAACAAATCCATTTTAGAATACAGCTCTAATGTAACAGTGGAAAAAGTTCAAGGGGTTTGAATATTTTCCTAATGCACTGTATATGCAATTGATAGACACTAACAATAAAAGGACAAACCGTTCACACAATCAAGTTATGAAACAATGCGCACTAATTGGAGGGAGAACGCATTCTGGCGAGAGATGCGCCTTGTGCCGCTTAGCCACACTTCCCTTCTTGACTCAACATTTTAAATTATGCCCAGGACGCATTATCTTCAAACATACTGTAGTCCTAAGGAATATTCTCTGAAATGGTGTCAGGTCCAAAACATTAGCCATTTATGGAAAACCAATGCAATTTTGAAATGGGTTAAATTTCACTTATTTGATAAACTGTATCAAATTGCTTGGCGTGCCATCTCCGCCACCTCCTCAATAGATTAGTCCACTGAGATGGGTGGGACTCAGACTGGTGTGCCATGAAATAAAAACAAATATTTGCGACCAGTCGAGTAAATGGGGGTCGGCCCTAAAGCTAATGCTGTCTTCTGAGTTAGAGTCCCAAGCTTGACAAGACTATACTTTTGTTGAAACTGTGGAAAATCTGGAATCCAGTTTTAAAACAAGGTTGTTTCAAAAAATAATAATAATAATAACTTTACTCCCCTCTCCACAGTGACTATTTATTCAAGCTGCTCCTGATCGGTGACTCTGGCGTCGGAAAGTCATGTCTTCTACTCCGATTTGCAGTAAGTGTCCTGTTGATTCGTCCATGTCCCATAAGTGTCTCATAGCCATTCATAAATTGATCGCACTAATCACTCATTAGCTGTTCATAGGCTGAACCAGTCATATTAATAATAATAATGATGGCATATTAGTGCACTGCTTGGAGTAAATTCGGCACATAAGAACAGGATGCCCAGAAATGCGAACCAGTTTAAATCAAGCATAGGAATAGTATTCAACTTCTATATTAATACTCATGTATGTTAATTTTACTTATCTTGTTTACTCTCCTATTGCGGTGAATGGTCATACTTTTGATTCCTTTTTTCTGTCGACTGAAACTGTATGAAAGTTAAGGATTTGTACTTTTTCAGACTCCTCTCCTCTCTCTCTCTCTCCACAGGATGACACATACACAGAAAGCTACATAAGCACAATCGGAGTAGACTTCAAAATACGAACTATAGAATTAGACGGAAAGACCATTAAACTTCAAATCGTAAGTGTTTCCCCGCCACATCTTTTGTTTTTCTAATATGGAAATGGAAGCTCCAAGCTATACTAACAAAAGGACCTAACAAGTATGCCTTTCTGCATCTGGCCACATTTGTACCATGGAATCTCTGAAAAATGCCATTGTAGGCATTCCTAAACAGAACCTAACTCTAGATTACTGTTCATCAAATATCGCAAGGCAGAGGCCTCCTACATTATTAAGACACATGGTTGACTATAAAATTGTGATTTATCGATTTAGAAATGTCCTTCTCTCATGCGTGTGTTCTTATTTGTCACATTTGTTGAATGTGCGACGAAGCAGCATCTATTTGCAGGGTGTCCGCAGGTACTTCAATTAATTTAAGACTTTATCTAAATTAAAGGCTGTAAAATGTCTTAAACATTTTTGAATTCAGTTTTCAATGGTCCGGAGATGACTAGTGTTTCGCTACGTTGTGCAGCCACTTAATGTGATGAAAAAAAATGTACATCAAATTATAGCCTAGTCCTACCGAGGTGCGTTTTTGAAATGCTAGAGAGCTCCAAATGTAGCCTACAACTCAATGTGCGTGTGCCACTGCAAGTCGGCAGTGGCCAGATGAGAGAGCACGGCGGGTAAGGTAGGCAAAATAGATGGCCAATTCAAAACAATGCTTGTAGCTTGGCTAGTTAGCTCACTCGTTAGCTAGCTAGTTAACTATTCAGCTATTATAGGATTTGGTCAAATGGTAAAGTGAATTATGTTCATAAATCCTTTAATGAAAGTGTCTGCCCTGCCCATTAGCCTGTTTCTCTGGGGCCTGCTGCAGTGATGAGAGAGCCACGTTTTACTGCCTTTCCTACTGCGCTCCTGTAGAATATATATTTTTTAATCTGATTCTATCTGTAAGAAAAAAAAAACGTATATCCTGTGTAATACTCAGGGCCTAAAATGAAGACCCACCACCTGTCAAATGCTGGTAGATTTTGGGATTGGCAGGTAAGAATGTGTAATTCACCAGCCACGTTGCCGCGTGGTAACACTCCGGGCTCTACAGTGCGAGTATTTTAATAAAAATAGTTAAGTATGGGCACAAGTGCTAGTTGTGATTTCATAGCAAAATAAATGCTGCAGTAGCTGTTTTCAAAGTATTTCTGCTGTTTTTGTTTCATATCTGGTAATGCACAAAGAAATCTGAATCCTAACGTTATAGCTATTCCACCTTGCACAGCAATACAACCTGTCTGGGGGGGCTCTGAGCACTGTGAGTGCTGAAAGAATAGTTTTTAGAAGCAGTGGGCACAGGCATAAAAGCTGTTCTAATTTACTCAAGTCTACTAAAGTGAGACTTTTTCGTAATGTTTCTTGGCCATTTACATTTATTTTGTTCACAAGCTAGGTTGCTTTTCAATGTTTGAGTTTGCTCCCACTGCTAGCAAAAAGAGACATCGTTGGCCTCAACTAGTGACATAACAGGCACACATGACTTAAGTGGCCCTGTTACCAAAGTAACCTTAAAGGGGCAGCTAAATATTTTTGTCTGATATTTTTATTAGAATACTCAGGTCATAGAATACTCACAGGTCATTCAATTGAACTGTAGTCCACATTACTTTTTACTAATAATACATTTTGTCTTAATTATGGCATCAACAAAAAATGTGGTCTGGGAAAAAATTGGGGTGGCTGGTAGATTTTTTTATGTACCTGCCACAGTGGCTGGTATACAAAAGTTAGTTTTAGGCCCTGGTAATACAATTGAACAGTTGAAGAGAGGATGTTCTCAGCTTTGTGCAGGTATATATTTTTTTCTTCTCAGCTGTCTGTTATACAACTGGGATATTAATATGGATTTGAGATACGGAGTGTGCGAAATGAGCATCGGCCTCATTGGGCATTAGGCTATATGACAGTAACGTTTTTGTTGATAATAATTACTGATCAATTAAAACATGGCTACTTCCAGTGATAATTATAGTTAGAGGTAGGGATCTAGCTAATGTGTTTTGAGTTTCCACTTACCCAGCTGGTGAATTGGCACCAAATATATTAGTCTATGATATTAGTGCACATAAAGATGTAGGCAAATTCATCTCTCTTTAACTACAAATACTGAGTCCTATTTTAACAGTAAACTATAACAATGGTCTAATTGTCAAATTCATGACACTAACTGGATAAGGTTGCAGTGCACATCAAAATATCTTGAATCATGCATTCCTGCTTAGATGAAACAAGATATTTGAATACCATCGCAGTAGTCTATTGCACTACTTTATTAAAGCACTGTTAATGCCATTAAAAATATGGGGAAATTAGCAGGTTTGTGGCGCACGAAGACCTCATTGTTATTAAATTGCATTTCAAGTTGCATTAAAAAGGTCTTAAATTCAACTTGATGAAACCTGCAGATACCTTGTATTTGGCAGTGTGTGTGTGTGTGTGTGTGTCAGCATCTATTTGGCAGAGCGCGCGTGTGTTTGGCAGTCCTGTATTTATGACAGTGACTGAATATCTCTGCTGTGTATTGACGTTGACAGTGGGACACGGCGGGGCAGGAGAGGTTTCGCACGATCACATCCAGCTACTACAGAGGAGCCCACGGCATTATCGTAGTCTACGACGTCACAGACCAGGTCAGTCTGTCTCTTTTAGCACAGTCAATCTTTAACTTGTCACTGTGTTTGGGCTTTCTGGCTTCTTTTCCAGAATTGAAAGTCAGGAGTGCAGGTGAATTAGTATTTTGAAAGACTTACTTCATAAATATTGCCTACCCTGATATGTTGGTTTTGATTGTCTTTCTTCTTCTAGGAGTCCTTCAACAATGTCAAGCAGTGGCTACAGGAAATCGACCGCTATGCCAGTGAAAATGTCAACAAGCTATTGGTGGGGAACAAGTGTGACCTGACCACAAAGAAAGTGGTGGATTACACAACAGCAAAGGTAAGGGCTTTTAACCAAGACAATGGGTTATCAGATGGAGCAGAAGTAATGCATTTTTCCAATTAACTCTCTGGAAAAAATGGTGTAAAGCTGTGGTTACCAAACTTTTGAATTGAGATTTTGTTGAGGCCCCCAAACATTCCAAATGGTTTTGGACAGTCAGGTCTCTACAACCCAGTAGTAAATTAGTAGCAATAATAGTCTACAGTCCTGTCATGAATGCAGCAGCTCCCCTAACCTTCTCTCGCCATTCCTTTCTCTGCAGGAGTTTGCCGACTCCCTGGGCATCCCCTTCTTGGAAACGAGTGCCAAGAGCGCCACCAATGTGGAGCAGGCCTTCATGACCATGGCTGCTGAGATCAAGAAGAGGATGGGGCCCGGGGCCACGACCGGAGGCAACGAGAAGTCCAATGTCAAGATCCAGAGTACGCCTGTCAAACCTGCCTCGGGGGGCTGCTGCTGAGAGAGAACCCCACCAACACCTCTACCCCCATCTCAAGCACCCCCCTCTGGCCTGTCAGCCCCCTCCACCTGGCCCCATTTTCCACCATGCCCCACCTTCCTATCCTAACCGTAATCGAGAGGGAAAGTCTGATAGAAAGAAGTTGTGTGTGTGTGTGCGAGAGGGAAAACAATGAAATTGCCTGAATTTGTACTGTAGCCGTACTACCAAGAAAATAAATCATTATCCCCCCTCCCTTATTGCCCTGGTAATTGATGATTAGTAGTACTGTCTAGGCAATCTGTTAGCAGTCAGATGGACAGGTCCCTCACTGGCCCCATCCTGGAGAGGCTTTACCCCCCGGACCACCTCAGAGACAACTGATTTAGTTTGCCCCCTCACTCATCGCCCCCTCTGTGTGCAGGGTTATGAGAATAATGTGTGTGTATCTCACTGCATTCCTACTTCGGGATTGGTCTGTGGTCAAATTCAATTATGTTTTCTATTCCTCTGTCCCCGTCTTTTTTTTCTTCTTCGCTTTCCTTTCCTGTTGGTTATTTTACTGTTTGTGTCGGCATGTCTCTAAGGTGTTTATTCGCGAATATGAGTGTCAGCCAACTGCACAAGTCTCTCACTGTCTCGTGAAAAAGTACTGAAAAATATACAGTACCAGTCAAACGTTTGGACACCTACTCATTCAAGGGTTTTCATTTTTACTATTTTCTACATTGTAGAATAATAGTGGACATCAGGACTATGAAATAACACATGGAATCATGTAGTAACCAAAAAAGTGTTAATCAAATCAAAATATATTTTAGATTCTTCAAAGTAGCCACCCTTTGCCTTTGACAGCTTTGCACAATGTTGGTATTCTCTCAACCAGATTCATGAGGTAGTCACCTGGAATGCATTTCAATTAACAGATGAGTGTTAATTTGTAGAATTTCTTTCCTTAATGCGTTTGACCCAATCCGTTGTTGTGACAAGGTAGGGGTGGTATACAGAAGATAGTATTTTACCAAATAGGGCTAAGTCCATATGGCAAGAACAGCTCAAATAAGCAAAGAGAAATGACAGTCTATCATTACTTTAAGGTCAGTCAATCTGGAAAATTTAAGCGCAGTCACAAAAACCATCAAGCGCTATGATGAAACTGGCTCTCATGAGGACTGACCCAGAGTTACCTCTGCTGCAGAGGATAAGTTAATTAGCGTTAACTGCATCTCAGATTGCAGCCCAAATACATGCTTCACAGAGTTCAAGTAACAGACACATCTCAACATCAACTGTTCAGAGACGACTGCGTGAATCAGGCCTTCATGATCGAATTGCTGCAAAGAAGCCACTACTTAAAGGACACCAATAAGAAGAGACTTGCTTGGGCTGAGAAACACGAGCAATGGACACTGGTGGAAATCTGTCCTTTGGTCTAAGGAGTCCAAATTTGAGATTTTTGGTTCCAACCGTGGTGTCTTTGTGAGACGCAGAGTAGGTGAACGGATGATCTCCGCATGTGTGGTTCCCACCGTGAAGCATGAAGGTGTGATGGTGACACTGATTTATTTAGAATTCAAGGCACACTTAACCAGCATGGCTACCACAGCGATATGCCATCCCATCTGGGTTGTGCTTAGTGGGACTATCATTTGTTTTTCAACAGGACAATGACCCAAAACACACCTCCAGGCAGACCAAGGAGAGTGATGGCATGCTGCATCAGATGACCCAGCCTCCACAATCACCCGACCTCAACCCAATTGAGATGGTGGTTTGGGATGAGTTGGACTGCAGCGCGAAGGAAAAGCAGCCAACAAGTGCTCTGCAAATGTGGGAACTTCTTCAAGATTGTTTGGAAAAGCATTCCTCATAAAGCTGGTTGAGAGAATGCCAAAAGTGTGCAAAGATGTCAAGGCAAAGGGTAGCTACTTTGAAGAATCTAAATCATGGTTACTACATTTGTGTGAATTCTACAATGTAAACAATAGTAAAAAATAAAAACCCTTGAATGATGTGTCCAAACTTTTGACTGGTACTGTATATATGCTTTGTATATATGTATGATCTGATTTGCTAGGTCTGTAGACTTCATTACATTATCTGAGTAGTCTTGACTTAATTTCTGAATTAGATTTGTGGCTGTAGGCAATTGTAATTTTGTTGCTCAACATGTCAGATTTAAACAATAAATATTGTACTTCCAGACTGTATGATACAGAAAGATCTGTCTGCGATTCTTGGTGGAATATGTAGAAACATTTTTGTTTTAAATATTTATTCTACATTTATGGCACCAGTAATTTAGGATTGGTTTGCAAATGGGCCATTACCTGTGGAATATCTACATTCAGAATTGCATATATAAAACGGTTCTTTTTTCATAATAAAGGCAACTAAATACAGTTTTTAAATAAATCTGTTCCCATTTCTCTAGCACTGTTTACCTAGTTCAGTGTTGTTGCTGTATGGATGTCTTTTTTTTGTTAGTACAGTGGTAGTGGTCTGTCCAGATATCATTCTGTGGTAAGGTCATTCTACAGGTCAGAATATAATGCCTGTGTCACATTCTCATGAGTCCCCTCAGTACACCAACTGCTCATTTCAGACTTAAGGAAAAAGGTCAGATTCACAGTTCCTTGGATCTTAGCTCTTACAATATGCCAAGCCACATTTAAGGTTTGTAACTACAGTATTTTCACTGACCTGGCCTCCATTGAAGTGTGACCTGATTTCCAGTAGACCCGACTCAGCACAATTCCATAGTTGAGGAAATACTGTACCATGAATCTGGGGCCTGTAGACAGCCCATTTCAGATTACTCAGCTTTAAGAGCAAAAACTCATTAGGCAGCACAAATCTGATCATTATTTTACCTGAGCTCTACACAAACTGATTATACATTAAATGATGCCGCCAGATAATAGGTTTGTTTAATCAGAAGGAACAATGTGTAGTTTTCACCAGGTTCATTCTGTGAAAGAGGATAAAGAGAACAAAGTTTTCCATGGTGTTTAAAAGTTAACATTCCCAATTAATTACGACAGTAACAAAGACAGTTAAAAACATCCTGCACATTACAAAAGGCTGTAGTTCTGTCTGAGCGCTCTATCCAATCAGATCTGCTTTAGCCGACGTCATCAAAGTGGTCGTTTTGGCAGTGGAGGCGGAACTGCGTCGGAGCTGTCAAATCCACAAGCGGCTCCTGTCATTATACCTAAAGCGGACATTGCCCTTGGCTGCACCGAGTCTCATTTAGAGAAATCCAACGCAGCCTTGTTTACATTTTAGAACACTGGAATTTGAAATGAAATCCTCATTATTTAGTTGAATGATTTTCAGTTTGAGCGGAATTATTTCCATATAACCTACTTTCTCATTCGGAACATCTTAACGCGAAGGGCGTGGCTTTGTGACAACAATCAAGCGCAGCTGCTCACCAATTTGACGGCGCCAACGCGGTTACACCTCCGACACCGCCAAAGCGTCAGGTATGCGGGTGCCGACTATTGCCCGTTAATGCTTGATATGATTGAATTTAGGCACTTTTCATCCAGGTTTTCCATGCATATAAAAATTACCAAACTCATAAAAACATGGGACCTCCAAACTGTGCTGTTGTCTCTGGCTGGTGATGACCACAGTGACCATATCTTGCATATAGCTGCCATCTGATCAATGATATGACTTCAAATACAACTGTAAGGGCACAATGGTTCACCATCCTATATTACCAATCTACATATACAACATCAACACTGCACAAGTGCAGACCTTCCCTTCTGTCACTCCAGGAAGAAGGCTCAACATTATGGACCAGAGACAGGTGATGACACTCTGAGGCCATAATCAATTGGTTGAGTTCTCCCTGAAAAAACAAATAACAACAAAAATTGCTGGAAAATACTGCAGTGCTCTACCCAGTGTACTAAATTCACAGCACCTTTAGTGAAGACACTTAGATGCCACAGAGGGATATCAAAATAGGTTTAAAAAAATATAATGTCATGCATGTAACAGAGTGAGTTGCAAGAGGAGTGCAATGGGTCATTATTAATAACTAACTCAAAGAAATGATTAAACATCTGCTTGAGCATATATCACAAGGCAAATAATACTTTGCTTCTTCAGCACACATTATGCATACATTTAAAAAGCACTTCAGAAAATAAATGAAACAAAAGCACGACAACAGTCAAGTGGTTCTCTTTTCAACACAAAGAGGTCATTTCCTTTAAGGAATGTTAGTGAAGAAGCTCCACCTCATCAAGCCTCCGCCACCAATCTGCTCTCATTCTTCTTCACTAAAAACGATAATTACTTCTATTATTTATCATAACTGCTATCCCGAAACTAGACGGTGATGTAGAGCAATCATAGCCCGATCTCTACGTAACCACGGAAACATACTATCCATATCTTGCATGGAGCCTTCACTGAGCTGTCCCCTGGACCTCCACGCTATCGGTGTCCCCAGCGCCGGTCTCCTCTGCCCCGCAGGGCTCCCCGGGCTGGGTCAGGCTGTCCATGGCCGAGAGGATAGAGGAGAAGAGGTGCTCCGAGTGAGTCTCCAACGCCCTGGACTGCCTCTCAATAAGACCAAGGGTCTCTTTCAGAACTTGGGGACATAAGAGGAAGAGAGAAAAGAGAAAAAAAAGAGGAAGAGAAAAGAAATGGAAAGCTTTAGTGACTGCCAGACATCTACAGTATGCCAGTGTTAGCTGTTGAACTGACACGTATGAGACCTGAAACAAAGACAAGCTCGCCACTGTTAGCAGACAGGAAATGTTACCCTTTGATCAAGGTAGCCTTCACACAAACTTGTAAGCTAATCATGAAATGTCATTTGAATTTGGAGCCTTTTTTTTTTTTTTTTTAAACAGGCAACGCCCACTTCAAGAGTCTCAGATGTTGCGGTGTCACGCAACTCATTTGACTCTTCCTTTAGTAAAGGAGCACAAGCATATTTCAGAATTTACAAAGGGAAATAGAGTAGTGTGGCGTGTTAGCCTTTACTACGAAGGAGTCTGGTCTGACAGGCTGATCCGCTTGAGTTCGGGGTCGTCGCTGTGTGAAGGAAGCCTCATTCATCAGTCCTAATAGTCCGGGTGGGTGACACCTGAGATACAGTAGGTACCAATGAAATAGCTGCAGGCAAAGAGAAACTAGTCGTGGATGGAAAGCTCACCGGGAGAAGTGGCGGTCATACAACCCAGGAGAAGCTCCCCAGTCTGCAGAACAGAGGTGGTCAGAGGCTGGTGGGCGGTAACTTCTCTCTGAAACCTCTACGGAGGGAGAGGCAGGTGAACGAGAGAGAGTGATGGGGGGAAAAAGACAAAGGGAAAAACAGGAGTGGGGAGACAGAGGCATACAGAGATAGAAAGATAGCAAAAGACAGAAACAAAAAAGAGAAAAGGGGGCAGAGGGGGTTGATTCATTATAAGCCACTTCCCTTTCTCCCAAGATACTACGCCAACAGTTATCACTTTTGAACAAGGACGTGTATTGTACACCCACAGAATAACATGGAATTGATTTATAGGATCTTTGGGTGTAAACTACGGACCTTATAATCCGCCAGGGACGACTTGACACTCTCGATGTCCACAGAGGGCGGAGCCAGCACCTCCATCCTCTCCACCACGGTGTACAGCCATTGGATGAGCTCCTCCAGGTTAGAACAGAAGGTCTGATGGGTAAACAGGTTGTCAGTCGCAGAATTAATATCAAACTGCACCACAACCGTTTGTTGGTGGATTTGGATTGAATAGAGGTGAGACCTGTGTACTGCACATGAATTACGCATTATAAACTGGGTGGTTCAAGCCCTGAATGCTGATTGGCTGACAGCTGAGGTATACCACAGATATGACAAAACATTTATTTTTACTGCTCTAATTACGTTGGTAACCAGTTTATAATATCAATAAGGCATCTCTGGGGTTTGTGGTATATGGCCAATATACCACAGCTAAGGGCTGTATCTAGGCACTCCACGTTGCGTCGTGCTTAAGAACATCCCTTAGCCGTGGTATATTGGCCATATACCACACCCCCTAGTGCCTTATTGCTTAAATATACCATTATCAACACATTGCATTGATTGTGTAACGTGTATTGTATTCCATTGTGTTGGGAGGTACTGTATCATATTGCATTTCTTTGCATATTGGTGGCAGAGGCACACCCTCGTCATTACATTGCACATAATAAAGCGATCGTTTCAGCTCTCTGTCCTTACCTGGATGTGCTGCATGAGGGACTCCCTGTGCCCCTGCTCCCCCTGGCTCCCCCTCTGGAACTCAGGCAGGGTTAGTCCACTCAGCTGGTTCACCATGGCCTCCACCTCCCTCAGACTGGCCCTGCTCACTCCCCTGCCTGCTACCCCAGCCTCCATCCTAGAACCAGAGTTTCTGGCTGCCTGGGAGGATTCCCCACTATGGACCACTTTAGAGACTAAAAGTGTTTGAAGTCAAACGCATGCTAAGTTGAGAAATATTACAAATACAATAAAATACTATACATTTTTTAAAAAGCCTACTGAAATGCTGGCACCAACACATACCTTTACTAAAGTATTGAAGTGCTTCAGAAATGGACACCTGCTTCTCACCCTCCCTTTCTTCCTTTTCATTCTGCTCCCATTCTTTTCCCTCCTCCTCTGCCTCCTGTTTCTCAGCCAGGGTCACGGAGGACTGGACGGAGGTGGTCCCCCTCTCGAGGGACTCCCAGCTGGCTGTGACAGGCTGACTGAGTTGGGCCGTCACCTCCCTGACCTGCTGGGACAAACCCCGGAGCTCCTCCAACTGCTCCGGGAGAGACCAGAACTCCTCGTCCCAAGACCCCCCTCTGATGCACCCTGGCTGGGGAAGGATACTGGTTGTGCGGATGAACGTGGTGGAAGAGATGCCGTGATGGCGGTAGCGACCTTCCCCGATACGATGCAGATGATCCAGACCACCACCTCCACTACAGTCCAGACTCTCCACGGATAGACCAATAGGGTCCGCAGAGGATAAGGGGCTACTGGAGAGGCGACCATCCGAGGACTTGGGGTGTGAGAGCCCACGCAGCTCAGATGACCTCTGACCTATTCCCGGCATCCGCCTCTTCCCATCCGTCCCCACCCCTGCCGTGCCAGTCAGGGAAAAGTCCAAAGCTGACAGGCTGGTGGAGCTGCAGAGGCGGTCCAGGTCTATTCCAGAGTCCTGGAGGCCTGGGTCTGTCTGGATGAGAGGTCCACCCCCTGCATCTGAGGTATCCCACCCACCAACCACCCTACCTGGCCTCAGAGGGTAGGTGTAGTCCAGGAGGGCTTGGTACTCCTTATCAGGGTCCCAGCTCGAAGAGCGTCGGTCTGGGGAGGGGGGCAGGGAGCTGGGAATGGCGCAGGCCCAGTAGTTGGCCTGGTGGGGGGACATGGTGTGGAGCACAGGGTTGGAGTGGCCCTTGGAGTAGCCCACTGAAGGGCCTACATTTAGATACATTTCCCTTCCTCCTCCACGTGATTGAGAAACTTCACCCGCATCCAATCTCAGCTCTGTCCATCTCTGTCTGGACGGGCGCGAAGGGGGGGTGTAGGAGGGCGAGAGGGGGGATAGCAGAGTGGAGGTCCACTTGGAGTTGAGTGGAGTAGAGAAAGTATGGACCTCCAGGGGTGGGCTGGAGAGGCTGCGTTGGCCTGGCCTGCTGCCAAGGTACGATGAGCTGAAGGTGGGTTCTTCATGTGACAGACAGGTCCTGAGGTCTGACACCCCCAGGGAGGTGCCAAGATCCTCTCTGGAGGCTGAGCAGGTTGAGATGTTGGCCTGAGAGGGGTCGAAGTTGTCTGGGAACTTCTGTTCAGCCAATCGGGTCTGGAAGTCAAACTCGCTATGATGGTGTGCTTCATTACTGCTACCTTCCCACTGTCGCTCCTATGGTGAAAGAATAGAGAAGGATTAGGACATTAGGTAGAGCTAACATGCAATGTGGCGTTCATTGTTGTTATTTGTACAGTAGTAGTAGAATTAGTAAAAAAAAAAAAAAAGTGCAGTCAAAGGTAATCTAAATCAAACATGTTTTAATACTTGTCATAAGTCATACAATAGTAGCAGTCCCGTCGCACCTTTTCTGGGTGCTCCTGTAGGTAGGATTTCTTTAGGATGGAGGTCTGCTGCTCTGTGGTGGTGACCAGCGGTTTCCTCATAGAGTACTGCCTCCTGTCACTCATATACCTGGAGGTGGGTGCCATGGTAACACTCTTTCTGGGACCACCCCGGTCCCTGCCCCCTGTCCCCCTCTCCCCGTCTTTGTCATGCTGCGTCGTGGTTGTCCCCGTCCGGATAAACTCCGGAATCCGGGTCTTCCATCGCCCACTGCAGCCCTTGGACTCCATCGGAGAGATGGATGCTGGAAAGGCCCTGTCAACTCCCAGTGCCATGGTTATGGGGAGAGGTCCAGAGATGCGTCATGTGTCCAAGCAACCTCTGAAATTGACAGCAAAAAAAAATATATTTCGGTCTTTAAACAGTCGTTGTGATGTAAACCAAAGACACTTGTGCTCTACTACTGGTACCATGATCTGTTGTGTGGTCAGGGATGGCAGCAAAGATGAGGAAGAACAAACACTGCCCTTTGTCCACTTCTGCAGTGTACCTTATAGTAGCATAGCTACAACCAGACAGACCAGCCATATAAACACAAACATTTAGCATCCATCCAGCTACAGCCGCCAATCAAGTCATGCTGAACTTGCAAATGTAAACCATCATATTAGCTGTATTCGTCACAAAGTTCAATAGCTCTCATAAGCTCGATTATATTTAATGGTAGTGAGATTCCATCCTGGACTCATTAGGAACCAAAATGATTGTAAATACAATTATAAAAACAGACAGCTAATGCTGTGTGTGTCTCTGGGTGTTGCGCTCCCTCTAGCATCCTCCCTGCCGGTTTGAGTATGTCTTGTTGCCATGGGGCAATTCCACGGTAACGGAATTACACTGACTCCGATTTTTCACTTTAAAATGTATACCAAACAAGCACCATTGTTTTCAAAGTTTAACAAACTGTTGAGAACTCTATGCACAAGGACTACTTTTAAACAATTTCCACTGAACATTTTACAAAAACCCATTTAAAATGGAAGAACTGGGCAGATGCAAAGTATGGTAACAGAATTATGGAAAAATCTCCCTCCGTTTTTTACGCTACCACGTTTTACAAAAACTCTTAAATATCTGCTCCGAATTAAGATTCAAAGAATGGGGTGTCAGCTATGACATGAAAAAATACAAATATTTTGGTTATTGAACTACAGTAAGTGAAGTGGCTTTACACCCGGTAACAAAATTCTAGTAACGGAATTACATCATGGGTCCCTGATCCCTGATCTGTACTACACAGAAATGCATAATTATGGATCCGAATGTAATTCTCTTCATGGTGATGTACCTGAATAGGTACACAAAGGTAGAAATAGGCAATCTAATCCTTTACATATGGGTATTATTCTACACACTGGCTATTATTCTAATGAGCCCTGCCCCCAAACCAAATTTGGTTGGTCCGGACCTAATCTGAACCAATCATAGACATCTATGTTTCACAAGTTTGGACATCACAGTAGAGTACGGTACATTATACTGTAATATACTCTACTTTAATTTACTGTACTGTGTTGTCCAAACTTGTGAAACAGACGTCTACGATTGGTTCAGATTAGGTCCAGTCACCAATAATGGACCACGGACGTTGAAAATCAAGGCCAGGGCAGACTGAACAAATTTCAACATCCACGTATGTCCAGTGTCGGTCGGTACTCAGTGGGTGAGGATGCTGGTTATAGTAAATGGAAAGAGAGGGGGCTCATGGGTGTCATTAACAGCCGAAAGAGGTAACATTAACTGGAGAGAGAGGCCTTTTCTCAATTAGATTTGCTCAACTCCCGCGTCCTCTCTCATCTCCTTTTAAAAAAGGTCAAAGTAATCAAGCAGAGGCGGCGCAGAGAGTGAACGTAGACGAAAATGCACTTTTATGAAATGAGAAGCACCTTCTCCCCTAGCGTGCCATCGGTCAAATGGCGTTTACAGGGGTGGATCCCAAAATAAAGTGTAAAGTGATTTGTGCAAGAATTGTATAGCTAAAAAGGAGAAATGGAATATTGTTTTTAAACGTGTGCATGCTTTTCTCCTCCGGCAATACAACATCGGATTCAAAGGGTGTGTGGCAGATATCAAACTCTTCCGCGGTAGTATACGCTTGTTCTTCCTCGCCAAAAGGAGGTTATCAAGGAGGGGAGGACAGTCTTCCGTTTGCCTACCAACGAATTGACACACTCCGCGACCACTTATCGGTTTCCAGGTCACGGAGGAGAGGACAGACTTTTGCCAAAACAAGAAAAGGCCAGAGAAGAGTGAGGCAGCGAGAGGGGGAGGGGTTGTCTAGACTGTTCACATTCTCGCTTTGACCACCAGAAGATAAAACAAGAAAACCTGTATGAGCTGAACATAACAGTATGCCATTGGTAGGGATGACAGTTGCAAGAGACCCAACTGCCGTTTGTGACTATGATTTTGCATTGTTGCCAATTCAATTGCAGTAATTCCGTTATGGATGTTTTTTGTAATTCTGTTACCGATTTGGTAACAGAATTACGTGTTTTAATCACTTAATAATTCATACACAAAAATGTAGACCAGTAAAAACACTTACTAATTGATAGGTCTACCTTTACTTGTTACTTCTGTGAACTTTCATTATCCTCCCTCACAAGGGTGATAAATTAGATCATATCTTAAAGATGTGGGTTTTTGGTAACGGAATTACAAGGCACAAGGCAATGTTTCTTAAAACTTAGACGGCAAAACATTTCCCCAAAACTAAATATGAAAGTGTTGATATTAGTTGGCAGGGGTCTTTACTTCACATTGTGTGTTGATGCATTTCTAATTATTTATATGTTAGAAAACATCTAAGACACATATTCCATCTGTTTAACCAGAAATCAAAGCCATTACTTATGCCAAAAAAATGAAGATGGAAAATGGTTGAAACATGGATATATGCCTTCATTCCCACAAAATATAGACTTAGCTTTCATTTGACATGCTCCTATAAACTTCACATGATGGTGCTCATGGAAATAACCCATGGCAAACAACTAGAGTGGCTCTCTGGAACGCTGATCATGAGGGTAGTGTCAATCAAAGCTTAACTACAGAACAAAGACTGACATAGAACACTCAGTCTGCCCCATTTCCTTCTTTGTTACCTATACTACAAGATATGATATAAGTGCAGAAAAAAAAGCTCCTACTGTGTTTTTTTGAATACAACGGAAAAATACACTTATCAATTTAATCCAAGTTAAATTTCTTACCTCTCTCTTAAAGCTGCCACTGATCAAATGATTTAAGCCCGCTGTGTCCCTTTGTTACTCTCATTTGAGGAAGAACGGTTGTGGATACTGGCCTAGCAACAACATGTTTGCCTTTACTCACATGGCATAGGTACACTCATTGAATTGCTGATCATGTTGTTCAAGAGCCAATGAGTCTTCTTGTAGCTTGCTTACTTGACCTTTCTGGGAACAAGACTCGTTTCCTTGTATAGATTTCTTATTATAGAATCAGCCTAGTAAGACTAGATGTATTTGGTGATATCATTTGATTTATTTTACTGAATAATCTTGGACAATTTAGATCTGTGAATTCATAAAGCCCTAGGGCAGCTCCCTGCACCTGTGTGTTTGAATGTGTTACTCAATGATTTTCCAACAGTCAGGGTATTTATACATAGACTTCAAAAATTTACTTTGAGCCAAGCTGCCCTGGCCTTCCCTTGAACATACGGTAACATGTAGGCCTTGTCCAGCCCAAGATAATGAGTCCTTGTGGGTAGAATGCTTGGCTGGCTACCCAAACTCATCACTCTGGTCAAACGCCACATTTATTCTCCACAATGAGTCTGGATTTGAGTCCCTCCCCGATGATTTCTAGAACGCTAACACATTCTAGCTGTTTTGATTAGTCCAAGAAACCGCTGGTACAAAGCAGCGTTTTGAAAATTCGTAAACGGCTTTTGATACGCCGATTGGTTAGAGATGATCCAATTGCTGATGACTTTGTTTTGTACAACACCCCCGCCTTCAATGAAGAATTCAGTTTGCTAAGCATTCTACTTGCCTGATTACTCAAACTATCACTCTAGTAGTCTAGGCCACTGACTAGAGTTATACGTTCTAAATTTGAAATGAACTATCCACAAAGGCAACATTCTGTAAGACAAAGACACTAGTTTATCCCAGGCAGCCGCTAGTGCGATCTAGCGCCCACTAGCGGCTGGCTAGGCTACACTAGCTATATACCTCCAGAGAAAAACGTGACAACACATTCTAAATAATTATCAATGTAAGCTATAGTTTGACTCTACAGTGTGTACCGAGAGGTTACTGGGTTTTCAAATAGCTAATGGCTATCCTCAACCAGTCCTAAAATGACATTAGCAGCCCTAGCCAGTTATTAACAAAAGCATTCACTCCACGAGAGGCTCAAACAGAACCTACCTTATTTACTTAGCGTCTGTTAGATGAATGTAATCCAACTAAACGTGTTGCAATGGACGCATCCTTACGGCAACATTTGTTTCACCACATCCCTTCTTGTAACAAAGACACATCGGCAAAGGAAATAGTTCAATTGTAAACAGGCGTGGCAAACGGAAGCGGCTACTGCACAGTTTCAGCCCGTAGCTAACACTACCCCCTAGTGGGGCCACATCTGTAACAATTACTGTAGTTCCTTCATTTTTATTATTCTATGCATTCGTTTTCACATTGTTCACAATATTTCATAATTTAATTTCACAACTGGACCCAATACGAGTTGAATAATGTCATATTGGTGTGCTGGTATTAGAACACTCATGTTATCTCAGTTTGTTTTAAAGAATCGTCAATACAGCCACAACGTATCAGACCATCGCAACAGATGAGTCCACTGCATCAATACTGAACAAAAACATAAACGGAACATGCAACAATTTAAAAGATTTTACTGCGTTACAGTTCATAATAAGGAAATCAGTCAGGACATTGCTTACATCCGCTATGACAGGCTCATTGTCCACCCTACCAGAAGCCTGGAAGGGATGAGAAAGCCAAGCTTTTGGGTTCGTAGCTTCAACACTGCAGCACACACACACTTACACACACCAATTGATTAATGGACTGCTGAATATATTTTTTTCTCAATGTCTTTGTTTGCTATTTTCCATATTATATCTATCTCTGATAAGCTACCCAGGAAAGGGCTGAACATAGCCCATATTAATATATGTAGCCTTAAAAATAAGGTTAATTAAATCAATAACTTGCTAACATCAGATAACATTCATATATTAGCCATTTCTGAAACTCACTTAGATCATTCATTTGATTATACAGCAGTAGCAATACAAGGATATAACATCTATAGAAGAGACAGAAATGCTTATGGGGGAGGAGTTGCTGTCTATATTCAGAGCCATATCCCTGTAATGCTTAGAGAAGATCTTATGTCAAGTGTTATTGAAGTGTTTTGGTTGCAGGTTCACTTGGCACATCTAAAGCCTTTTCTTTTGGGGTGTTGCTATAAGCCACCAAGTGCTAACAGTCAGTATCTAAATAATGTGTGAAATGGTTGATAGTGTATGTGATGTAAACAGAGAGGTCTACTTTTTTGGGGACCTGAATATTGACTGGTTTTCTGCTCAAGAGGAAACTTCTCACTGTAACCAGTGCCTGTAATTTGGTTCAGGTTATTAATCAACCTACCAGGGTGTTTACAAACACTACAGGGGCAGCAGGTACCCTAGTGGTTAGAGCGTTGGACTAGTAACCGAAAGTTTACAAGATTGAATCCCCAAGCTGACAAGGTGAAAATCTGTTGTTCTGCCCCGGAACAAGGCACTTAACCCACTGTTCCTAGGCCGTCATTGAAATAAGAATTTGTTCTTAACTGACTTGCCTAATTAAATAAAGGCAAAAAAAACGCTACAGGAACAAGATTATCCACATGTATGGATCACATTTTTATTAATACTGTAGAACTTTGATCTAAAGCTGTATCCGTACCCATTGGATGCAGTGATCACAATATGTGGCTATATCCAGGAAAGCCAAAGATCCAAAAGCTGTGCCTAAAATAGTATATAAGAGATCATACAAAAGATTTTACTGTGACTCTTATGTGGGTGATGTAAAAAATCTTTGTTGGTCTGATGTGATTAATAAGGAGCATCCAAACTGACTGTTAGAACTGTTAAGGCTCCATGGATTGAGGAAAAACTGTATGGTTGAAAGAGATGGGGCAACGGGAGTGGCTAATAAGTCTGGCTGCACATCTGACTGGCTTACTTACTGCAAATTGACAAATTATGTGACTAAACTCAACAAAAATAAACTGTATTATGAAGCCAAGATCAATGATATAAAGAATGATGGGGAAAAAACGTGACTACTTTCAATGAAATTATGGGTAGAAGGACAAATTCAACTCCATCTTTCATCAAATCAGATTGCTTATTCATCACAAAACCATTTGATGTTGCCAATAATTTTCATGATTACTTCAGTGGCATAGTGGGCAAACTTAGGCAGGTAATGCCAACAACGAACAGCAAACCATCTTATTCATGCATAAAAAAACTAATAATGAAGAAAAGCATTGCTAGTTTGAATTTTGTAAAGTTAGTGTGGGAGAGGTGAAAAAATGATTGTTATCGATCAATTATGACAAACCTGGAATTGACAACTTAAATGGAAAGCTACTGAGGATGGTAGCTGACTCTATAGCCACTCCTATCTGTCATATCTTTAATCTGAGCCTAGAGGAAAGGCTTTGTCCTCAAGCCTGGAGGGAAGCCAAAGTAATTCCGCTACCCAAGAGTGCTAAAGCAGCATTTACTGGTTCTAACAACAGACCTATCAGCTTGCTGCCAGCTCTTATCAACCTGTTGGAAAAAATAGTGTTTGACCAAATACAATGCTATTTCTCTGTAAACAAATTACCAGACTTTCAGCATGCTTATAGAGAAGGGCACTCAACATGTACTGCGCTGACACACATGACTGATGATTGGTTGAAAGAAATTGATAATAAGAAGATTGTGGGAGCTGTATTGTTAGATTTCATTGCAGCCTTTGATATTATTGACCATAACCTGTTGTTGAAAAAACTTGTGCTATGGCTTTTCAACCTCTGCCATATCGGGGATTCAGAGCTATCTAATAGAACTCAACGGGGTTTCTTTAATAGAAGCTTCTCTAATGTCAAACGTGTGGTGTACCGCAGGGCAGCTCTCTTATCTTTTCTATTTTTACCAATGACCTGACACTGGCATTAAACAAAGCATGTGTGTCCGTGTATGCTAATGATTCAACCATATACGCATCAGCAACAACAGCTAATGAAGTCACTGAAACCCTTAACAATAAGTTGCAGGCTGTTTTGGAATGGGTGGACAGTATTAAACTGGTCCTGAACATCTCTAAAACTAAGAGCATTGTATTTGGTACAAATCATTGCCTAAGTTCTAGACCTCAGCTGAATCTGGTAATGAATGGTGTGGCTGTTGAACAACTTGAGGCTAAATTACTTGGTGCTACCTTAGATTGTAAACTGTCATGGTCAAAACATATACACTACCATTCAAAAGTTTGGGGTCACTTAGAAATGTCCTTGTTTTTGAAAGAAAAGCACATTTTTTGTCCATTAAAATAACATCAAATTGATCAGAAATACAGTGTAGACACTGTTAATGTTGTAAATGACTATTGTAGCTGGAAACGGCAGATTTTTTATGGAATATCTACGTAGGCGTACAGAGGCCCATTATCAGCAACCATCACTCCTGTGTTCCAATGGCACGTTGTGTTAGCTAATCCAAGTTTATCATTTAAAAGGCTAATTGATCATTAAAAAAACGTTTGCAATTATGTTAGCACAGCTGAAAACTGTTGTTCTGGTTTAAGAAGGAATAAAACTCTGGCCTTCTTTAGACTAGTTGAGTATCTGGAGCATCAGCATTTGTGGGTTCGATTACAGGCTCAAAATAGCCAGAAACAAAGAACTTTCTTCTGAAATTCGTCAGTCTATTCTTGTTCTGAGAAATGAAGGCTATTCCATGTGAGAAATTACCAAGAAATTGAAGATCTTGTACAACGCGGTGTACTACTCCCTTCAAAGAACAGAGCAAACTGGCTTTAACCAGAATAGAAAGAGGAGTGGGAGGCCCCGGTGCACAACGGAGCAAGAGGACAAGTTTGAGAAACAGACGCCTCACAGGTCCTCAACTGGCAGCTTCATTAAATAGTACCCGCAAAACACCAGTCTCAACTTCAACTGTGAAGATGCTGGCCTTCTAGGCAGAGTTGCAAAGAAAAAGCCATATCTCAGACTGGCAAATAAAAAGAAAAGATTAAGATGGGCAAAGAACACAGACACTGGACAGAGGAACTCTGCCTAGAAGGCCAGCATCCGGAGTCTAATCTTCACTGTTGACGTTGAGACTGGTGTTTTGCGGGTACTATTTAATGAAGCTGCCAGTTGAGGACTTGTGAAGCGTCCGCCATCCATTCCACACATACTTACCCCACCAGACATTCCACGAGGGGTCTTTTCACAGTACCCAAATCCAGAACAAATTCAAGAAAGCGTACAGTATTACATAGAGCCATTATTGCATGGAACTCGGTTCCATCTTATATTGCTCAAATTAACAGTAAACTTGCTTTCAAAAAAACAGATAAAGCAACACCTCACGGCACAACACCTCTCCCCAATTTGACCTAGATAGTTTGTGTGTATGTATTGATATGTAGGTTACGTGTGAAGTAGTTCTATCCTTGAGCGGTTCTTGTCTATTAATGTTCTGTATTATGTCATGTTTCATGTTTTGTGTGGACCCCAGGAAGAGTAGCTGCTGCTTTTGCAACAGCTAATGGGGATCCTAATAAAATACCAAAAATACCAACAATTTAAATAAATTCATTAGGCCCTAACTGGGAAAACAGATATGCATCTGTTGGTCACAGATACATTAAAAAAAGGCAGGGGCTTGGATCAGAAAACCAGTCAGTATCTGGTGTGACCACCATTTGCCTCATGCAGTGCGACACATCTCCTTCGCATAGAGTTGATCAGGCTGTTGATTATGGCCTGTGGAATGTGGTCCCACTCCTCTTCAATGGCTGTGAAAAGTTGCTTGATATTGGGAACTGGAACACACTGTGTACACATCGATCCAGAGCATTCCAAACATGCTCAATGGGTGACATGTCTGGTGAGTATGCAGGCCAAGAACTGGGACATTTTCAGCTTCTAGGAATTATCCTTGCGACATGAGGCCGCGCATTACCATACTTAAACGTGAGATGATGGCGGCAGATGAATGGCACGACAGTGGGCCTCAGGATCTCGGTCACGGCATCACTGTGCATTCAAATTGCCATTGATAAAATGCAATTGTGTTCGTTGTCCGTAGCTTATGCCTACCCATAACATAACCCCACCGCCACCATGGGGCGCTCTGTTCACAACGTTGACATCAGCAAATTGGTCGCCCACATGACGCCATACGTCTGCGGTTGTGAGGCTTGTGAGACATACTGCCAAATTCTAAAAAATTACATTGGAGGCAGCTTATGGTAGAGAAATTAACATTCAATCCTCTGGCAACAGCTCCGGTAAACATTCCTGCAGTCATCATGCCAATTGCACAGTATTGTGTTGTGTGACAAAAGTGCACATTTTAGAGTGGTCTTTTATTGTCCCCAGCACAAGGTGCAGCTGTGTAATGATCATGCTGTTTAATGAGCTTCTTGATATGCCACACCTGTTAGGTGGATGGATTATCTTGGCAAAGGAAAAATGCTCACTAACAGGGATGTAAACAAATTAGTGCACAAAATGAAAGAAATAAGCTTTTTGTGCATATGGAACATTCCTGGGACCTTTTATTTCAGCTCATGAAACCAACTCTTTACATGTTGCATTTATATTTTTGTTCAGTGGATGTTACAGGACGTCCCAGACAACAAGACGTAGAAGAGCCGGTTAGGTCAGGATGTCAGGTTTCTGCCTGTTGAATGTTGGTGAGCAGGAGTGGTTCTGTACAGTACGTATAGAATAAAATCGATAAACAACCGAGAGCCAGGTATGACAAAGGTAGTGGAGTGACGAGACATGGGCTAATGTAGGAATACTGACGATCAGAGGCATCAGGCATTGTAGATAACTCTCTTTAATGGGGAATAATTACATGCCACGGTATTTTCCAGAAATGTTTTATTTTATTCACAACATTCAAATTTCTGTACAGGAAGCAATAACCATGACAAGCATTCACTACGTCATCATCATACATTTTAACAAAGGAACACAATATAAGAGAGACTGTTTTTCAAATTCATACACATGGAGTCTGTTGAACAGTCATCAGATTGTGTCGTTCAGGGGGAAATAATTATTAAGCCTGATTCCATATGGTGGACCGTTCCTGGTCTCTTGCACGACAGTCCAAAGATATAGATACATAAGTTATAGCTAAGGTATGTCCACATCGCATGTGTAATATACCAGGTATTGTAACTAGAAGTCGACACAGCGGCCCTTCCTCTCCCAGTCCCCGTAGCGCGTGGGCTCTGGGCCCCGGGGCCCCCCCTGCTCCTTTGTGGCTGGGTTCACATCATCAGGGAACTCTGGAAAATCAATGGGGAATAATTACAGTGTGAAAGGCAATGGAGCATCCTAGAAGGTACAGTTGAAGTCGGAAGTTTACATACACTTAGGTTGGAGTCATTAAAACTTGTTTTTCAACCACTCCACAAATTTCTTGTTAACCAACTATAGTTTTGGCAAGTTGTTTAGGACATCTACTTTGTGCATGACACAAGTCATTTTTCCAACAATTGTTTACAGACAGATTATTTCACTTATAATTCACTGTATCACAATTCCAGTGTGTCAGAAGTGTACATACACTTAGTTGACTGTGCCTTTAAACAGCTTGGAAAATTCCATAAAATTATGTCATGGCGTTAGAAGCTTCTGATAGGCTAATTGACATCATTTGAGTCAGTTGGAGGTGTACCTGTGGATGTATTTCAAGGCCTACCTTCAAACTCAGCGCCTCTTTGCTTGACATCATGGGAAAATCAAAAGAAATCAGCCAAGACCTCAGAACAACATATTATAGACCTCCACAAGTCTGGTTCATCCTTGGGAGAAATTTCCAAATGCCTGAAGGTACCACGTTCATCTGTACAAACAATAGCACGCAGGTATAAACACCATGGGACCACGTAGCCGTCATACCGTTCAGGAAGGAGGCGCGTTCTGTCTCCTAGAGATGAACGTACTTTGGTGCGAAAAGTGAAAATCAATCCCAGAACAGCAGCAAAGGACCTTGTGAAGATTCTGGAGGAAACAGGTACAAAAGTATCTATATCCACAGTAAAATGTATATCGACACAACCTGAAAGGCCGCTCAGCAAGGAAGAAGCCACTGCTCCAAAACTGCCATAAAAAAGCCAGACTACGGTTTGCGACTGCACATGGGGACAAAGATCATCCTTTTTGGAGAAATGTCCTCTGGTCTGATGAAACAAAAATAGAACTGTTTGGCCATAATGACCATCGTTATGTTTGGAGGAAAAAGGGAGGCTTGCAAGCCGAAGAACACCATCCCAACCATGAAGCACGGGGGTGGCAGCATCATGTTGTGGGGGTGCTTTGCTGCAGGAGGGACTGGTGCACTTCACAAAATAGATGGCATCATGAGGCAGGAAAATGATGTGGATATATTGAAGCAACATCTCAAGACATCAGTCAAGATGTTAAAGCTTGGTCGCAAATGGGTCTTACAAATGGACAATAACCCCAAACATACTTCCAAAGCTGTGGCAAAATGGCTTAAGGACAACAAAGTCAAGGTATTGGAGTGGCCATCACAAAGCCCTGACCTCAATCCTATAGAACATTTGTGGGCAGAACTGAAAAAGCGTGTGCCAGCGAGGAGGCCTACAAACCTGACTCAGTTACACCAGCTCTGTAAGGAGGAATGGGCCAAAATTCCCCCAATTTATTGTGGGAAGCTTGTGGAATGCTACTCGAAATGTTTGACCCAAGTTAAACAATTTAAAGGCAATGCTACCAAATACTAATTGAGTGTATTGTAAACTTCTGACCCACTGGGAATGTGATGAAAGAAATAAAAGCTGAAATAAATGATTCTCTCTACTATTATTCTGACATTTCACATTCTTAAAATAAAGTGGTAATCCTAACTGAACTAGACAGGGAATTTTTACTAGGGTTAAATGTCAGGAATTGTGAAAAACTGAGGTGGCTAAGGTGTATGTAAACTTCCGACTTCAACTGCAACATAGTGAAAATAGTTTATCCTACTTTCAAGGGGATCCTTGGTCTTCTCATCATTCATGTCAAAGCGGCCCTGGGGGGTTTTGGCCTTGCGCAGTGGCTCCTTGTCCTTCACTGCTCCACTGGCTGTCCGCAAGTATCCTTTACACAAGAGAGCCACATCACATCTGATGCATTAGGTCATTCGGCCTCAAAAAGCACAAGAAAAAGGGTTGACACCCACCATGTCAGATTGTTCCGAAATCATTTCTGTAGTTAGTAACAGATATGATTAGCATTCCTGAAACATTATTTTGTTGACATATAATTTGATCTCTGAGAAAATAAACGAATTGATTACACTCAAGTTGGCCATTTTAATTTATAAGATTCAGACGTTCAATAAATAAATGGTCCAAATAAGATGTTGGGTACTATATTTATTGAATATGATCTCAATCCTATAAAATGAAAATAGACAATTCGGGTGCAATCAATTAGCGTAATTTCTCCAAGATAAAATGAAAGTTCAACAAAATAATGTTTCAGGAATGCCAATCGTATCTGTTTCTATTCACAGAAACAATCTCAGAACAATCGGAGTTGGTGGGTGTCATTGCTTGCTGAAATTACATTGAAAAACTATTAACAACTTCATACCTCACCTAGATGATGAATTTGTGTTGACATATCAACACAAAATGATTGGTGGCTTGAGAAGGGTATCAATATCTTGGTAATTTGTAAACAAATTATGTATATGTGACAACGTAGAACCCATAGTTTTGGTCTCTGTTTCCCAGGGTACCCTTTTTTATTTATGTATTTATTTGCAATAACAACACATTTAAACACAGGGACAATCCAGGGTACATCATAATACTACCAGACAAAGTTTGATTTAACAAGGCATAATTGGGGGATTAATGTGCTTGTGGGAAGCGGGAAACTGAACAGTGGTACATCCGACATAATCATGTTCAAATCCTCTCTGAATTCCCTACTCCCAGGGTACCCTAATTAGTGGGGAACATGTGAAGTGTATACAAGTACTTCTTAGATCTGTTCAGGTGGGAGCTTAGCCTGAAAGTGTGTAGAGACTGTGGCATCTTTGCTGAGCTGTGCTTGTTTGAGAATCATACTGAATGTTTACAGTGTGGTCGAATTTGTTCAGAAAGTATGTGTTGAGTTTCTCTATCAGTGTTTAGGTTTGGCAATATTCAACCTTTATATTTTTTTATTTTTTTAAAGATGCACTCTCAAACTATTGTATCATTTCAGGCAGTAGTTTTGAAAGTGGTGGTCACGAGCCAAAACGAGTCCCCGTTTTTGGGGTACTACTCCATCCAATTGTGCACTACATCATCCATTTCGTGTGATATGTTACGACAAATTTTCCAATTTGTATGATACGTTACAGATTTGTTGTGCTTAAAGATTCCCGGAGTGCATCTTTAAGTTATGCCACTGCAGTAGCTAGCGAATGCCTAACCTATTCATAGGGTTAGGGTGCCTACACTGCCATATTTCCAGCGCTAGTTTAAGGAAAACAGACGGAAGACAGATGTGTCCCTGTGTTAATTAGCTATCTGCGTCTCTAAAATACCTGTGTGTAAACAGAATATGGAAACCAGACACATGTTGAACTTGTCACTTAAAAAATACTGTAGGCTGCAACTGTTAAAACAGTGTATATTATGTATATATTTAGCATTTGTGAAATTATTTTGATGTGATATGAAAGAGAATCGATTCACGTTTAGATGGAGTATTTGGCTGTCAGAGCCAATTCGCTTGTAAACAGAAAATGTAAGGTCCTTGGACTATAAGGGAGTAACGTCAGGCTCCTTTCGTCCATTTTTGGGCTAGCTAATGCCCTTATGCCCCACATGAAAATGCAACGGAATGCATTTGCTCCGGAATGCATAGGCACATCAACCTACCTCCCGCTCATCCTTGAGCTTTACCTCAACTGTCACCACAAGTATCCCTGAGTTGATTTCTTTCATTCTCATGTGTACTTTCCTTATTTATCGTGTGTAGTATTTACTGCATTGTTGAGGAACAGCTTGCAAGTAACCATTTCACTACTGTTTACACCTGCACGTGACAAATAAACGTTGATTTGATGTTGTTTACCTTGCTAACGGTAACTATAGCCATCATGTGCACGCTAAGCCTTGAGACGCAACACTCTTCGAGTTAAGACACGCACCTGTAAAAGCAGATTCCACGAATAACCCTTGGGTCACAAGACGTTTCGATGCAGAAGCGCAGACGCTTAGCAGAGACATGTTGATTGCCGTTAGATACACTCGCTCGTTTAGAAAGATGGTCTAACAGTTATTTACAAAATGTTCTGGTGTTTTGGCAAGCTTTAATGACGTATGAAAAGTCATCATCTTGCGACAAAAATCGAACTTGTAGTAACTACGTATGGTCACCAGGGCGAGCTAAAGTACAGGGTGTGGGTCAATCAGATGCAGCCGAGTTGCCATCACAACACAAACGACCACCACCGGTATGTCCCTGTGTAAGTGCTTTCATCATCATGTCTTCTGGATGCAGAACGTGAGATAATATCATCATGGAGGGATAGTTATCAATGTGTGTGGGAAAGTTCACGGGTCTATCATTCTCCTCAAAAAGTGTATACATGTGTGATAAAGTGTATTTTGGTTGACATGACCATTTGTGACATGCACAGGTTGAAAGAACCGAACAATTTGTAAAACATTTTTTTTTTTTACTATTTATCATGGGTTAATCTCAGTCTCTCCCTTTCCTTGGATCATTTATCACAAAAAAAATGTAAAGTGCGAAAGAAGTATGGTATAACTTAATCAATCCACCGATCAGTGTTCCCATAGGATCGGGCGGCAGGTAGCCTAGCGGTTAGAATTTTGGACTAGTAACCGAAATGGTTGCTAGATCTAATCCGCAGAGTTGACAAGGTACACATCTATCGTTCTGCCCCTGAACAAGGAAGTTAACCCACTGTTCCTAGGCTGTCATTGTAAATAACATTTTGTTCTTAACTGACTTGACTTGCCTAGTTAAATAAATAGGTTTAGATGAGAAAATAACTTGTTAAAAATTGGGATACAGCAGCTTTGATTTTCTTTTGTGGACATGGTTTTGTCTCATCTTATATGTTAAACAAGGGAACTAATGGATACGAAGAGCCAAATATTTATCAAATACAAAATCATGAATCATTTAATAAAAAAATGTAACATACAAATTGCCATATTCTGTTCAAGAATATGATTAAACAATGATTGCAGGATAAAGTCTGCAATAGACAATTGATTTTGCATGCAGTTCAAAATTAGAAAAAAAACTCGCTCCTTTCATCCATTTCAAATTCAGAGACAAAGGCTAAACAATGGCTTTGAATGGTACAGTGATTCGTCTGTGTGTAAAACCAAGAATAGATTATACTGTAGCTAATTTGACCCATACAATCATTTTCATAGAGCAATAGGATTCATTGCAAATGAATTGTAGCAATTAAGGACATGACAGAGATCGGTTTATTGATATTTATGTTTCAACTTCTTATTGATGATGTTAAGAATATACTGCTTTATTTCCCTGGTGGTGAATGAAAAATGCATGGGCTTCTGTGAGTTACTGTGGCAGAATCATACATTACTGTGCCGTAAACAGGATACTAAGCTGTAAGTCCTGGTTAATGCTAATTTGGTGTTTGTGTAGTGATGAATGCATTGCAGCATTACAGATCATAAGGAAGCAAAGCGCAGTGAGATCAAACGTAGAACATGTTTATGGAAATGTACATATTTCATACGGTACAAAAGAGGGTGCAAAATAATAACGGTAACACAAGAACTGAACATTATTTGTGGCTGTGTCAAGATATACGAATGTTGTTAGATTGTGGAGTTGCGACTGAATTGTGGCAGACAAAACAAACAGTAAACGCTCACTTGGTAGAAATGCAATAACATATTACTTCAGTAATGAAATGCATGCAGGAACTGTATTTGATGGCATAAAACAAGCCAAAATAACTGTAATTTAATAAAACCATAAATAAAGGATACTGATCAAACTAAAACTGAAAAGACTGAGGACAACGAAAAAAAATGGAAGGTGTTATGCTTGCTTACATATTAAGCCCTCAATCTGCCGCTCACTGCACTTGTCCACTTCTTTTACATTTTCAGCCATTTTTACCACCTTTTTCCATTGAGGGCTTTGAAACAACTGAAAGCCATCATGCCTGCTCGGTTTAAGAATTTCAGGAGTTTGGGGAAAGCCACTTAAGTGACGCTGCAGTGCTGGTATTTCCGAGTAGATGAGGCAATTCTACCCTACATTCCTTTTTGACCATGGGGAGAGGCCCTGCCCTGGACTAACTCACAAACACACTGTCCTACAGCTGGATACGATCAACACACACACACACACACACACATACACACACTTTACAGTTGCAATGAACGTTAACTAACACACAAAATACACAGCTGCATACTCCAAAATGTAGACATTCATCATGATCATGCAACCAGTATCAATCACTTCCTGGAAACACCCATTATAAAGGTCTGGTATTGACTAATAGAGGGCAGGTATATCAGGGATGGTTCCTATAGTCAAAGAGGGCTTTGGCCATCAGTTGTCCCATACACAGCAATATAGTTCACTCAATGCACTCCATGATGCATGATCATTGGTTTAAAACAAAATATGACAAATACACAAAGTACAACACTGCTGTATTAATTCTTTAAAAAAATATTTCATATGGCCTTATAATTCTAACCTGTCATTATACGTATAAATGGATCAACATAACTGAAATGATTATAGGATTATAGAGTACAAGAAAATTGAACGAATAACACCTTATTTTACAGTCATAATTCAGCTGTTTACCTGGTATTTATTAAGAAATGACATAATGTAGTAACAATGGATAGGCTACTTAACGAAAAAAAATACATTTACACTTCAACAAATTCAAGGCCATATTAATATTGCTACCATTGTGCTTGTTTGGAACGACAAAGACAACAAATAATACTGGATAATTATCAGGCATCTGTATAACCTAATTTCTGAAAATACCAGGTAAATAGTAGAGTGCAGTAAAGTATAATCCAAATGAGTAAGTGCTTGTGTAACGTGATAAGAGGTAAAAGATAATGAATAATTTAGTCTGCTAAATGACTTAAATGGAAATGTAAATGTAGAACAGAAACTTGATGAGGTGGTACATTTGAACCTTTTGTCACTGATTCTTCCCTGTAAAGAGATCAAGGGGCTGCATAACTGCTAAAAGAAATTCATAACCATCGCTATCAATATAAACAGTTGATATATGAGACACAGGCAGGCTAGTGAATCTAAACCACCAAATGAATATCTTTGAAACCAATAGATTTTTCTTGAATTAGGCCTATTCCTCGAATGATCAGGTATGAATATGTAAAAGTTTCCCTCTAGGAGAAAAGCGCTAAAAGAAGTGCTCACTTATTTGAATCAATCTAGCTATAGTCTTAGTTCATAGTTAGAACTGGATTATGTTTTATTGAAAAATGAAAATAAATACAACTGCTAAAAATGTTATCACCTAAAAGCAGGCAGATAAGCTGAACTATTGCCCAGTCCTCAAAAAGCACGTTGCTAATGGACTCGTGCATGGCTACAGGAAGATTTTTCCGGGTGGGAGTGCTGAGAAAGAAAATATATCCCTGCACTAAACGACTATTTTTCTCCACTCATACAGGAGCCATTAAGGACCAGTGCACTAATTTGGTGATTTTATATATATTGGTGATTTTATGTATGTATGTATGTATGTATGTATGTATGTATGTATGTATGTATGTATGTATGTATGTATGTATGTATGTGTATGTATATATGTGTATTTAATTATGATTTATCAGGGGGTGCTGCAGCACCCTCAGCACCCCTTACTTCCGGTGGCTATGAGCTCCTTGTTCACTCCATGCTTTCAACCTAAACCTTTTTTGAGGCAGTCAGATAAATCCAGGTCCTCTTGAGTCCTATTTTTCAAGTTGATGATCTTAAAAAGTTGTTCGCTATGACTCCACTCACTTTCAAAAAGAAGAGAAAGGAAAAGCGGTCCGAGTTTGTTATTCGCAGGCGGACACGCTGCTGATTCTGGCGGTGTTCTCAGTCCACGGCTGGAGGTTCTGAAGCGCGAACAGGGAGCTGTTATGCAGGCAGAGCGGGTCCGGGTTTGCCGGTTGGTTGATCGTTTTCTGAAAAGCCTCCTGTTGGAGTTGCAGGAGGATCCGGTTGGCCTGCTGTCGCTCTGCTTCTCTCTCCTCAGCTGTCTGCCGCCTGGAACACCGGGGACACAAGAGAGACACCGAGGCATCAGTGGGAAATTCTATCCAAAATAGGCTGCGTCATTATAGATCATAACAAGCCTATGCACATTACATTTTGACGCAAAGTGAATGTCTTCTGGATTAATTTAAACACGTTTATCAATGATTATAGACTATAACAAATTGCTAGACAACATTTGCCTAATGTAGGTTAAATTGCTTGGCTAAGCATTATTAACCGATAGGCTAAAAGCTGATATCCAAATGCAAATTTCCCACAAATAGTATGACATTTTCACAGCCAACAATAGCCTATGTGAAAATAAATAACGTTTTGTCAATTCGTTTAGTCTTCGTCTGATGTGGCAGAAATGTTTCTTCGGATTGTTCTGTTATGTTCTCCCATTGACTTCATACGTACTCTTAGGCCTATATACATAATATTTGTATTCCTTAATTGTTTTGTTGTGTTTTTTATTTTCTCAAATCCAATCTCCAGAGATGTATTTAACTTCTTCAGTAGATAGGCCAAGGAAAAGATCCTCTATCTCAATGCGTAAAATGTGTGGCCAAACAGGCCTTCTACTTTTATGCACGATATGTTTCATCTGAAAATAGCTTTAAAGACAATTTAAAGAAATGACTGAAATGACATTATTTCGAAAGATTAAAGAAACGTTTCACTTTAAAAGAGTAGACATATAAGGGAAAGCCTTATCCTTTAGGTTAGGATAGGATATAGGATATAGTAAGTTGCCACTGAATTGTACTTTAATTTTAAACCACTCATTATAAGAATCACAATAGTTTTCTTGACTGTCGCAAGACAATATTAATTCAATGAATTGCAAAGGTTTGCAATCGAAAACGTCAATAAAAAATAAAATTGACGACCTGGGGTAGACTGTAAAATGTTCATTTGAAGCAGGGAGATGGGATTTTTGTATATAGTTTTAACAAATGCACACATTTATTTATCCCATATTCAAGACCGAGTACGTTCAAATGAATTTGCGGCATATAATATTTGTAAAAATCTATCCGTCTCCCAATCTCTTTTTGGTGGGTTTATATAGCCTTCTTGGAGTGTAAATAAATAGCCCATGTTATACATAAAAGCAGCAACTTAGCTAAAACACACACACAAACAAATCATGGAGAGGACACTTTATACCTTAAATGTAATCTACAAATAAGCATCCGTAATCTCACCTCCATTTTGTTCTTCTGTTCTGGAACCATGTTTTGACTTGTGCGTCAGTCATTTTGAGGGCCTTGGCCAAAGCCGCTCGCTCTGCGGAAGCCAGGTACTTCTGTCGGTGAAAGCGTTTCTCCAGCTCGCAGATCTGCAGGCGAGTAAAAGACGTCCGGGGCTTTTTCTTCTTGGGGGGCGTCCGGTTCTGGTACGGGTGACCTACACGACGTGTTACAGTGAGGGGTGAGAGCGCCACTGGATTGGGAGACGGGTAGATAGGGGCGAAAGCAAGCAGCAAAATCAGCAAAATAGCAACAACAGCGCAGCGAAGAAAGTTCAAGCAACGTCAGACAGAGAAGGGGCGATTACAGGTTTAAAATAAAGAACTGCAATTCAAATGCTAGGCTAGACCAAACATCCCATTGTTAATAATGCACTCGGATACAGCCCTGGGTGATAATATACCCTATTGATTAGGCACCCGCTGTCCTGTCCAAAAACAAGATGATGCAGGTGGGAGGATGTTACGTTAATACCACACAGATTCTGGCAGATGCATTATCCAGCCCTTCCGGCTGCAGAAACATTTAGTGTAAAAAACAACAACATACAATTAAAAAGCCCCAAATACTATAAGTGAACTTTTAAAATGTCAGCTTGAAGGATAATTTTTCCTTTTTAATCACCGAGAAATGAGAAACAAGGATGCATAAGATGTTATATTTGTTGTAGCCATTTTTGTAATAATGGAGGGGGCTACATTTCGACTATATGGATAACATGCAGATGTGTTATGCTATACTTTGATTATCTTTAAATCAACGTTGATTGTAGGTGCTTCTTGTGAGATATATAGACTAGTAACATAAGTGAAAATGCATTGGTGTTTATCAACTAAAATGGTATGAAATTACACCGCGTGTTAAGAAGAATCCGTAGTAGACAGCAGTAGACTGATTTATAATCGATTGTTTTCTAAGCTGAGTACATCAGAAGACAACAACTAAGCCTAAGTGCATTCAATGACCCATTCTATCCGAAACAAATTGCATGATCGTGATTTTCTCGTGACAAGCATGGCAACACACGCACAAACGCACACACACACACACACACACACACACACACACACACACACACACACACACACACACACACACACACACACACACACACACACACACACACACACACACACACACACACACACACACACACACACACACACACACACACACACACACACACACACAACATTGTATGTGCATTATAGAGATGGTCTACCTGTGAACCGGTCTTTGGTGTATCTTCTGTTACTCTCCATCCAGGGGAATGTAAATCCCGTCAGGTTGTTAATCGAGCCTGGCATCGTGGACATGCCGCAGGGGATGGACGAGTGTCCACTGTTCAGAGGCCGGTGCGCGGGCACACGGATGACTCCAGCTGCGTTAACGTTATTCCCACTGACGTTCATCCCCATGTTCATGTTATAGGTGCCGCTCAGATTGACGACCCCACATGCGTTGCCGTTATATCCAGAGTTGTTGCCGGTGAAGTTACTAGTCATGGTGTTGTAGGCAGTGCTGACGACGCAGCCGAGGCCATAGTCCGGCTCGGGCATCCGACCGCCGAGCATACAGCTTTGGTCCACATTGTTAAGGATTTGGTCGATCCCAAAGCTGATGGGCTCCGCGTGAATGTGCTGGAGATGCGCTCCAATATGATCCATGGCCCCCGCGAGCCCCCCGCGAGGTACAGAGGTGCTCCACGCCGCGCGCCTTATCTTGGACCTTTAAAACGTCTTCAGCTCTCGCTCCAGTCGTTATCTAATATGTGTGTGTGTGGGTGTGTGTGTGTGTGCGTGTTTGTGAGAGTGTAAGTGTGTGAGAGTGAGGCTATACTAAAAGCGATTGTCTGTTTTTTTTCTTCTTCCCTTTTGGCTCAGGCAGCCTTGCCGACTGGAGTGCAGCATCAATCAAAGTGCCAAATAGGCAGCACGAGATTAAGCCCCATTTTTAGGCCTCGAGACACAATTGGCTGAAGACACCACCGCGAGGCCAAGCTCATTCAGTGAAAGCTGAGCGCAGGGTCGCATGATCCTCTGGACTTGTGGCAAACATCATAAACACCAGGCGGAGTCTTGTGAAAGTAGGCAATGTTTATATTCTGTATTTTATTAATTTCACCTCATGGCACATTTTTAGAACATCAATTACAAAACGGTTTTACGTAACACACAATAACCTAACGTCAATGGGTGCGTGGTCAGCTCCGTGCAAGCAGTGGAAGTGTTTAAAATGGCCTAATAAATGCGGAGGAGAGTGTCTTCTTCCGTCCATCATAGGCCTCTGTGTTCAATTTATTTCAGGTAGGCCTAATCAAATGTCTCCATTTGACAGTGTTTCTTGGAAACACAATTGAACTGGAGAACAATCTACATCCATGCTCGAGCAAATTATCTAAATCAAAGTGGATTCACAGTGCCTTCAGAAAGTCAAAGTGGAAGAAACATTTGTAAAAAAAATTATGTATCTTGTTTAGATAGCCTAAGTATTCAACCATCTGAGTCAATACATGTTAAAATCACCTTTAGCAGCGATTAAACTGTGAGTCTTTCTGGATAAGTCTATAAGAACTTTGCACAGCTGGATTGTACAACATTTGCACACGATTGTTTTTAAAATTATTCAAGCTCTGTCAAGTTGGTTGTTAATCATTGCTAGACAGCCATTTTCAAGTCTTGCCATAGATTTTCCAGACGATTTAAGTCAAAACTGTAACTAGGCCACTCAGGAACATTCAATGTTGTCTTCGTAAGCAACTCTAGTGTGTATTTGGCCTTGTGTTTTATGTTATTGTCCTGCTGAAAGGTGAATTTGTCTCCCAGTGTCTGTTGGAAAGCAGACTGAACCAGGTTTTTTTCTGCCTGTGCTTAGCTCTATTATTTTGTATCCTAAAAAACTCCCCAGTCCTTGCCAATGACAAACATACCCATGATGTGATGCAGCCACCTTCCATGCTTAAAAATATGAAGAGTGGTACTCAGTGGTGAGTTGCCCTAAACATAAAGTTTTGTATTCAGGACATAAAGTTAATTTCTTTGGCACGTGTTTTGCAGTTTTACTTTAGTGCCTTATTGCAAACAGGATGCATGTTTTGGAATATTTTTGATCCTGTACAGGTTTCCTTCATTTCACTCTGTCATTTAGGTTAGTATTGTGCAGTAACTACACTGTTTTTGATCCATCCTTAGTTTTCCTCTATCACAGCCATTACATGCTGTAACTGTTTTAAAGTCACAATTGGCCTCATGGTGAAATCCCTGAGCCGTTTCCTTCCTCTCCAGAAACTGAGTTAGGAAGGATGCCTGTATCTTTGTAGTGACTGGGTGTATCATACACTATCCAAAGTGTAATTAATAACTTCACCATGCTCAAAGGGAAATTCAATGTCTGTTTTTTTACCCATCTATAGGAGCCCTTCTTTGTGAGGCATTGGAAAACCTCCCTGGTCTTTGTGGTTGAATCTGGGTTTGAAATGTACTGCTCGACTGAGGGACCTTACAGATAATTGTATTGGGTACAGAGATGATGCGGTCATTCAAAAATGCAACGTATTATTAGATTTGTTAAGCAAATGTTTACTCTTGAACTTCTTTAGGTTTGCCATAACAAAGTGGTTGAATACCTATTGACTCAAGACATTTCAGCTTTTCATTTTAAATGAACTTGTAAACATTTCTAAAAACATAATCCCACTTTGACATTATGGGGTATTGTGTGTAGGCCAGTGACACAACATCTCAATTTAATCCGTTTTAAATTCAGGCTGCAACAAAACAAAATGTGGAAAAAGTCAAAGGGTGTGAATACTTTCTGAAGACACTGTAAACGAAACACCCCAAACTTCGAATTTATGCCCAATAAAACTCCATTGGGTTGATTTAAAGCATCAACAAAATGTTAACTTTTATCGACATGAAGAAAGTAAATCGATTAATACCAGGCCTTTGGATAACTGCATATCCTAATTAATGATTAATCGACCTGCAATGTGCTCATCTTTTAATATATAACGCATATTACTAATAGGCTTATAGGTCCATGAGTAATTCCAATTGAATTATGGACTCATCTCTCGATTGTAAATGTCTTAGTAGCCTAGCCTATTATTGAATTCAAATCAAATAGTTCCAAGCAGATCCACGCCCTATACAGCCGGTCCTGTGAGGGGGAGTTTATTAGACTTTCAAAAAGTGAGCTCAAATAGACCAATTAATGATAAGCATATCAGCTGCACAACTCCTATAATGAGCTCCTTCATCGAAATAGGCTTGATATTTAATGTCCCACGACATTATTTATTTAGGCCTATGTTCGTATAGTGGCGTCACTACAAAAGTATATATTTTTTTAATTAGCCATTGACTGGCTGTGCATGTGTCAAGACTTTATTTTCAGAAATATTCATGCTATGGACACACGCCTCGCATGTAAGCATATGCCTATCAAATATTTCGTAAAATTAAGTTAAACGAAAGAGTATAAACCATTGGACTACAAACTCGTTATTTTTAATGCAACCTATTTATCCATTGTCTTATTCAGTCCAGCCAAATGGACGTCATTAATGATCAATGGCTTGGTATTATGTAGGCTATACTATAATATTCAAGTTAAATGAATAAATATTGGCTACCTGTAGCATATCTACATAAAAGCTAAATAAATTATCAAAGCCCGTTTTTTTATTAATTTATATACCCAATTCATTTCATAATTTCAATAGACAAAAATGCTAACTTCAAAACAATTACATGAAAATGAAACCATATGGGTCATCGATTTTCTCTCCTCTCGAAATCTTCAGGGATGTGATTATTTAACAGAGTGCATTAAAGTATTAATATTTGATATGGGTTTCCAGATTCTCACTGGCCAATTGACCGAAATTAAAGTTTAATAGCTCGCGGTGCTCCCACTTGTGTGGTATAGGCTACTAACCAACTCGTTAAAATCTGGATTAGTAACGACCTTTGCAGACTACTAATGCAGTCACGGAGGACTGCAAGCGTTTTTTGTTATATATATATATATATATATATATATATATCTGGTAACACAGACAAGAGAGAACATGGACAAAATACACACTATAAAACCCCCAGCCATCCCCATCCTCCACCCACACGCGATATATGTTTTTCACGAACAGTAAGGTCATTGAGAAGTGTAGTTGGTCAAAAGGATTCTATGTCGATAAAGACATAGAATCCTGAATCCAGAATGAGGAGACCTCTGGGCATTCCCAAACCATATGCAAAAAAAGTGCCTTGGGCACCATGGAGGCAGAGCAAACAATTTGGACTGGGAATTCTGTTCAATTGAAATATTTTAGAGGGTGTAGAGTATAGTCGATATATGAAATTGAAATGGGTCATTTGATGATTGGGATTTTTTCAATTTAAATTGTCAAAAAGAAACTCAAGTAGCTTCTTAGCAAAGAGCAATTTCTCGAGCAAGAATTTTGCTAGGACTGTCTGGGAGTGATCTGAGTGGGGAGGGGAAAGAGAAAACTAGCTGTTATTGGCAGAGCGGTTTGGAACTCTCTTTCTTATTGGTCTATTAACCAATTTACCACATGGTGATGTCACCAGGCAGGCCAAAACTCCATCCCACCACAACAGGCTGACATTTCAGGTGGTCTTTTCAAACAGCTCTTACACTAAAATGGTATTATCATCATTTCACAATTTCACAGTATTATTCTAACTTCATAGTGTGGAAATATAGAAAAAAACATTGAAAAATCACGTTTTTGACTGCACTGGGCCTTTAAGGGATAATAATAATGTATTACATTTGTAAAGGGCTTTTCATTATTCAATAATAATCTCAAAGTGCATAAAATGAAAACATAAAATAAAGAAATAGTAAATAATGAACACATATATATATATATATATATATATGCTATATATAACCATATCATTAAAGAGACGAGGATAGAAGTTAGTTTGCATCTGTCAGCATATCATTTGGAGGACTGCAATCCTTTATTTATTTCTTCTGAGAAAAGGGAGATGGAGCATGAGCCTATCTGTAGTCTACATGCACACACGTTTCTCTTTGGAAAAGGTATCTGTGATTAGACTTATTTCAATTCATCTAAATGGTGGAGTAAGTGATTGGCTGTTCTCGTGCAGAGTGGGTCATGGGTCGTGTGTGTGTGTGTGTGCCTGTGTGCGTGTGTGTCCGTCCTTAGATACTCAAATCCAACCCGCCGCGGTAACCCGGAGTAAAACTGTCAGCGGCTTCTTATCAAACTCGATTATTGAGCCACCACCTCCAATAGCAGCTTGGGTTTTAGTGTGGTTTGGAAAAAGTTATTTTCAGAGACATTTAGCCTATTGATTTCTTACCCCTTTAAGTCTGCCTGTAGACCGATGTATAGGCGTAGCTTATCCCTGTGTTGTATGCTACATTAGCCCATCGTAATAAATTCGGCCCTATGGGGTATTGAGGCCTATTTTCTATATTTTGTCGTTCTAAATGGTGCTGCTTTATTGTGAGGACAGTCTCATGGTGGTATGTGGTCCTCTGTCCGTTTGTTGTATTTCTTTTCCCCTGTGGTTGTATCATCTTTCTGGGTCTACCTGCTCAGTCCTTGACCCCTGACCCCGACCTATCTGGCGCCAATTCCATCATCTCGTCTCCTCGCGCACGCACTTAACAAGAAGGACCGCCCGAGCCAAGCGTGCGTGGCCATGAACGATGACAGTTTGGATAGGTCCTCTCTTCCTGCGTCCATTAAAATTAAACCATCACTCTCTCCCCAATCTTTTCTGTCCAGCACCGCCAACTGTGGAGTAAATGTGGACATACATTGATTGTATCAATATGAATAACAGGGCACAGCAACCCCATTCTCAAAGGAGCCAGATAAAACGTTTGGCATGTTGTATTGACACACAGAACAGCCGTCAAATACAACTAACTCCTCGAGCCAAACTTATGTCAGCGCCGACGCGCTTGTGCACCCGGGATATCCACTGGAGCCCAAATAGGACTTCTCTATTGAACTCCAAACAGAAGGACAATTATTTTATACACAGATCACGTAACCAAGCTCAGAAAATACCTTACATATGTATCATACTTTCACTACATTTAATTGGTTTGTAGAGTGAAAGAATTATGTGTAGGCCTAATGGGATTCATAATTGATTTACCGTCTTCACTTGGGTGAATTAGACCAAACAGATTCCTTGGTCTAGGTCTACATTTGTAAACTGATATGAGCTGAGTGTCCATGTGATCGAAGCAGGTCAAATGTGCACTATTTCATACAGTGAATGACTTAGGCCGATGTATGCTACTCCGCTCTACCCATGAGGGAGCTGAAGCCACCTCAGGTCTGAAATAACAGTTATCACTGAGACGTGAGCAATCGTCCTGTTTGTTTAGTAACACAGGGAAATGGCTGCCACCACAGGGATCTAATGCGGCGCAAACACCGCTAGCCCCACAACCCCTCAACTTCCTACCGAGTACACACACACACACACACACACACACACACACACACACACACACACACACACACACACACACACACACACACACACACACACACACACACACACACACACACACACAGTCTCTGAACCAAAAACATACGAAACAGATGGGATTCACACACAGAAAAAATGTGAGGGAAAACATGTTTGAGTTCACTCCGCCGCAAGCGGACTAATCCATCAGAGCTAGACGCACTTTAGTGACACATCTCGTAACGTGAGGCGGTACACACAGAACATGTTGTCTTGAATACTGTCTAATTTTCTAGTTGACAAGGAACTCTTTCAGGGTGTACTCATTCTCATAGCGCACATAATGAAATGTAGCTGAACTTTGAGTTTATAAACGCAAGGAGAAAAGTGCCCGAGCCAAGAGCACATAGCCCGTGGCTACAAGATGTGTTATGTATGTAGAGTTGCTACAGTCCAGGCCATAGGTGTAGCCACATGAAAGTGTTGACAGACACAATGACCTCATACAGTCTGTCAACACACACACACACACACACACACACACACACACACACACACACACACACACACACACACACACACACACACACACACACACACACACACACAGAGACCATAATCTCATAGTGATGGAACAAACAGATTCCGGACCAGAGTTCCAGGGCTGGACAACAGAGTTCCGTGTTCCGTGTCTTGCAGGACACAAGGTTGACTGTTTCCTCAGCCTTGTGTGAGTGAGAGGTCCCTATCAGCATGCTTATCGTCTGAACATCAGCGACTTCCAGAAAATACCATTTCAATTGATGGATGGGACCCAGTCAGAGAGAGAGACAGAGACAGAGAGAGAGAGAGAAATAAAGAGGGAGAGCAAGACAAACAGCCAGACGGATGGAAAGTAACCATGGACACAGGAGTGAGTTGCCTTCATCTGGTTGCACCTTATTTTAATGACAGCCCTTCATGCTAACTTAAGGTTGGATCTACTGACCCCCTGCCTTTCCCATGTAAGGCCTCCTGTCACTCAGGTTCAGTGTGTTTAACCCCTCGGAGGGGATTGATGGTCAGGGTGCGAGGAGTGACTCAGGAATAGAAGGCAAAGACTGGGGGAAAGGACACGGAATGTTTGGCCTGAATGCTTGGAACGGAAGCAGGGACTTCACGATTTGAAGGGGACACTATCAAATATGAAAAAGGGCTTATTCCGAACCTTGTCGCTGGTTGGCGGATGTTAGCTATTCACTGCACCGTGTGAAGTTATACCGAGGGGAAGACAAAGACATGGATCCATCAATCAATCCCATGACCCATCTGTCTAATAATCTGAAGTCAAGAGGAGTCATTCAAACATTTAAAAATGAAACCTGAACTTTATCGATACATGTTTTGAGTTCATATTCTCCTGGTTCATAGTGTATGGCTGCCCCAATGCCACAGTTTGTTGACACATGCTACAGGCAACACAAAGGCTGAGGGCCTCAGTCAAACCCTATTTCATGTTGTATAAAATGTGTGTAACCTCTGCCTTTGATTTCTAAAGCATTGGGCAGGAGCTACTTGAGGCACCATTGGTTCTAAACAGGCCATCCGGTGATAGAGGGCTCCACCGGTGGGTAGTGGCTTAGAGAGCAGGGAACTATGGGACCATGCTACATGGTGCTGTGTCTTCCTGGCTAATTGCTCAATTCAACTCCTATGACGGATCTGTCCAAATTGAACAAAATGATGTATGGTCATCGTTTCTTCATTCTGCTGACATCCCAGAGAGCATTCAGACACCAGTGGCACCGATGAGACATAGCACTGATGATATTCCACTTTTCTAAGTGGTAACCAATGAGGGCAACATGCGCCATGAGTGCGTTCAGAGATAGACACAACAGCAGAGCCACATCATATCATCTGGGACACAATCTGTCACTACGCCCCGTGTGAATAATACCATTTAACGCCTAGCGCAATCATTGAGCTCAGTGCGGATATCGCTCGTTAATGTACTACACAGCCTATTAGTAGGCTGTGTGAATGCTATCAGCTGCCCTAGTGTAATGCTGAGGTGTGGTTTGGCAGAGCATACTGTTTGAGGACGTACACAGCCTCTGTGCTTGTTAATGGCGCATGGGGCTTGGAGGTAGTTTGGAGGTGTCTGGATGCCTGTAGTAGCTGCTGTGATCACTCAAGGGGTTTAGGCTGTTGATTTATAGCCCCCCCCCATCCCGCATGCACTTCATGCACTGAACACAGGCACACACGTCCTGTTCCAGGCCAGCAGGTGGTCTCTGTCCGGCCAAATGGTAGCTCCTGTCAGCCCCATTGCATCGTGGGTGCCTCTCCTCTCGTCCCATTGCACGGTGGGTTGAGTGTGAGCTTCTTGTCGCCTGTGTTTGAATTGGGAATTGGGACGAGTGGGGCATTCCCGGTTCCCTTTCCCATCCCACATGGCCAGCTGGTAGACGTTGACTCCTCACAGACAGATGGGATCGTCTCACTGGCTACTGAGCCCTATACTATGAATCTGGTTTGAGAAGTTAGCGAGGTAACTTTGGTCAACTCAGTTCAACTCAGAATAACCAGTGACACGAGCGAGGTAATTTTGGTCTACTGAGTTCAACTCGGAATAACCAGTGACACGAAAGTGGCTCACCTTTTAGACAGGTAAATTTTGTAAAGAATCCTTCACATGTAACCTGCTCTGGGGCAGGTTAACTCAGGACCAGTGACAATCCATCATTCAGGGCAGGTGGGGCAGAGTACCACCTGTTTTGAGCCCCACATTTCTAACAATAAAATAAAAATAACAAAAAAATAAACCAGATTATTTTTGGGGGCTTGCCTGTTTTGAATGTTATTTTGGCAATAATACATGTCACATATCAGTTTGCAAACAAAGTACAAAAAACAAAAACAAATCATTCAGTTAATAAAGCTGCATACACACATGGTCTCTTTTTTGTTTTCTTGAGTAAGGCAGCTCCTAAATGCAGGTGTTTCAGCCTAGCTCAGTGGTTTCTGAGGTGGTGGGGCTGCCAGTGGAAAATACAGAGCGTAGGGGTTGGTAATGTTCTCTAGTTGCGCCATGACTGGCTCAGTGTTCTGTCACTCATGGGGACACTATATCACCACCAAGTCTAAGGGTAGAACAAAAAAATTATAGCCCCCTGGGAGCTGCCATAGAGTTACATTAGAAGTGCTCATCCAAGAAGGCTCAAGTTCATTGGCCAAAGATAAAATGACGTCAAATCACATTATATCTACAGTAGCTTTGATTGGACTGATCATGTCAACATCATACTTTCAAAATCTTAGCTAGCAGTCATCATTGTGAATCAAGTCGACAATCTACTGGCAAATTATTTTTAATGCTTTTCATATGAAGATAAATAATGAAGAGAAATTATAGATAAAACGTATCGGTGCTCATCGGCCATTGAACATAAACATTACACAACATGTTGGAAATCGCAAATTCAACAACGACTGGTTTGGAAGGAATCAGTGGCTAACTGCAAGCATTGCAAAGCAATCACTAGCCTGCTATTCAGTGGAGTGGCTGTGCAGTCCCAAGTCTGGGATTAAGGGTCTCTTTTCCAAGCTTAAAATGATAAACATTCAACATTGGCCATGCTGTCAATGAAGCATGATTTGTGCCGTGCTAAAAACAACTGTTAACTCTGAACTGTGACATCTGAATTCAGTGAGTTCAAGACAACTGGGAACTCGGGGAAAAAACAAGCTCCCGACTGGGAAAATACATTTTGAATTGTCATCCAAATCGAAATTGTAAATCAGGAACTCAGGCCTCTTTCTAGAGCTACGATCTGAAGATCACTGACGTCATCCTTATTTAACCTTGTTTTTTTCAGAGTTCCCAGTTGCCTTGAAAGCACCATAAATCCAGAGAATGCCAGACTTTGATGACAAAGTTTGATGATAAAAGTTGCCCACAAAGGACAGCCGCGCCACCTTCCTGTCCAAGTGAGCCCAGCACGACAAGGTCAGCCTAAAAATGTCTCGTATGCTGCTGCATTATGTAATATGCCAGGGAGACATGCATACTGTGGCTAAGAAACTAATACAAAGTGTATGATGTGTAGTACGCTGTTAGTAGCCCAGTATTGTCTCAGCAAAGAGTTAGAATTTCAACTAGCCATGTGCAACTTGAACACGCAGTTAAAGGCCCAGCTCGATCAGGTTTGAGTAAGCTCCGGGTGCACGATCAATATCCACCTTCGCAACATGGATGAAACCATGTTAAAGGACCTGATTCTTCTTGTTAGTAAGCTGCATTGTAACCCTGCGCAGGATGTTTCAGCAGAGTTTCAGACATACTGTATATTTATGACCCTTAGTGTTATGAGAGGAGGCAATAACCCTTCATTAAGCCCTGACTAGTGGGCCTGGTCTATAACGCAGCAGAGAGCAGAGAGGGACATATAACAAACTAGACAGACCCTTTTAATGGAAACCTAGGACTATTCAATCAAAAGCGTAGAACAATTCAGATTCAGGTTTTCTTTTTGTTTCTCACTGTAAACATTGTTTTGTGGCGTACATGAGTCTTTACTGCAGAAGCTTTGAGAGAACACACAAACAACCAGGCTGCAGATCTTTCAGCCAGCCATCACACACATAAACGGAGAGGCACACACAAAAACACTGACCTGTCATCACAGTGATTTGGACAGGTAGGATGTCGAACTGTTCACTGGTTTGTCGTCGTTGCCCGGCCCTCCTAGTTACGCAGCAACTTACCCCAAAACAAACAGGCCTCCAGCCACAACACACACACACACAGACTGCCTGGTGCCTATGCTGCCCCAGGGGCCCATGGCTAGCGTAATGACCTGCACTGATAGGGCTGTTGTGTCTCTCTAGTCACACTTAGTGGGAGGAGGAGCTGCAACAATTGATCCATACCTCAGCCCTCAGCCTCCCTTATCCTAAACCCTACAACAGACTTAGTCCAGTTCAGATCCACTCCCTCACTTCATTAAGCCACTGCTGTCTGCGTTCCTCTATCTGTCTCTCTGTCTCTCTGTCTCTCTGTCTCTCTGTCTCTCTGTCTCTCTGTCTCTCTGTCTGTCTGTCTGTCTGTCTGTCTGTCTGTCTGTCTGTCTGTCTGTCTGTCTGTCTGTCAATATGCATGTGTTTGTAAGTGAGAGAGTGAAAGAGGAGCAGAATGACAAAGAGAAAGAGACAGTAGAAAGTGCGTGCAGACAGAGAGCTAGTCTGTGCTGTGCTGCGGTCCCTCTGGCTGTGCTGGAGCATGACATGACAGACAGCTCTCTCTGTGGGGTCAGAGGTCAGCTCTAATTGGGTTAATGGACCTGGAGAACCAAAACAAACAGATCTCAGGTCAGTCCAGGTTAGAGTCCAAGCAGCGTCGCCCAGAATCAGAGAGGAGCAACAAACGAGCAAACAGAAGCCCCTAGACACAATACCGCCACACAACAACAGGATAGTGTTACACAGCAACACTTAATGCAATCTATGTAGTTGCTCTTATGACATGTAGTTACTTTGATACTACTTTGGTCACTAAAATATGTATACTCCTCACTGGCAAGATTCTAAAATGAGTCTAAAATGAGTTATTGGTATTTACACCAAGAAATAAAAAAACTCTCAAACAACACACTACAAGGGTAACATAAAGTCTGACTAGTTACATTGTGGCAGTACAATGAGCATGAATCATTTACATTTTACAGTTAGGCAATCACTCACACCAGATCATAACATCTAAGATCCCGGAAATGTCAACCCAATCCTGGGATTCCCATCCCATTGCCTTAGTGTTGCATGTGAACTCTAACTTACTGTAAAAGACTCCTCATAATGTGAACTTGAGCCTGTAATACCAAAGCCCATGACTTGGCCAATAAATATCCCTGATAATTGTGTGAACCCTGGGCTAGCGAGGCCATAAATATCACTGATGGAGGGGATGACAGACGGGGAGACAGCAGCTTCCGATCCGCAACAGGAAGCAGGAGGAACACACTTACTAAGGAGTCATGAAGAGTCGTGATCCTAACCCTAACCCTAACCTTACATTCAGTGGTGGTTTTAGACCATTTCAACTGGGGGGGGGGGCAAGCTGGGGCCAGTTGTACTGTTAGAGGGGCCAGTTACATTAGACGTTATTGTTGTCATATCGTTTTCTTCACTGCATTGTAGGCAAACTTGCAGATGCATGTGGTACGATACTGTTGTGTTCCGCCTAAAGCCGTCCCTCTAGAAAATGTGTGGGTTAAATCAGTGTTCCGCGTTGCCACTGTCTAATAACGGATGTAACAACATTGTTGTCACAGGGGCACTGGCCCCCCCTGGCCCCCTCGCCAGAACCGCTAGTGCTTACATTAACACCCTAAACCTGAGAACAACAGTTATGATTAGCCTACCAAGGCCTGCGATGATGTCTACTGTGTCTGATATAATATCTGATGGTATGTGATTGTAAGTGATATCTAAACGTTGCTGTCCTCACAGGACGTTTCTCAAGAACTCTAGAAAGTAATCACTCATATCAAGCAACAGAACCAAAGCTAATGGTCAATCTAATGGTCCACGTAAGTGTCTGCCCAGCTGTTAAGCACGTGCATCCATCTCTCTCATACACATTCTGTTTACACGATTAGGCACTTAATATGTCCGAGTGTGTGTCTGTCTGTGTGAGCTAACGGAAGCCTGGAGTGTGTGTGTGTCGTGCAACGGAAGGGCTGTGTGTGTGAGTGTGTTGTGAAAGAGTTACGATCTGTTTGGGTCAGTAATGAGGAGAGGCAGCGCGGCATCACTCGGCAAGATAAACAGTGTCAGAGTTTAAACAGCCCAGACCCCTCAGTCCACACACACACACACACACACACACACACACACACACACACACACACACACACACACACTCCCTGTTGCTCAGACCACCTCTTCTTTAACTTTACACACACCTATCTCTCTCTCCCCAATTCATCCTCTCTCCTCTCTTTCCCCACCAAGTGCAGGCAGGAAGAGCCACCAGCCAAGTGTTTGATGTTGTCATCCTGCCACCCAGTGACAACAAGACAATGTAAACACCTCAAACAGCCCCAGTGGGGGGGCCGCCAGGGGCCTCATGGAGGATGCGATTGTAACTGCCTTTAATTGACCAAACTTTTAGTTTGACATCACTGGAAAACATCCCAGCATCAATTTAGAGCCAATTACAGCGAGCTCAAGCCAGGCAGGTGGAGTCAACGTCTATCGGGCCTCTGTCGCCGTGACACCCGGATGATTGATCACCGCGCCGCAGCAACGGCTCTCTAACCTGATCAGCCAAATTACCGTGGCGACCGCGGGGGCCATCTGAGCCTCTGAGCCTTGCGCCACAAATTAAATCCACAACGCTCATCACATCACACACACACACGCACACACACACACGCACACACACACACACACACACACACACACACACACACACACACACACACACACACACACACACACACACACACACACACACACACAAGCAAGGCAGACAACATCCTCTTGTCCTCTCACTCAGAGAATGGGAGAGATCCCTACCATTGTCCCAGGGGAGCACAGCACCAGGTGATGGGAACGGCAGGAGGACATGAAGACATATTAATGTACTAAAGACTTAATGAAGCTCAGTCCAGTACTCAGAGAGAAGAGAGGCTACAGGAGTGGGTGTGGGGGGGGTATGGTTTTTACTTTATTAGTTTACAGCAGATTAATGGGGCTAATCATTTAAGTGATGGAGATGGATTACCCTCTCAAAGCTGGCCCTGGACCCAATACCATCCATCCCCCTTCCTCCTCCACCAACTCACACCTCTCCTCACCCCCCCCCCCCCCCCTTCTCCACCACCACTACACCTCACCCACCTCTCCTCTCTGCATCCCCGACCACTCTCTCTCCCTGCCCAGCCAATCTTAAAGCAACATGGACGTGAAAGAGCTGTCCAATCACACAGCACGAAGAGGGCGCTCCTTTTTAACCTAGGTGAAGAAAATCAGTGCAAAACTGTAGAAGCAGAGTTCGTGGCTTACAGTATATAGATGATTTAACAGGTATTCAGCAGTACTTCTCCTACAAAAAAAGATAAACTAACTGACTACATGTGTAAGAGGGGAAACATGAACATGTAGCATCGTTTTGAGGTCTAACCTAATTGTAGTCATATGAGATGAAATGGACTGGATGCAATAATACATGAGCCTACTGTGAAACCTTCGTCGGATCCAAATCAAGATGAGGACATAATGTATGCTGAGACAGGGTCTGTCCGATGTGTTGTCTGATTGTGCTTGTGACTGTGTTTGTGGTTGGGCTTCTCCTCACGGTAAATTAGGACACCATTGTTACTGTGGCCCAGCCCCTTAGACAGGATATTGCATCGCTCTGCTGGTAATAAAAGTGTCACACGCCCACTCTTCCTTACATCTCCCTCCTCCATCCATCCCTTCCTCCCATCTCCATCCCTTCGCCCGCTGCTGGCAGCGTTTGAGTGAAAGTGTCCACCAAGAGGTTTAATTACTGTCTCCTCTTTCTCTCTTTCTCCCTTTCTCTCTTTCAACCCCCCCCCCCCCCCCCCTCCTGCCCACTGCAAGATAGAGCTCAGTGTCAGAGGCCTTGACAGATGAAGACAGAGCACAGGTACCCCATAGATATGCATGCATACACACTCACACACTTCCTGCCCCCCCCCACCCCCCCCCCGATTCCATTGTTACATGGGGAAACAGTCTGAGTGTTGTTCCAAGACAGAGTGAATGGTGAGGACTGAGATATAAATCAAAGTCAATGTTGAGTAAAGTTTAGATAAGAAAGAGCACACTGGAGAAGAGCTCATTCTAAACAGCACTTGGCCTGTAAGAGGCTAACATACGTCTCACCACAGGTCCATATGAAGTGTAGTATACAGTGGTGCATCAATGGACAACATAACAAATACAGACCCTCACACAGTTACATGAACTGATATTGTACACATAAATACACACCAACTCGGCTTTAAATCCCCCAACTGTAACCAAACCCCAAACCCACAACCGCATAATCATATATTCAAACCTACACACTCACATCCAGACAATAATTACACTCACCAACTCAATAAACAATACCACACAGCAATTCATTATTGTCTACCGTTTTGCATTGAATTCGGTAGATAGTATTTGTGTTTTATGTTGCTTTCTGCTACTTCGCTTGAGATTCCTTGCTCAACTGTCCCTCATCACAAGAAAATAAAAACATTACAGTAAAAAAAGTCATCTTTTATTTGTCATATTGACATAATGAAAGATATGTATTGTTTTTCTTGTAAATATCCATATCAATTATTTAATATGCAGCGCAATGAAATGTGATAGAGAGTAATATCTTCTCATAAGGCACGCATTAATCACATTTCCGCTTATTCGTGTGAATAAAAATGAGACATTATAATAGAGCTCCTAATGCATGTGTTTTGTTGGATCTTTATATCACGTTATGAGTAATATGTATTTGTATCTGTAACTGATGAAAATATGCCCTCTACTTCCCTCTGGTGGAGAAAAAGAGCTGAAAAAAAACAGACAGGGTTTTATATGATCGCATCTTGCGCACGATACCCAAACACATGCACAGATATACAATAGGTCACGTCTTTATTTAGCTTTATGAAGTATTATGAAAAGTAAAGTTTGAAAAGTAAAGTTTGTGGGTGCTTTCTGGTACCTATAAAGTAAAATAAAGAGTCATATAAAATAGATACGCACAGTGTCACAGCAAGCGTGCACTACTGAGTGTGTGTGCGCGGGCATGTGTGAGAGAACGAGGGAGAGAGAGTCTGACAGGCCATTACTGCAGACAGGTCCATAACTCAGTGAGATAAGTAAGAGCTGCTGCTGAAATGGCTTGTGTCAGCTGCCACTGACTGTGTGAGCGCGGTCACTGTCCGGCAGCGAAGCAGGGGCCTGACAGGCATTTAGCAGGTATCACCTCTATTTTATTTATTTAACCAGTCAAGTCAGTTAAGAACAAATTCTTATTTGCAATGACGGCCTAGGAACAGTGGGTTATTCTGACTTGTTCAGGGGCAGAATGACTGATTTTTTTTACCTTGTCTGCTTGGGGATTAGATCTAGAAACCTTTCAGTTACTGGCCCAACGCTCTGACCGCCAGGCTACCTGCCGCCCCTGTACGTCCCAAGTGAGTCTCTATGTCTCTGATTCTGTGTCTGAGTGTGTTTGTGCATAAATGTTTCCAAGAAAGACTGTCTTTGTATGTCAGTCTTCATGCGTCTGTATAGAAAGCGTATGTATCTGCATTCACCTGCGACTTGGAGCTTTGCCTGCATCTCTCTGAGATCCTCTTAGTGTTTGTGTACTCTGTCCCGAGCATCGTCTGTCCACACAGTGGTTATCTCTGAGCTGCTCTCCAGACACTCCAACACTCTGCAGGCCTGGACATGCCACAGCCCTCCCCTAGGGCACACAACACACGAACACACGTCCTGAAGGGTGAAATGTCTTTTTTCCTATTTATCTTTCTTCTATCTTGCTGCGATGTTCATTATTTATTAACGACAACTTTTTTTTATGATACAGGAAGATTAAGATGAAAGGTTTTCAAGATAAAAAGCATACTGTATGTAAAAAAAAAAGAAAGAGTTGCAGAATCGTAATGCTGCACGTGAGTGGTTCCCAAACTTTTTTGGTCAGCGACCCCATTTTTATATTTAAAAAAATCTGCGACACAACCATGTAAAAAAAGCGATGTAATCAACTGTCAATGTTAACCTTTTTAATTGGGGCTATGACAGTCTATTACAAATCAGTCCGACAGTACTTTTGACAGTATTTCAAGCTGAATTAAGTATCGTTTCAAGTGACTAAAATGCATCAGAAAGGTATTGGGAAGTTCAGAAGATCATCAGGGAATAATTATTTTATCTTCTCTGTAGAAAACAACATAATCATTGATTAATGACTGGTCTTGTCCACACTGTTGTAATGAGGCTTGTAGGCACTGTAGAGAGAAACAGAATGCAAATAAGTGTTCCTGAGAGTCTTGTCTTTCATTGATGGGGTCATAATTTGTACGAAGAAAACAGAAACCTCTCTGTTATTACAACCGCATCTTGTGAATTTTCTAATCCGTCTGTGTACAGCATGTATGCTGGTCGTGGTGTTTCTGGGTGCACCCATTTCCAAGCCCGCCTTGCCGTCCGGTGGGCCCGCTACTTCCCGCCCTTGGAAAATCCCTTTGGGCCACGGGCTCCGTCCTGCCGGCGTGCTTTGTCAGGTCTCGCTGAGTGCCCTGTGTGTCCTGATATGACCCAGACCACCCCCCCCCTCTATATTGTGTTGCTATCATGTTTTCTGTCACTGTAGTGTTGTTGTCATTGTGAATATTTGTTTTTTTTATCATTGTAATTAGTAAAACAAAATTAAAATGATATTTTTCCAACTCCAGAGGATGCAGTCATATCAATTTCGATTATGTTTAATGAGTTTATTTCAAGATATAGTTCTATGCATTTGGTGTGAGAGTAAAAGGCGCTGCATGGTCAATCCGGCATCTGTATTGGCCTTGCAGTATTCACGATGATATGGCCTCAGAGGAAGTCAGGGCGTTCATACTTCTTGAGTTTATGGTGCAGCACAGAGCTGGTTGTGAAGGAAGTTGTCAAGGAAGTGAATTTGTGTTTATACAGGACCTCTCGCCCTCACCTACCGTCAACCAATCATGTCAATGTGGAGCTATACTGAGCCCTCAGCATTGTTAAAACATTTGGGAGGCGAACAGCAATGTGGTACAAAGCTCAATTTGGCCTCTCCATGACTCTAACGGCTCCGCAATTGCTTCCCCCCCTCAATAAGGAGCCTCCGACCACATTTCCAGATCAAGCATACCCAACAGGTTAAAGAACCCATTCCCCTGAAAGCAGAACCGTTGAGCATTCCTTGAGTCATTCCTTTATAAAGGATGGAGTGATGAACATAATTCACAACAAGGTGGCAGTAGAGACACATAAATTGATTTCAGTATCTGAGAGCCCATATAAAGTGAACATTCCCATCTCTGGTCACATGGGGGCACCAGTAACTTTAGATGAAACACTAGTGTCAAACATTTGAGTCTGAAGGCAGGGGATGTCACTGAAGACCAATGAACAATAATTGAGTAACCATAAACACTCACAGAATGACAGCCATGTCATCAGTTAACTGCGGTGGCAAGTCAGTAATGAAGATGCTTAAGAAAAGTACACTGATGACACCTCTGAGGCTTCGACATACGCACAAACACACTCGCACCCTCTCTCTCTCTCTCTCACACACACACACACACGGATATTTATAATAATACAGATATTCATCTGTTGGTCACAGTTACCTTAAAAAAAATGTAGGGGCGTGGATCAGAAAATCAGTCAGTATCTGGTGTGACCACCATTTGCCTCATGCAGCGTGACACATCTCCTTCGCATAGAGTTGATCAGGCTGTTGATTGTGGCCTGTGGAATGTTGTCCCACTCCTTTTCAATGGCTGTGCGAAGTTGCTGGATGATGGCAAGAACTGGAACCTGCTGTCGTACAAGTTCATCCAGAGCATCCCAAACATGCTCAATGGGTGACATGTCTGGTGAGTATGCAGGCCATGGAAGAACTGGGACATTTTCAGCTTCCAGAAATGGTGTACAAATCCTTGCAACATGGGGCCATGCATTATCATGCTGAAACATGAGGTGATGGCCAGCGGATGAATGGCACGACAATGGGCCTCAGGATCTCGTCACCGTATCGCTATGCGTTTAAATTGCCATCAATAAAATGCAGTTTTGAACAAATACATTTCTTTAAAAATTAAGGAGAAGCAAGGGAGGGAAGGAGAGAAAGAGAGAGAGAGCTATAATTCACTTTCACTTTCACTTTCACAGACCTACTCAAACACCCTGGTCAAACAGACAGGGATGCAATTGTCAAAGCTAAAATACCACCTCTGCAGGATTAATAATTCAACTCGCCCCTGCCTACCCAATGGCAGGTCAGTTTCAATCTTCATTAATCCCTACAGATCTGATAGATGCCGCTCTGCCTTACCACTGAGCTAGTATACAGCTAGGGACTGTTCCTCAAACTCAACAGCAAGGGCCTTACAGTAAAGTAGGCTATCCCCGGAGTCGAGTGCCTACGCTCCCTTACCCTGAACCTATAAACCCGGCACCTTCTCAGGTTTGTCTGGGCCATAGCTTCCGCAGACTATGAGCAGGTTGCCCTCCTCTGGGTTGGCTTGAGCCCAGAGACACCCCTCCCTACGACTCCTACCAATGCACTTAGTACCTATAGTTGGGTCTAAGGTTAGATTCCTTTATACCAGCCACTCGGGTTCCCAATAGACTCACTAACCAGATGCTAAAAATGCTCAATGAATCAAGTCTATTTCGGAATCCTAGAGTAAAACGACATTTTCCTAGAGTAAAACGACATGCGGTTGTATGACTCTTTGGTGACACAGGGTTTCAGAACAATAAAGCAAGTTTATTCAAAATTCCAGAAACAGGCATAAAAAAAACACAGACCAACCAATCAATCACAAATCAATGTCACCAGTCAATGATAAGCCAATATTGACAGTACGTTATATTGATAGACCCCTTCATCGCCCTTAACTAAACCCTTATTGGGCATGCCAATACAATATTTTTGTCTGTTACAATTTTATGAGAAGCACAATATTTAACAACAACAAAAACAGGCTCTTACCTTCTACAACTTTATAAACAGCTTTTTGGCTCTCCCTTTAGGATGATCAGTACCTCAGATGGTGTCTAAAAACTCTAACAACTACTTTAACACAATTATATCAATGAGGTAACCTTAAGGGTTCCTCCTAGAACTTTACTTTAACACTTTCAGGATTAAAAAAAAAGTATAGAAAAAATCTAAATGCATTTTAGCAAAACTATTATTCCAGCAGTCAACAGGTTCTTCTAGCAAGCTCAAAGAGAGTTGTACCCTTCTCCAAAATCATGCCTCCTTTATAAACTCCATCTTCCTTTCTGCTAACCCTCCATGACGCATTCAGTGGTTAACACCTAATTCGGACATCACTCAACAGGTGCTTTATCAGCCCCCCCCCCAACAGGTCCTTTATCACTCCCACCTTTCCTCGCTTAGGCAAGATGTTCGCTTTCACGGGATGCCCGCCTTGACAGTATGCCTCGTCCTGGCCGCTCTGATCCGGGAATTTCCAATGCAAGCTAGCACCCTTAGAACACTCCATTATCATTTACTTTTAATCCATTCATTCTTAAACTTTAATTTTTAAACATTAACATTCCCTTCTCCACTCAATTATAATCCCACTCTAACCTAATTTATCACTCCCCTTACATCATAAACATCCAACATTTTAAACACTTCGACATTGTACCATTTCATCATTATAACATGTTATTATCAACCTCCTACAGGCCATAAAGCCCTGTCCTTTAAATCAAACAAACATAGTCTACATGCATCGTAACTTAAAGCAACCAACATTATAACATTCTTAATGCTTTCATTGCATTAGTTTAATCACCCTTCAATATCTCCCACTGTATGTTGCCCCATTCTTTCAACATTTAACATATTTAACCTCCAATCATTATCTTAATAAATTCCATTCATTTCTTCTTTTCTTTCATCAATGTCATTTCTCTCTCAATGTTCATTCTTCTTTGTGCTCCATGTGTGAGTGAAAGTGGAACTTCTTCATAAGTGCATGTATGGGTGTATGAAAGTGTGTCTCTAAAATGTACTTTTGTCACGATGTCAGCTAGCTGGCTATGGCTATGCAACACTGGAACTTTTCCAAGTCAAGGTAAGCTTTTCGTTTTATGAATTTATTGCCACCTGTGTAACTGCTAAACTGCTTGCTGTACACTGCACTGTATGATTATAGCGGGTTTATTAACGAGTTACTCCTAGTAGCTGGCGATGTTGACTATGATGTGTTAGCTAATATTGTGACAATGATGCAGGCTGTGCGTAGTGGTTAGCAGTTAAGATATGAAGGTATTGGCTTGGAATGGTAATTTTTTTTGTACCCCTTTTTCGTGGTATCCAATTGGTAGTTACAGTCTTGTCCCATCGCTGCAACTCCCGTATGGACTCGGGAGAGGTGAAGGTTGAGAGCCGTGCGTCCTCCGAAACACAACCCAGCCAAGCCGTACTGCTTCTTGACACAATGCCCGCTTAACCCGGAAGCCAGCCACACCAATGTATCACAGGAAACACCGTACACCTGGTGAACGTGTCAGTGTGCATTGCGCCCGGCCTGCCACAGGAGTCGCTAGAGTGCGATGGGACAAGAGCATCCCTGCCGGCCAAACCCTCCCTTAACGCTGGGCCAATTGTGCACCGCCCCATGGGTCTCCAGGTTGCAGCCGGCTGCGACAGAGCCTGGAATCGAACCAAGATCTCTAGTGGCACAGTTATTAATGCGATGCAGTGCCTTTGACCACTGCGCCACTCAGGAGGCCCTTGGAAAGATTTTTCACCTGGTCACAGACAGCTGTTGTATTGTGAACTGAAGTCCACAAGTGAAGGAAAAAGGTGATAGGAGAGCGTGTTGATGCGAGAAGGAATTATACAACGAGCAAATGATCATGCTGCTTGTACAGTGCCTTCGGTAAGTATTCACACCCCTTGACTTTTACCACAATTTGATACGTTACAGCCTTATCCTAAAATGGGTTAAATAAAAAACAATCCTCAGCAATCTACACACAAGTATTCAGACCCTTTGCTGTGACACTCGACATCAAGCTCAGGTGCATCCTGTTTCCATTGATCATCCTTGAGATGTTTCTACAACTTGATGCAATCGATTGGACATGATTTGGAAAGGCACACACCTGTCTATATAAGGTCCCACAGTTGACAGTGCATATCAGAGCAAAAACCAAGACATGAGGTTGAAGGAATTGTCCGTAGAGCTCCGAGACAGGATTGTGTCGATGCACAGATATGGGGAAGGGTACCAAAGCATTTCTGCAGCATTGAAGGTCCCTAAGAATACAGTGGCCTCCATCATTCTTAAATGGAAGAAATTTGGAGCCACCAAGTCTCTTCCTAGAGCTGGCCGCCTGGTCAAACTGAGAAATCGGGGTAGAAGGGTCTTGGTCAGAGAGCTGACCAAGAACCCGATGGTCACTCTGACAGAGGTCTAGAGTTCTTCTGTGGAGATGGAAGAAGCTTCCAGAAGCACAACCATCTCTGCAGCACTCCACCAATCAGGCCTTTATGGAAGAGTGGCCAGTCGAAAGCCACTCCTCAGTAAAAGGCACATGACAGGCCGCTTAGAGTTAGCCAAAAGGCACCTAAAGATTCTCAGACCAGGAGAAACAAGATTCTCTGATCTGATGAAACCAAGATTTAACTCTTTGGCCTGAATGCCAAGCGTCATGTCTGGAGGAATCCTGGCACCATCACTACAGTGAAGCATGGTGGTGGCAGCATCATGCTGTGGGGATGTTTTTCTGTGGTAGGGACTGGGAGACTAGTCAGGATCGAGGCAAAGATGAACAGAGCAATGTACAGAGAGAGCCTTGATGAAAACCTGCTCCACAGCGCTCAGGACCGCAAACTTGGGAAAAGGACAATGACCCTAAGCACACAGCCAAGACAGAGCAGGAGTTCAGGACAAGTCTATGATTGTCCTTGAGTGGCCCAGCCAGAGCCCAGACTTGAACCCAATAGAACATCTCTGTTGAGACCTGAAAATAGTTGTGCAGCGACACTCCCCATCCAACCTGACAGAGCTTGAGAGGATCGTACAGTTTTATTCTGTGTGTGTCACTGAGTAGGCTGATACCCCCTTTCATGGACCCAAGATCCACAGGCAAGGCTGTACATAAAATACATAAAATAAATACTTTTTTTATATAGACAGGTGTGTGCCTTTCCAAATCATGTGTAATCGATTGAATTTACTACAGGTGGACTCTAATCAAGTTGTAGAAACATCTCAAGGATGATGAATGGAAACAGGATGCACCTGAGCTCAATTTTGAGTCTCATAGCAAAGGGTCTGAATACTTATGTAAATAAGGGATTTCTATTTTATTTTTATTTTTAATACACTTGCAAAAAATCTAAAATCCTGGTTTCACTTTGTCATTATGGGGTATAGTGTATAGATTGATGAGAAAAAAAATTAAAACTTAATCAATTTTAGAAAAGGTTGTAACATAACAAAAATGTGGAAAAAGTCAAGGGGTCTGAATACTTTCCCAATGCACTGTAATTGGTAGCTGTATTTGAAACACTACCTAGTTACTGACTATTTTAAAAGTTTTTGTCAAATTGCGATGTTCCCCTGCCTGTTTATTGATGTATGCATTTGTGAGCTAAAGTTGGCAAGAAAAATGCCCCTCCAAATTGTACTGCAAATAGGCTGTGTTGTTTTCATATAATATGGCTAAGTAGGGGGTTTGTGTACATTTACCTGAGTGTTTCATTAGCTAGTTAGCTAAGTTTCTGACTTACTAAGCTAATTATTATTCATGTTTTTGTTGCATTTCAGGTGGAGTGGCATTGCTAACAGGCCAGCATGCTAACAGGCCAGGGCCCGTATTCACAAAGAATCTCAGATTTTATTTTAGGATCAATTTTGCCTTCACACTGAGTACAATTACATTGACAAGGTGGAGGTTACCCTAGATCAATATGACTACTCTGAGACGCTTTGTGAATATGGCCCTGGAAGAAAGCTGTTGCCCAATACCTTGCACAGTAGTCGCTTCACCACAGGACCCTAGAGCAGTGGTAGGCAACCCTGTTCCTGGAGTGCCCCAGGTACTGCAGGATTTTGTTCCAACCAGGCACCACGTTTTCCCAAAATGTTCAACAGACTTTGAGATACGTTTGCTCTGTTCGGAGGGTGTGCCGGCGTGTGACTTGAAGCAATGAGTGACGTATTTAAAGGGCAGAGTTGCATGTTCAACCCACAACCCAACCCACCTACAACCCAACCCATCCATGTTTTTCAACTGGTTGTTCAGTAAAGCACTGTTTCCATTCAATTGAACGTTCTATTATGTTTTTATGTGCTGAACGCAGCCCTGACCAACTGAGCTAATTCATCAGTTCAGTGATTGCCTAAATTCAACACACATGGTCTTCCAGGTTGACTAAATCAAAAACATGAAGTGCCTGCGGCACTCAAAGACCAGGGTCGCCTACCCCTGCCCTAGAGGTATTAGTCAATGCTTATGAACTGAATATTTAATGTGAACTTCCATATATCAATGACACTAACAAAAGGGTTGAATTGTTCAGCAACATGTGCAGTAAATGCTAACATGACTTTGGTGATGAAAGGTACATGATGCATTTATTGCCATCTCCCTATCAGACCACTGCATGCTGTGACATGGGCCTAAATAGTGACACATCTTCAAGCTACCTGACTGAAGACTGTGTTCTTCAGTGGTACCGGAAGCAAGGGCCTAACCTACAGCAACAGTCTCTGTCTCACAGCCATTCTGTCGACATGTACAGTACCAGTCAAAAGTTTGGACACACCAACTCATTGCAGGGTTTTTCTTTATTTTTACTATTTTTTACATTGTAGAATAATAGTGAAGACATACTATGAAATAACACACATAGAAACATGTAGTAACCAAAAAAGTGTTAAACAAATCAAAATATATTTTATATTTGAGATTCTTCAAATTACCCACCCTTTGCCTTGATGACAGCTTTGCACACTCTTGGCATTCTCTCAATCAGCTTCATGAGGTAGTCACCTGGAATGCATTTCAATTAAGCGGTGTGCCTTATTAAAAGTTACTTTTTGGAATTTCTTTCCTTTTTAATGCGTTTGAGCCAATCAGTTGTGTTGTGACAAGGTAGACCAAGTCCATATTATGACAAGAACAGCTCAAATAAGCAAAGAGAAATGACAGTCCATCATTACTTTAAGACATGAAGGTCAGTCAATTTGGAAAAATTCAAGAACTTTGAAAGTTTCTTCAAGTGCAGTCGCAAAAACCATCAAGCGCTACGATGAAACTGGCTCTCATGAGGACCGCCACAGGAAAGGAAGACCCAGAGTTACCTCTGCTGCAGAGGATAAGTTAGAGTTACAAGCCTCATAAATTGCAGCCCAAATAAATGCTTCACGGAGTTCAAGTAACAGTCACATCTCAACATCAACTGTTCAGAGGAGACAGCGTGAATCAGGCCTTCATGGTCGAATTGCTGCAAAGAAACCACTACTAAAGGACACCAATAATATGAAGAGACTTGCTTGGGCCAAGAAACACAAGCAATGGACATTAGACAGGTGGAAATCTGTCCTTTGGTCTGAAATTTGTGATTTTTGGTTCCAACCGCCGTGTCTTTTTGAGACACAGAGTAGGTGAATGGATGATCTCCGCATGTGTGGTTCCCACCGTGAAGCATGGAGGAGGAGGTGTAATCGTGTGGGGGTGCTTTGCTGGTGACACGGTCTGTGATTTATTTAGAATTCAAGGCACACTTAACCAGCATGACTACCACAGCATTCTGCAGCAACACGCCATCCCATCTGGTTTGCGCTCAGTGGGACTATCATTTGTTTTTCAACAGGACAATGACCCAACACACCTTCAGGCTGTGGAAGGGCTATTTGACCAAGGAGAGTGATGGAGTGCTGCATCAGATGACCTGGCCTCCACAGTCAACTGACCTCAACCCAATTTAGATGATTTGGGATGAGTTGGACCGCAGAGTGAAGGATAAGCAGCCAACAAGTGCTCAGCATATGGAACTCCTTCAAGACTGTTGGAAAGGCATTCCAGGTGAAGCTGGTTGAGAGAATGCCAAGAGTGTGCAAAGCTTTCATCAAGGCAAAGGGTGGCTACTTTGAAGAATCTCAAATATAAAATATATTTTGATTTGATCAACACTTTTTTGGTTACTACATGATTCGCAGGTAGTTGGTCAGAAGGCTCTGGAGGTCCCGGGATCATTCTGTCTCTAGCACCTGGAGAGAGATAGATAGCAGTAGTGAGTGCTAGAAAGAAGTGCTAGAAAGAGAGAGAGCCCTCACCCATGACCTCCCATTGGCCCAGGGCCTCCTCCCTAGTATCATGCAATGTAAAGGAAAATAATAATATCATGACTTACCGACACAGAGTGCTCCATGTTCTTTCTGGTAGCAAGCCTCAACCTGGATGCAGAGAAATGTCCTGCCTTGTGTATGGTATCTCCCCCAGGCTCCAAGAAATCAAATGACAAACCTTCAGAGATTAACAAAAGAAAATGGTACCTGTATTTACTGTAGGATTCATGTATCAGTTTGCCTACTTTACATTCATGTCTTTAAATGGCAACAATAGATCTGAAAGTATACATGCCATTTTGTGATAACAGCTATGTATAACAACCGGCCGTGAATGGGAGTCCATAGGGCGGTGCACAATTGGCTCAGCGTCGTCCAGGTTGGGGTTTGGCCATGGTACGTCGTAATTGTAAATAAGAATTTGTTCTTAACTGACTTGCCTAGTTAAATAAAGGTTAAATTAAAAAATAATATATAATTAAAACATGTACATTTATAGCTAGCTAAGATATTATTTATATTATGGCACCACGTCTCATCTCACAAACAATTGCTAAGGTGAACAGCAAATTCCACTATTGTGGCTAATCCTTATTGTGGCTAGCTTCACATAGGCGACTTATTCCATCATGACAACATGCGCCTCCTTATTTTACGGTAGTTAGCTAGCTGCTAGCTTAGATGCCTGTGATTGTTGAGACCTAATTTTGCAGCCAATCTGCTTCAAAGATGGATGATGTCAAGAATTAGCCAAGGTACCTAACTAAATGACAACCCTATTAATTAGGTATCCACTCGATTGCTTAATAAATTATCAAGCTAGCGTGTGCTAGCCAACATGCATTGCTTCTGCCACCTGCCACGAACCTGCTTGCTTTACATCTGACAGATATTTAGTTACCATAGCTAGCTAGATAATAATGGTTTATGATAACTGCAGTTTTGTTCATTATCAAGCTAGCTAGCTAAGTGTAAAACTGAGTCTGCCTGTTAAACACAGCTAGCCACATCAATTCTAGCAGTTGTAGATCAGCTAGCTAGCTTGATACTCAGTAACATTAGCTTACTATGTTTTTCTAGCCAACTGGGCATTCCCCTTGCCCCATCCCGGTAAATCTTTTTGCCTACTCCCGTCTCTTGGCCTTCTTCTAGGTTCAAAACTATATGGCTGTAGTCCGGTGCCTTATTGTCAAAAGCAACCCACTCTCAACACAGCCACCTGGTGCAGGCAGGCAGTCAATGGCTCAGTGTTCCAAAACTGTTCACCTGTTCCTATATCAAACAAAGACAATGTTCCATTTGTTGTTTTTGTGTGTTTTTATGGTGTGCGTGTGGCACAGCAGCATATAATAGATTTGATCTCCTATTTCCAAAACAATGTGACATATCAAATTGAAACATAGCTATATGCGCTACACATTATTATTTGGGGGGTGCTAATGTGAAACATGGCCTTTAAACTTTGAACACCTTTCTGTCATACTGAACGCAGCCCAGGCAAATGCAATCGAGCAACGCGTGGTGGCATTGATCAACCAATGGTGTGTTAGATACCACCCACAGACATTTGCTTGACACCCCCTCATTATCATATTGGAGGAAGAAATACACAAATAAATAAATGAAGAAATAATATAATTGAATGAAAGTGGGATTAAATATTTAAATAATTATTTACCTATCTATGTGTGCATTCATTCATCCATTTATGTATTTATCTATTTATGTGTGTATTTGTTCATTTAATTCTAATTTTGGCAGGTTTGGTCTGCCATAGATCTGTTCTATGTGCACTATTTCTATGCTCCCGTTCTTAAGTTTCATTTTTGCATCGTTTACGTTCGGTTTTGCACACCCGCTTTAGGCGAGCAATTTGAATTTGGACAACCAGGAAATGAGAGAGCGATTTCTGCATATTGCACCTTTAATACACACTTGTACATATGTGAAATAGGACAAATATAAGCACCCACCAAATTACTATTACACATACACGCTACCCAGATACACTTACCAGCACAAATTTGGTGCACATTGGGTTACCAAGCAGGCCACAGCTCTCATATGTCTGAGTCAAAACGAAGAACTCAATATTGGAAATATAATGTAATGTGCGTTCATACATAATGATCTATCCTGATTCAATAACTTATACTCTTGTTTGTGAAGATGAGCAGGGGAGTGTATTAAATCGACATCACCGTTGTTTCTATAATTAATGCACATTTGGCAGTGATATAGCTGCAATTTGGCCTCCTAACAGCTAATGACTTTGTGTCTTGATGAACACAGCTTTTCCCACATCTCTGCTGTTTCTGTGGAACTGAAGTCAATAACAAACCAACGTTGTTATGACTCTAATAACCCCTTACAGTAAGGAGTTTGGGTGATCTGTAGTCTGCACACGAGGAGACGTGATCTAAAGCCAGCTTTTGGATCGCCTGTCTGCATGTGAACTCTCTGACAATGCTAAATTGATTTAGACAGATTTGCCTCATGTCTTCTGAATCCAAATTCCTAGAGTAAACTGCCGACGGCAGCTGTGCTGGAGGAGCCATTACAATGCATGTGGGGTAGAGACATTTGCTGGTGAGCTGAGTTTTGTTTATAAGCGTCTACTAAAAATAATGGATGGATCTGAAAAGGTGTAATGAATATTGTTTTAAAGGTTTATTCATGACATGCTAGGTTTTGTCCATAAGGTAAGAGTGCTTTCTTTTGATTATGTTCCATGTAGACGATGCATTCAAGCTGGGGAGTAGGTATACTGTTGATTTGCCTGTAGTTGAGGCGCTTTGATAAGTGATGTAGCTTTTTGTGGCCTGCTTTTTTCCCATTTTCAACTCAGTTTGCTGCACTGGAGGCTATTTTACCAATTTTCCTGGAGTCTATATTTCTAACATTTAGTTGGTTTCTTTGTAATCTTTCATTTGAATTGTACACTAAATAAAGTAGAGATCTTAAATGTAGACTTTTCTTTCATTCCATTCCAAAGTTGAAAGCGGAAGTTTGGCCTATAGCTAGTTATTTGTAGTTATAGAGGCTACTTACGTTAGTGGTACAAATGGTCTACACACACACACACACACACACACACACACACACACACACACACACACACACACACACACACACACACACACACACACACACACAAAGTCTCTTTCCCCTCTTAAATCCTGGGCACTCTGACAGCACACATTAAGATCTGCCTTCTCAGCATGAACACATCATAAAAGTGGACAGGCAATTTCTGTTTTCACCAAATAGCCACGCGAGCTCGTTCTGCATCTCTGATTTTAATACACTCGACAAGCGGCTTAGCAGCGCTAAGGGAGAGTGAGCCGAGCCCGAGGGAGAGAAAGAGAGAGATCCGAGGGAGCGATTTTTGTGATATATGCCCCAATGCCCCTAAATCCATTTCTCCGTTTGAATTATCAACTAGAATTTGATTAATATGCAAATTCATGGCGAAAAGGCTCGTATAACTCTCTCAGTGGATAGTAATTAATCTCCGGTTAAAGTAATTTAATACATATATTCAGTTTTGTCAGCGACATGCTTAGTTCAATAGCCCGTAAAATTGAAGTTTGAAGTGTTAAGGGGCTCTATAGGAACGTTATAACTAAAACTTTCAAATGTACCCTCTTTAGTGATCAATCAAGCTTCCCCCCAGGTTAATCTAGCTAATTTCTCACATCAAATCATAATAGGGTGACATGCCATTGAGCCAAGAATCGATGACGTTTTTCTTCTTCCTTTCTTTATAATGTTATCCACTTGATCCTACACTGATGAAAAGCTGTTTCAACCACTGAAAGGATTTTTTGTCCAGAACTTATTGACAAGCCAGAATTTAGATTTCCATTATCCACTCGGCCTACAATTATCCAAACTATGATTTTAATGTAAACGAAATATGTTCACAATTACGTACCTCGATAAAAAAAGGAAACATATAAATAACATAAAAAGACCGTTGCTTTCAGCGAAAGTGACATCTGCCCGCATGATAGGCGACGTGAATTAAAAAAGAAGACACGCAAAAAAGCTAAAGGAAAAAAGAAATTGGGTTTTGTTAAGTCCTACATAACCGTGGATACATTTCAAAGATTATTTCAAATCAAATTACAAATTATCGAGAGAGAGAGAGAGAGAGAGGGGAGGGGAGTAAGGTGAGGAGGTGATGTAGTGGAGGGGAGGAGAGGGGCGCAGGCCCTATTGTTTCAGCAGAGACTCGTGCATCAAACTTCAATTTTCCGGCCGATTGAACTAGTGATTATCTTCTCTCTCCTGAGCTGAAATACATTTACAATTTGTGGATTAATTACCATATTGAAGTTTTGGGGATTGTGCTTATCTTCGCCACGTCGCCACAACACCTCATAAAACAAGGAACTGAGACCAGCACTGGAACACTTTGTACTGGTCACTATTTGGCCCTGCATTAAAGACATCCACATAAGAAACCACGTGGAAGCAAGATATCTAAAGTAGGGCCTACACTCAGAAAAAAAGGTTCTGGATAGAACCAAAAAGGGTTCTGTGCTTGCTTCATATATGGCACCACTTAAGGTTCTATATAGAATCGAAATTGGTTCCATATAGAAATATGGAACCCAAGGGTTCTATAAGGAAACCAATGTTGGTTCAGTGAAGTAGAACCCCTGGGGTTCTGATCAAAGAACCCTACAAAAGGGGTGCCATATATGAAGCAAGCAATAGAACCCTTTTTGGTTCTATCCAGAACCTTTTATTCTAAGAGTGTAGGCTTCTCTACAAAAACGGGTGTCGCTTCACTGTTCTAGGATGTGCATGGCACGTCAAAATGCCGAAAAATAAGTCCCAAAAACAAATCCTCGACCTCTTACCTACCTCTGCCAATCAAAATTGAAATGTTGCTCTGTTAAATGAGTAGAGCTGCATACAATATTAATAACGTAAGAAAATGAACTTTGTCCACACAGCATCCACCATAATGTATTGCTGTAATGGTTCATTCACAAAAACAGCATATTCATCAATGAATTTTTTGACAAATGTATTGATAATAATTTGTTTTTGTATAACTTGGTATTAATAAAATAATCGGACATTTACATTAACAAACGCAGGGCTTTAGCAGTTTAAATCAGCCTCCTTGTTGGGCCATAGTACCATGTGCGCGAGTCATAGGCTTGCAGTCTCGAGCCTGTTCTGCCAGAGGGATATCAGCTTGAGCAGAGAACATTTTTTTGCAGGGAAGGCGGCCTGCTTTCATTTCCATTCTTTACAACCAATACTTATTGCAAATGGAACAAATGAGGGAGCTTATTAACACAGCCCAATTAATGTCAACAATAGTAATTTAATAATATAAACAATTATACTAGAATTATTATAATATTATCAAAAAGTGTGGTTATGTGGTTGTCATGTGGCGTTGCTACCATACTGTATTGTCATGTGTTACTGCCCTGCTATGTTGTTGTCTCTCTTTATGTGGTGTTGTGGTGTCTCTCTTGTCGTGATGTGTGTTTTGTCCTATATATTTTTTTTAAATCCCAGCCCACGTCCCCGCAGGAGGCCTTTTGCCTTTTGGTAGGCCGTCATTGTAAATGAGAATTTGTTCTTAACTGGTTTGCCTAGTTAAATAAAGCTTAAATTAAAAAAAGAAAACTACTAACAACAATATAAACCGTAGCAATAAACTAATGATGATAAGAATAAATTCATTGTATGTTAATAATAATTATAATAACAATAATAATAATAATAATAACAACACTATTGTTGTTATTCTTACTGTTATTATTATAAGTTATTAATAGTATGCCTATAATATAATATGGTAATGTGAATGTGGCTTGAATTACAATGTATTTAATTAAACTAGGCCTAATTGAAAACAATACATTTCTAGTACTATATTATAGTAGCCTAGATAGTATTTTAGAATAACATTTGTTGAAGAATTATCTTCAATGCTCAATCTTCCAAGTCAAGGTTTACATTAGTGCTTTTGTAAAAAGTATCTAACTACATAATAAATTATTAACATCTTGGGGTCATATTATTGCGCTCTCAACTTCATTAAAAGCGCCAGAGACAAAGAAAAAAATGAGGTAGCTAACAGAAGAACACAAAATGATAAATCAAAGCCCTCCACGGATCGCACAAATGTCACCGTTTTATCATTATGAGACTCCGCTATACTTAGCATGAAAAACACCCAGGCCACAAGATAAAATGCTGAAAGATCTATCGTCCAAAAAGACAAACATATTATTTCTAGCCCCACACACAAACACAAAGCACAGACCAGCCCCTCTCCAGAATAAGATACTTCAATTGTGATGTATAGACTTGTTTAAAACGCGCGAGTCAAAAAAGCATCGACAGCGACAGCAATGAGCACAGATGCCCTCAGTAGCAGAGGGGCCATGTATGCATTACTGCCTTTGTAACAAAAATTAAGCTAACGGAGGGTTAAATCAATCCATCAAATTGACTGGAAATTGTGAGGAAAATTCAGAAACCATATGGCCTCCAAACGTTTGTGTCTTTTTCTGTGTGTTGGGTCACGCTTGTCTCCGTATTGCGCGCGGCTGGAGTCCGCCCATGCTCCATTGTGGCTGTCACACAGGGGAGCAGTGCTCATTTGTTCGCCGGTTTCACGCTTCTATGCCGAGAGTGAGCGAAAAACGCACAAACAGCATGGAGAAGCTGGCCCAGAACTCGACGTTTTTGTGCCTTCTTTTATGGCCTCACTCTGTGCTCCAGATTGCCGTTTCTCACAAATTCTATTGAGGAAATGAAAACACACGTCGCCGGGTCAGAAGGCAGGTTTTCAATGTGCTTTCAATGTGAAAGAGAAACGATACTTTGGCTTGAGGCGCAGCAATTTGATATTATGTAAAAACACAAATAAAAGATATAATTATAATAGGCCTGTAGAATGCTGATTGCAACAGAAATATGGAATTAAGGTCCCAAAATAATTTAATGTCTAGCTATGTTTCAATAAATGCTACTAAAATAAGTGGTCTATGAGGAATAGTGAGAAACGAAATGTTTTATTTTGAAATACATTACACTTTATACATTATGTTTAAAATGGTGTGCTGGCATTGAAAGGCACTTACAGGTACGCAAACCATTATAAATATATTAAAATGTGACTGATATTACAAGCAACCAGATGGAATATTATTTATCTTTGATTATTATCTTAGAAAATGTCTTCCCATCGTTATCAAACTGTTTAAATATGTCGGCTTACGATATAGTTCTAACACCTAGCGTAGGATGTGTGTTTTTCAATCTGAATGCCTCTGTGTAACATTCAAACCAACAGTCGTGTAAATTACAATTAAGTTCAACAAAATAAAACATGCATTGAAATGATTCATAGGTTGAGTTATTAGCTAGTGGTATTAGCTCATACCGGGAAGATTTTGTGTGTGTGTGTGTGTGTGTGTGTGTGTGTGGGCAGATCATTTGTGGATAAATTACATATTGCTTTTCTTTAAACTATTCCACGTTGGTTAAATGAATGGATGAATACAATAACTCTCTGCATCTGTTGTTGCATATAAGACACAGTCCATGCGATGCTAAGTGTTCTTCATAAAAGCCTCGTGATGTGGTGCATAAATGGCACTTCAAACTTTAGTCGTGGTAAGAGGGAGATACAATGGTACAAATCCTCAGTCATCCACGTCAATCTCCTCATCCTCGGAGCAGCCCTTGCTGCTAGTATGGTCTGTATATGGCGACGAAGGGGAGGACAATAAGAGTTTGTTCGAGGTGTTGCACTCATGGTTCGATAGCGAGGGTGACGCAGATCTATTAGGGCCCAGCGCCCCGTTAGCTGCGCATTTCTCCAGTTCGGCTAGTTTGGCCATCTTCTCAAACGACACGGTTCCCACGGCTTTGGCCGACTCCACGTCCGCCTTCATCTCCTCCAGGTCGCGTTTGAGCTTGGCGCGCCGGTTTTGGAACCAGGTGATGACCTGCGCGTTGGTGAGGCCGAGCTGCTGTGCTATCTGGTCGCGGTCAGCTGGACTCAGGTACTTCTGGTAAAGGAAGCGCTTTTCCAACTCGTAGATCTGGTGGTTGGTGAAGGCCGTGCGAGACTTCCGGCGCTTTTTGGGGTTATTCCGCGAACCGAATAGTGTCGTGCCGTCTCGGCCTGTGAGAGGATATATAGAGGATAGGGATGTTATCCTATAGGCATTTGGTGAATCACCAGGCATAATGTCGCTCCAAGAAACCTTAGAGAAATAAATGCTAAAACAATAAGAGACCTATGCATGTATTTCTCCTCTAAAACCACTACCACCACCAACAACAACAACACCAATACTGTCAATAGGCTAAACGTATCGTAATAACAGACGATAATAATCATGTGATACAATAGGCCTAACAAAAATAATAATCTTAAACGAAATATTAAATTAGTTTGCGTTATTATGTGGAGTATTATTTTGCTCCATGTTTACGCTTAGGCTAATTATTCGTTTTTTCATGGTGGAACTAGTCACATTTCATCTATTTTGTTCACGTAGGAATAACCAATTCGATACACATATTTTGCAGAAATCCAGCATATATATTTTTCTAAATTCCCTCTCAGTTTTAAGCTCTTTGGCAAGGCTCATAAACATGCACCGTGCTTTTTATTCAATACTCAAATTCTGAAAGAAATATGTGTACGACCAGACCCACTGCAGGCATACACACACACACACACACACACACACACACACACACACACACACACACACACACACACACACACACACACACACACACACACACACACACACACACACACACACACACACACACACACACACACACACCTGACATTCATATATTTTTCGTTAATTGAATTTGCAGTAGACCATAAGCTGAATTATAGTAGGCTACACAGTCTGCACATAATAACTAAATCGGCCAAACAAAGATCTGACTGTCCAGACTTACCCTCCGCCGCTTGAAGAACACTGACTTCGAGCCCTTTGAAGGTTTTGCTGGCGAGCTCCTCCAGAGCGCAGAGCGGGGAGGTTTGGGTGAAAAGTCCCCGGCTGGACAGGCTATGCCCTGAAGAGGACAGCTTCTCGCTGGAGGAGAGCAGGTGCGCCGTCCCGCAGCTGGAGTAACTTCTCTTTACCGAGGGCTTGTTCAGTATGTCCTCTATACTGAATGGCGTCAGGGGCTTGTTGGAGTTGGCCGGCGGCGGAAGCTGGTCCAGCGCATTGCGTCTCCGGTCCTCCATAACCGTGGGATCTTTGGAGGTCATAGTAGTTTATCGGGTGACACTTCGGAGATTTGTTTATGCTCTGGTTATACTTCAAAATAAGTATGCCTTAATGAAAAGTTGTGGGAAATGTGGAGAATGGAAATCCGATCACAGGTGCTTCTGCAACCGCATGTTGGTCGCTTTGCCGCAGGGTAGGGAGACTTTGAGTCCAGTTAAAGTCCCACTTCTCCTGTCTACTCTTACGGGGTGACGCACGAGCCACAACATGAAACCATCCGGTGGACAGTGATTCCCAAAAAGCAGCCGCAATTGACCACCACTAACAAGTTATTGTAGATTGGAAGGTAATCAATTATGGACACTGACACACATGCACACTCTCTCTCTCTCCCTCACTCTTTCTCTCCCCACTTTCTCTCTCTTTGTCACTCCTTGACTATGATGCGGTCCAGTGTAGGATTTAGCGTGAGCGAAGCAGCGGTAATTAGAGGGCATAGCCGGGGGAGGAGTCGAATTGGATTACTTAATGCTGTCACACTTTCGACTAATCAGCACTTCATCGAAGTACATATTATCCTTTTCTGTAGAATAGCCTATTTGTCTACCACGTAATGTAGCCTACGCATGAACAAAATATGTTGAACAATGTTCAGATCGAATTGCCTTTTCTAAAATGCAGGATAATTTGCTTACAGTTACAATAGGCTAATGTATCTATATATCTATATATATATATACACATCATTTTTTAAACGTTTTTATTTGTAGCCTAATTTTCGATATAGGAAGGTGACGTGCACTGGCTATGCCTGTGCGTAAAAGTTAGTCTAGTGTGCTGTTGTGTGCTGTTGTGAAGGCAGGCAGTATATCAGGTTAATAATACTTCCGGGCAGAGAGACAACATCATCCCCTTTAGCCTTGCCAAATCCTCTGCACTATAACTTACGCACAAAGGGCCATCCTCCATAGCGCAATGGGAGATATTTCACCTCCTCACTGCCTTGCTGCAATGGTGTACACATATGGTGTACAAATAGGGATCTATTGCAGAGGTATATTTACAGTATGCGGTTACTGTTTAGTATTGAAGTGTCAGTTTAACCATCCAGCATGATTTCACATTTAGACTATAGGCTGCTACACACTAAAAACAAATAAACGGTAGTGCTAAGTAAGGATTATTTGGCTTGCGACCATAGCGGATCCCTTTTTGGTGTTATATGGAGCCTTTCTTTGAAGTCTCTATAAATAACCCTTTTCTAAGGTTTTATAAAGAACCCTAAAAAAATGTCCTTTCTCAATCTCAACGGTTCTTTGTAGAACCATACAGGGTTTAATAGACATATTATTTTGTTCAAATTCCATAGGTTTTATTATTGTGCTTATTAAGTTGAAATCAGGAGTGCTAGCTCTGGGTCCTTGAGGAGAGAACTCGGAACTACTGACTTAGTCAACGATCTCAATTGATACAAGGCCATACGTAAGTCTTTCACAAGACACGTCACTAGCCATAGTCATATATAACATGTAATAGCATAACACAACAGAACCCTTGTTTGAACTACAAAGAACCATCGAAGGTCTCAAAGGGTTCTTTGGGTCAGTATGGTTCCACATATGGTTCCACATATGGTTCCATATGGTTCCACATAGAACCATCACCCTTCCCAAAGAACCATTGAGGAACCCTCATTTGTTGATGTAGGCTTACTGAAATAATTGTATGGTTAGGCTATGTCTCTACTAAACACTTTTATGTTGGCTACATGTTTTAAGCCAGATCAATGAAGCCCAGCTGTATTCAAGCTTATCTATAACATATTCCAGCAAATTGTGAACAGTATCCTGCTGTGATACAGGCATCTAGACCACGGCCTCGATTCACAGTTGTGATGTAACTTAAGCATTTTGATGATCATACCAGGTGCAACGTTATTTATGAGCTAACTTTTCAAGAGTTTTCCCCAAACATTCGTTTTTATTTTATTTAACCTTTATTTTGCCAGGGAGTCATACTGAGACCAAGGTGTCTTTTACAGACGAGCCCTGAATTACAGAAATGACAGAAAATACACACATCAAAATAGAAATGCTAAATGCTAACAGAAAGAAAAACACGGTCATAAAAAACGAACACATTCATCAGTAAGAAGAACCTCAATCAGCCTTCTGAATTGCCCTAGAGGCATCAAACGTCCAATTTAGGAATATTTAGAAGATTGTTCCACAAATAAAGTGCAAAAAAACTAAAAGCTGATTTACCTAACTCATTTCCAAAGTTAGCCATCCCTGAGACCTGGTGTGGTAAGTCTAAAGTTTAGTAATGATTGGTACAGTGGGAGTTTTTGTCAAAGAGCTTTAATACATGAAAACATAACAATCTATCAACCTATGTGACATCAAAGAGGGACAAAAAAAGTTCTGGTAGAGAATGCAGTGATGAGTATTAAAACTGTCCCTTGCAGTGCGCTATGATAAACACCATCTAACGTCTTTAATGAAGTGGCAGCTGCGTTCATATAGATGATGTCGCCATAGTCTAGGACCGATAGGAACATCGACTGAATAATCTGCTTTCGACTATTTAGTGAGAGGTAGGACCTATTTCTATAGAAGAAGCCCATTTTTATTCTCAATCGTTGTGCTTTTAAAATACAGATGTTCATCTATCCAGATGCCCAGATATTTGTAAGCAGGGACACGATCAAAGTACGTACAGTGCCTGCAGAAGGTATTCACAACTATTTACTTTTTCCAAATTTTGTTGTGCTACAGCCTGAATTTAAAATGGATTAAATTGAGATTTTTTGTCACTGACCTACACACGATAAAAATACCCCTTAATGTAAAGTCACAGAATACGTTGCACGGACTCACTCTGTGTGAAATAACAGTGTTTAACATGATTTTTCAATGACTACCTCATCTCTGTACCCCACTCATACAATTATATGTAAGGTCGCTCAGTCGAGCAGTGAATTTCAAACACAGATTCAACCACAAAGACCAGGGAGGTTTTACAATGCTTCGCAAAGAAGGGCACCTATCGGTAGATGGGTAAAAATAAAGCAGACATTGAATATTCCTTTTATCATGGTGCAGTTATTAATTACACTTTGGATGGTGTATCAATACACCCAGTCACTACAAAGATTCAAGCATCCGGAGTCCTTCCTAACTCAGTTGCCGGAGAGGAAGGAAACCACTCAGGGATTTCACCATGAGGCCAATGGTGGCTTTAAATCAGCTACAGAGTTTAATGGTTGTGATAGGAGAAACCTGAGGACAGATTAACAACATCTTAGTTACTCCACAACACTAACCTAATTGACAGAGTGAAAAGAAGGAATAGAATAAAAAATATTCCAAAACATGCATGCTGTTTGCAATAAGGCACTAAAGTAAACTGCAAAAAATGTGGAAAATAAATAAACTTTATGTCCTAAATGCAATGTATTTTGGGGGGCAAATCCAACACAACACATCACTGAGTACCACTCTTATTTTCATATTTTCAAGTATGGTGGTGGCTAAATCATGTTATGAGTATGCTTGTCATTGGTAAGGACTCAGAAGTTGTTTATGACACCAGGTGGGTGCAATTATTTATCAGGTCAAACAGAAAACCAGCAGTCTCCGAAAATCGTAGGGTAAGAGTTGAATACTCCTGTCCTAGAAGAAAACCTGGTTCAGTCTGCTTTCCAACAGACACTGGGACACAAATGTATCCTTTCAACAGGACCATAACCTAAAACACATGGCCAAATATACACTGGGGTTGCTTATCAATACGATATTAAATGTTCCTGAGTGTCCTAGTTACAGCTTTGACTTAAATCGACTTGAAAATCTACGGCAAGACTTGAAAATGATCAACAACCGACTTGACAGAGCTTAATTAAATAATTTTCAAAAGAATAATGTGCAAATATTGTACAATAGAGGTGTGCGAAGCTCTAGGAGAATTACCCAGAAAGACTCACAACTGTCAACAGTGATTCTGTATTGACTCAGGGCGTTGAATACTTATCTAATTAAGATATATTAGTGTTTTATTTTTTATTTTATGTGTAACAAATTTTTCTTACACTTTTACATTACAGAGCATTTTGTGTAGATCGTTTACAAAAGAATACAATGAAATCCATTTCAATCCCACTTTGTAACACAACAAAATATGGAAAAAGTCAAGGGGTGTGAATACTATCTGAAGACACTGTATGTTTAAATCATCAGAGTTATTTTCATGCACTCTAGAGAACAACATATACTTAGTTTTACCTGCATTCAATACTAATTTCAGGTCAATAAAGTTTTTCTGTAATGCAATGAAGGCAGACTGTAGTTCAGATAGAGCCTGGTCAACAATAGTCTGCAATACCATACACAACAGTATCATTGGCATATAAGTGCAGGTTACAATTTTTAACAAGTCCATATTGTTAATGTAAACAATAAAAGGTATAGGACCCAAAATTGATCCTTGTGGGACACCTTTCATTATGTCCAGAAAACCTGATTAAACGTCATTATTAGATACACATTGAGTTCTATCTGTCAAGTCATTTTTAAACCAGTTACATGCAGCCTGGTCTAGGCCAATTGAGGAAAGCCTCTGAATTAGCAGTGAGTGATCAACAGTATCAAAAGACTTTGACAGGTCAATGAAGAGGGCAGCACAATGTTGCCTTTAATCCATACAGTTACGCACTTCATTTATAACTAGGGATGCAGCAGAGATAGTGCTATGACCGGTCTAAAACCCACTGATGAAAACACTTTAGAAAACATTTAAAAGATAAGAAAGATCTTAGATAAGATATTGTCAAGGATTCTAATATTTTAGCTAGGCAAGAAAGTTGAGTAATAGGGCGATAAAAATTTAGGTCACATCATATGATCAAAAGAAAGGGAGCGCTGCTCTCAGATCATCTTTCTCCATTAAAATCTTTTTCCCAAACATTATAATTACTTCACAATACTGACGAAAGATCGGCTCCTGGAGAGATATACCGCCTACTGCTGCAAATATTGAGGCTGCTTATTCTAATGCTTACCCAATAAAAATGCATGAAATCATTGATTTGGCACATCATTGCGCACTTGTTAGGCTACACATGAATTATATTGAGACAAATAACAGACAGTAGCTTACAAGTAGCAAAATAGAACTCAATTGATTGAACATTAAATGTACCCTATTTCAATATGATTGAAATAGGCCTATAGCCTACTGTTAATATTTTAATGCAGTTATCACGGTTTTCATTTGAAGCATTTGTATACGTAGCTTGTTTCTATCAATTTCAAAGACATTGGCAACTTTGTTTTTGTAGTCAAATTTGTTCTGAAGTTATCGGCGGTCACAGAGAAACCATGTGATTCTATGTTTAACGGAGATCTTCTGTGTATAAAATGACACGGTAGGGCAAAAAATTATCTAACGACGCACTTAGCTATTCTACGAGCGGTCTGAGGCAGGCGTTAGATTACGAGTGTTTTAAAGTGCAACGTTAATAAGAATGGTTTTGGGAAACAGCTCGGAGATTTAACGATGCTCCTACGAAGGTTTTAATGATGAACTTAGCCTTAAAATGCTTTTGGAAAACCGGGCCTAGCCCTGTTATTATAGGCTATAGGTCCATACGTAAATACATCTACTAGGCTTACTTCTTAGGCCTCCTACTACTAATAATATTATTATTAATAATAGCAATAATAATAACAACCATAATAATACCACTAATAATAATAATAATATAGACAATTTGCTATAATTATTATATAATTTTTCCTATTTGTCAATTCTGAAATAGCCTTGCTAATAATGCAACAGAACATAACGCGGGATTAAAACAATCAATCTAGCTATTAAATCGTGATTAATATTGCAACTACATTAAAAACAAATGTAATCAAAAATCCTATTAGTGTACAAATCATATTTGGAAAGAAAATTATGCGTACACGTTAAGCGCAGGGCGTATGTGGTGGCTGGCGTTGAACGCTCATGCAGTGACGCATAGGTTGCGTTCCAATACTACACTCCGCCTCCATGGATGCATTAATAAATATGTCCCTACTGTAACTATACGTCATGTACCTCCACCTATCACAATTAACGCAGCGGGCCTTGTTTTTTAAGGTGATTAAACGCTACAGCCAAGACAGTAGCCTATTAATAAATTATCCCATGCGTGATAAAAACAAGCAGTGAAATTAGGCTGTAATTCGTGCGATGAAGCACACTGTGTGAGTCATTTGTGGAGATATCCAACAATATGATGAGAACAGATTAAATCTTTTCAGCCTCCAACAGTCAGTTGTTTCATGTCCAATCCTTGACGCCCTCTGGCAATTTACTGGACCCAAGCGAGTGACATTTCAGAGGCTGATCGCTTTCTCTCACAGATTTCTGTCTATCACAGATTTCTTCTGCACGTGACAATACTGCTATAGCGTGTATCACGTTTTTTTCCTGAAAATGATTTAACATATAGATAACGCCATCGTGGTCAAGATTGATTGACAAGGTTTAGGATGTCTGCAATCAAAGTGTAACAATGAGTAGTTCAGAATAATGACTTTGTTACACAAGTCACTTTATTTGGTGAGTTTTATTTTGTAATTTACTCACGGCTTCCGTCGCGCGTGAGATTTGATTACACGGGCATTGTTGGATCTTTTCAGGGTTCCCCTCTCGCCTCCTCGCTTGACCTTTCCATACTCCATCATTGCAGTGCGGATGCATTTGATACCCTCAAAGAAATTGAGAAACACTCCTATTTTCACGTAGGTTTTGATTTCGTCATCAGAAGAAATATCTACTCAGGCCTTTGAACTTTTGTTGGCCTATTTCTAAAAGTGATGAGAGAAGTGAATTCAGGCATTTATACATGGGCCAAACATAGGCTGGAGGCTAGAATAATCCAATGAAATAAATACATTATCGACTATTATGAAAATATTCGTTGTTCCTACGAAATTATTAGCCTATATCTTACCTGTGTTTACAGCCTGACATGGTTATGACTTTTTGTTGTCTAGGCTATCCCACTGGGCCCACACTGGTTGAATTAACATTGTTTCCACTTACTTTCAATGGAATTACGTTGAACCAACGTGGAATAGAAGTTAACTTGACATCTATGCCCAGTGGGATGTTTTCATTGTGTGTGGAAAGTAAGCCAGCAAAAATAGCTGAAATATTAAAGCTGCATTGAATGATCACATTGTATTCCATTTGCATCTGTTTTGGGGGAAGTGTGACCCTAAATACTAAACATTAACAGATATTATGAATAACACATTGATTTCCAAACGTCTATGCATTATGCTTAATGACATTTCTGGGATTGGGCTATAGCTAGACTACACAGGCCTACATGTCACTATATGCTGACTACAGCAGTCATTATGTCAATATTCAACAGTGTATAAAGCTTAGTCAAAAACCTATACCCTTATCCCCTACTTCTTCTGCAGATCTGAAGGAACCTCATAGGCTTAGGAAAAATAGCAGAGGCACCCCCTAACAGCAATAGAAGGTGAGGTGGAGCTATCATTGTACTAATCTGGTTACAAAAAAAACAAACGGGTATAGGCTAGGGGTTATAGGGTTGCTGCCAGACGAACAGTGGCTCTCAAGGGCAGACATGTCGGATGTGATTATGGAGGCCTGGCATATCTGCCATTCATATGCCCATTCATGGGACTGTGGCACTTATATTACACACTGCCGTGGGCACACACACATAAGGCCTGTTAGACAGATGCCCGGTGCTAAATGCCTATGTTGACTGGCCTCTTGATGCGGCTATCGGCTAATCCCACATACAGATGCGTGTCATCATAAAGCTGATGGGTCCCAAAAAGCAGACGAAGACAGCGTAACAGATGCAAGATATGCTGGCTAATGATGAGGACGCTATCCCTCACATCATCTAACTCTATAATACGAAGAGTACTTGGTATAACCTTGCATTTTTCCCCGGCCAGTAAGTCATATAGCTCCAGTTGAGAACAGCATCCATCTATCCATCCATCCATCCATCCATCCATCCATCCATCCATCCATCCATTCATTCATTCATTCCTTCAAACATTTATATTTCTCATCGTGTGTTATGGATTTACAGAGCCTCAGCTAGCAAGCCCGTACCTCCTTCAGACCCTGAGCCGTCCCTGCCAGGCGTACGGACACACAGCTGGTGGAAGAGACCACCTCATGACTCTGACAGACATGTTACTAACCACACGGTTTCTTCCATCACCGGAGGCAGCAGTTAGGAGTACAGCGCTGCGAAATAGAGAGAGGGAGAGCGAGTGAGAAAGAAAGAAAGAGAGAGACACATATACAGATAAAGAGGCAGAGCGAGAGAAAGGGAAAGACAGAGAAAGAGGGATGGAGAGATAAGAGCCCTAATAGATGTTTTCACCTGTGAGCGGCTAAAAGCAGAAAGCAGGACAGGTGCACCTTGAGGAACACAATGATAGAGGGTTTCTTATGATGGATGGCAGAAGTCAAGGTGTGTGTGTGTGTTTATATATATCTGTGTGTATGATCTCTGTTCGCTTTTCTGTCATGCTCAGGTATGAGCTGAAGGAGAGTGGTTTGGCAAATGGGGCAGCATAGTCTAGAGTAGAGTTCACACTGAAAACACACTCAGATCTTCTCCAGTCATCTTCTCTCTAACCAATAACAGCCTATGAAGAATATAAAGCCATACTACAGTCCATGTCCCAGAAAGCCCCTTCCACCACAATGTGGAAGCTGTGACTAATGTGATATATTCATTACAGATGAGTGATGACAACAATGTGATGTATTCATTAATAGTGAGTGATGTCACTAATGTGATATACTCAGTCATTTCCCCTTCCTCGTCCCCAGCTGTTCGGCTCAGTGTCTGACTGACTGTGGGTGATACCACAAAGGGTTAATGATAATGAAATAAATGTCTAGGTTCGGTTGCAGCGCGGTGTGAGTCAGTTGATTCAAGTCTGAGGCCACAGCAAAGTAATGCTGTTACTGACTGGTTTTCAGATGTGTGATGCCAGGTTTCAATTAGAAAGAGGAGATGTGACGAGAGAGAGAGAGAGAGAGGCGGGAGTAAGACCATCAGTGTGCAAAGAGAGAAAGAGAAACAGAGAGAGGGAATAAATTGAGAACATCTGTGGAAAGACAAAGAAATGAGAGAGAGAGTGTAAGATGTCGGACGAGAGGGCGAGAGAGAACGAGAGAGCGAGAGGGAGATTAAAAGAAAGACTGAATAAGAGAGAGGGGGAAGGTGTGTGGTTCACTGGTCTGACACACACAGCAGATGTTTCCGCCATTCAGCTGTTCGTTTAAACCACTTTACTGAATAGTAATGACAACTGCAATACTGGTACCGCTTGCAAGATATACAGTACAAAATATAGTCGTTTGCTTTATTGGTCCATTTACACAGACATTCTTGATTTGATGCTGTCACAGTACCCAACGTGATACACAACACACACAAACAGGCTGCTGCAGAGCAGTATCCCTGGAGCAATTAGGGATAAACAAATAGGATATTGAAGCCAGCTCACTCCCTGCACGTTTCCCCCTAGTCAGGTCGGGGATTCGAACTAGCAACCCTCTGGTTATTGGCCCGCCTCTCTAACCTCGAGGAGACCGCAGACCCTCTTTTCTCCTCTCCTCTTCTTTCCTCTCCTAACTTAGTTTCCTTCACCCCTCTGTTCATGTCCTTCTCTTCTCCATCTTTCGCATAATCGCCTTACCTCTTATATTCCGTTCCTCCCTTCTCTACTCTACTCCTCTCTTCTCACCACCTCCATTGTGGGAGGTTCATTCAGAGGACACCTGTGAGGGAATGATTTTATTGAAACTAACTTCAACTCCAAGGCTGCATAGTTAACTACTGCTCTTAGGCAAAGACGTTGAAAAACATTAAAATAAAGTAGAAAGAATTATGTCTGAGGACATTTTTACCAAATGGTGGTTGTTCAGTAATACCATTTTTTATTAACGCTGGAGCACTTTTGCAATGTGCCATTTATCAATGAAAGGATCTGTAAAAGAAAATCAATGCTTAATTTAAGGGAAGGTGTTTAGCAGCATACGGACCAAAAAAATACCTCTTTAATCCAGACAGATTCAAACGATCACTGCTGTCTGACAGGAACCTCAGCCGATAAGGCACTGATTACCTCGTTCTATCACTCCAGCCCAGTGGAATAGACAGACATGATGGGTGATGGTTAAAAGGCAAATCTTTTCAGCATATCGACAACATGCCTATTTTGCTGTGTGTGTATGTGTGTGTGACAACAGCGTCTGGGATCCATATGCACCAACAGTCAACCAACCTTAGCTTGTTTTGGAGATGGGGTAGCGCTCAGGGTGGATTTACGTTAGAAAATAGGTCTGGTGAGCTCTATTTCTCTTCAACATCAGATTTGTAACTTTTCTGTTTACACTTACCTTGGAAGTGGCCAAAGCCACATTCCTGCTTAATGTATGTGTGCAGCTATTAGCATACTGTAAATACCATATTATATAGACAAACTAAATAAGAAAAGCAATTTAAACTATACAGGAGCTTTTCATCTAAACCATATTGCACATAGGGTGTTGCACACTTATTGCAATGATTGACAAATGTGTGGATATTGTAAAACGTGTTTTTAAAAGCCTTTAATTTTCAATTTGGCTAACAGAGCAAAAATTCTGTCTACTGGTATTATGGTAATTAGGGTAATTCTTGCAGGAACATGTGGTGTGGGAGTAGGGAGATCCGTTGTCTTTACACCAGTGGAGGCTGCTGAGGGGAGGACGGCTCGTAATAATGGCTGGAACGGAGTTAATGGAATGGCATCAAACACATGGGAACCAATGCGTTTGATGTATTTGATACCGTTCCACTCCGCTCCAGCCATTACCACGAGCCCGTCCTCCCCAATTAAGGTGCATCCAACGTCCTCTGCTTTACACTGTACCCCTCAGAGAGGGGTATGTGTTGTAGCCGTCTCCCACACTACCTACAATTAAATTAGCCATATTGTAGAGTGCGTTATCTTGCATTAGGTCTACGCTACAAGGTTATTTCTGGCTGAATGAGTGTGAATGTGTGGGGTGAGGGCTGGGCGGGGATAATGTGACCCCACATGTCTATCACACTGACAACTTCATTAAGGGAGATGCTCATGAATACAAAATTGCACCAATTGGAACGTGGCATATCCTATTTATTAATTTTATCTATTTAACCGTAGCTATTTGACGAGGAAAGTATTTCGGCAGAAATGTTGTTTTTACAGTATGGACATTTCACACTAACAGAACTTTAAATCACATTTACATTCCAAAGGATTTAGCCCAGTCCACGTATGAAGATGCGACAGAACTCTGACTTCAAATGTTCACTGCAACAGTGAAACTACACTCCTAGAATAAAGGGGTCCAAAAAGGTTCTTTGGCTGTCCCCAAAGCAGAACCCTTTTTTGGTACTAGGTAGAACCCTTTTTGGTTCCAGGTAGAGCCCCTTTGGGAATCATGTTCTACCTGGAACCAAAATGGTTATTCCTGGAACCAAAAATGGTTCTCCTATGGGGACAGCCAAAGAACCCTTTTAGGTTCTAAATAGTACCTTTTTTTCTGAGAGTGTATAATAGTTTTTATTTTCATCTTAATGGGACAGTCTTTCACTCTCCAGCCCGGGCGTAGTGTATCACCCAGGTTTTAAATGTCACATCTCTCTCCCGTTGATCCAGTGTTGGACTCCTCTCCTCAGATCAATGGGAAATAAAAGAAAACCTGGGGCTAAAAGAGGCATGGAGGGTCGTAACCTTCTAGCACAGTCTGATTAGACGATAAAGGTCACCGCTCAATGTCACTGTAATCATTCCAATGGCCTACTAAAGATGAAGCGGTTGTTCGTTGCTGAGACACACATGCACATAAGTACAACCGCATGCACAGACCTAAGACTACCTACCTAACACCTCCCTTTCAGACAACACAGTATACAAGCAGCACTGTTCAGAATAACTATTATGAGCTTCCACCCCAGTGCTGAATCTCTTGCTACTGGAACCAGTTAATTGGAACAGAACAGAACAGAGAACCAGAAAATATCAGATTTCTTTCAAGGAAACGAAGACAGAACCCGGATCGAAAGTGATCTCTAGTGTTCCCGAAACAGAACCGTTATTTTCAAATCTTGAGAACCCGGTTAATAATGTTGTTTTTTGGTCAAAAAAATAATTGTATATAATTCTGTAATTCAGTAATGTTCTGATGCTAGTAATAGGCAGGTAGCCTAGTGGTTAGAGCATTGGGCCAGTAACCGAAAGGTTGCTAGATCAAATCTCCAAGCTGACAAGGTAAAGATCTGTCGTTCTGACCCTGAACAAGGCAGTTAACCTAATGTTACTAGGCCGTCATTGTAAATAAGAATTTGTTCTTAACTGACTTGCCTGGTTCAATAAAATAGCCTAAACCCTTTTCAATTCACATCATGTCATGATTTTTAGTGCTTCAAGCCCCCTACATGTCCACCCCTCTTTCTCACTCTCTCCCCACATGGGAAATTTTAGCCACATCTCCCGTCTGCACTTATATGACCAATCAAACATGTAAACAACTAGCTTACCCATTCTGTAGCAAGCGTCTCTATCCTTGATAATTGGTGGAGTAAATGAATGAGCTAAACTTAAAATCTATGTTGATTTCACGGGTAAAAAAAGGAATGAAAAGAAACGATATGAACTGTTACTTTCTTTTGGTTCGAACCGGTTCAGAACTTTATTATGCTGGTCGGAACACGGAACGGAAATAAAAATAATAAGGGTTCAACCCCTGCTCAGTGGTAGGTTGAACCAAACATCCCATAGGAAAAGTTAGCCTCATAATTACTAGACTGTTTAACGCTGCGCTTTGGTAGCGAACCATTCATGTAAGCCAAAATCAGGCTGGCTCACGAGGCTAAGGTAGAGTGGTGTCTGAATAAAATCACTGCATCACAATAGAGTTCAGCCTTGAATTAGTGAATTGAAAATCAATGGGCATAGTGATTTGGATGGTTTTGTTTCTTCTAAAAAAAAAGGCACTAAATTTACTATAGAGTACAGAAAAAGTGATTGAAATCTGAAATGTATTCCTGAATACGGTGTGTTTGAAACACACAGAACTGTCGTGCGTGTGGTTCAGTGTGTGTGAGATGTTAAGTGTCCTTTTGCTGCTGACATTTCTCTTTAAATCAGCCTGACTCCCACCCATGCTCCTCCACACTTGAACTCCTGGTAATGAATCACTTGGCCAACACAATATCCCCTCCCCAGGAAGCAGAAAGGCCTTGAGCTTTACAGCAGCATCCATCTGGCCATAAGTCTCCCTGCTACACACACACACACGCGCACAAACGCACACAAGCACACACACACACACTCTCTCTCTCTACTCACTGAGCCTGGACAAGAAACCCCTACTGAGGCAAGGACACAAATCTCACCCTAGATAACACACACACGCACAAACGCACACACGCACACACAATAAATATCTACGGTGCTCAGATTGTTCAGAGATTTATTCGCCTGCCAAGCCAGCAGAAAATTGACTTGTTTCATGGAGGCAGGCTATTGACACACATACCGGGGAGCGAGAGAGAGTGAGGGGGAAAGAGAGAGAGAGAGAGAGAGAGAGAGAGAGAGAAAGGGGGAGAGAGTGATATAGAGAGAGTGTGAGCGGGTCTGGGGGGACAGAGAGCATATAAGGGATTGGGTCAGGGAGGAGGGAGATAGAGAGTGAGGGATGGTAAGTGGGGGAGCAAGAGCAAGCGAGAGAGTGAGGGATGGGGAGTGGGAGAGCGAAGGAGTAGCTCCCCTACATTCTGAGCTAATGTAATCAGTAGTGTGGGAAATATCTCTGAGTAAAATGGCACAACTGACATTTATATAAGAGGATATTGATGACATAAGCCAGACAGACGGCAGCCATCCCACTGATAAAGCAGCTCATTTAGCCAGTACATCATTCTCCCCCTGCAGTGACACACACTCAGGCGCAAACACACCGGAGGAGGCTGGTGGGATGAGCTATAGGAGGACGGGCTCACAAAGACACACACACACACACACACACCCCCCGCAGGCATACAGAAAGGGTCCATCACCCAGACAGACAGGGATAAGCAGTCTCTCTAAGCTCAGCCTCTGTCAGACACACCGACACATGCACAGACAGACAGCCATACAGATGGACAGACAGACAGAGAGACAGATAAAGCCTTAGCCACGCTAGTCTCTTACACAGAGAAACCCAAAGTGAGAGAACCTCACCCATCCCATAGGACCACAGTTCTAATTCTGTTTTTATGACTACTCAATGACTCTCTGGGTTATGGCTTCCTAAAACAGAGAGAGATGAGGGAGCACCCCCACCCCCCCGTTGGCCCACAGCCCATCCCACCCCTGGCTGAGGAGAGCAGCGGGACATGGGAAAGCTGGTGAGGTGAGCAGATTTTTGTGCTGCTCTCAGCTCACAGGTTCACACTGAGGTAGGTTAATTTAGTCTGAGCTCTAGAGTCTGGCATACCCTATCCACACATAAACTGCACATAAAACCAACACCGCACATCAGCCACAAGCTACAACTCAAAGGCTCTCAAATGGGCATAGCACCAGGAAGCTGAATCTGCTCCAACACACTTTTGGACGCACCGTGTGAAGTCTAAGTACAATAAAGGAGAGGCATCAAAGAGAGCAACTTATTAAGGCCAAGTAGTAAACTAGGCCCTCCTTGGCTGTAATACAAATCAGCATCATTTTAGACTAATATGTGACACTGTCTCAGGTGTCTGCTCCATAACCTAGTCTAGTGAGTGGTGAGGGAATACCGCCGTGTGGGGCTTGAAGTCGTGTTCTATAGCAGAGCATGGAAAATCCCCAAAAGGCCGTCCTCTGCATGGGGTCTGACCTGTATTTCATGATGCAATGGGAATCAAACATGCCACACAACCATGAAAGCTCTCCCATGGACTATGGGCATATACTGTAACTACCTTCACTTTCACAAAGGCCAACAAATATGTCTTTCTCGGTTCTCTGTCTCTCTATCGCTCTCCTCCACTTTCTCCTCTCTCCCAGTCCAAATGTAAGAAAATAACTGATGAAGAAATGTGAGTTTTAAGTGGAACTGGAGCCTATTATTTAATACAGTAGGCCTGCTCTGTATTTCACAGCAACAGTGAGTGCTAGTAGTCTGGCCCATGGCTATGGGAGGCCTTACATCCTGTTTGTAGGGGCTGTTTCTACCGGTGCTTACTGGTTTTAAGTTCTATATATGCTCTGCAGGAAGTGGGTTGCAGAGCACCTTGAAAAACACAATTACATTTCAGAGAGAGAGACAAAGGCAGAGACACGGACAGACAGACAGACAGACAGACAGACAGACAGACAGACAGACAGACAGACAGACAGACAGACAGACAGACAGACAGACAGACAGACAGACAGACAGACAGACAGACAGACAGAAACAGAGACACACACACACACACCGCACAGGAGGGAGAACAGGTCACAAAGAATCACCTCTAGGTCTGAACTTTAACCTTCACCCACTCTACTGTAACTTAATCAGCACTGCTGACACACACACACCTGTAAGAGGCGTGGCCGTGCAGTGCGCAGCCATAGGGCCGTAACAGGCGCGACGGCTGTGCTGTGGTCTCTCACGCTCCTCTCGTCTCTCAGATAACACACTCTGTAATGACTCTGCACCCACACAGAAACATACACGGAAGCCCACACACACATAAACACCAATGACTCAGTCTTATTTGGAAAGACTTTATGTATCAATACTTACAATGTACATAGGCCTATACCTCTGAAAAATCTCCAAGTCTTGTAGGAAGAGTGTTGCAGTGCATTTGTCTACCCTGAATAGTGAGGAAGAATACAGAGGTCAGTGTTTTCCACAAACTGTTTCTAAACGTGTAGTTGATGGTTTTAAAACGTTTCAGGGGTTTAGAAGACTTGGGTAATGTATCATTGACCTCCCAATCAATAAAAGACGAGCCGGATTCTGAATCACATTCATCACTGCTAATGATCATTTTCTGTCAAGTCTTCGCACGCGCATGCACACACACACACACACACACACACACACACACACACACACACACACACACACACACACACACACACACACACACACACACACACACAAGCAAAGCTATATATTCCTGCAGTTTTAGTTATCCATTTGTCTCACACTTTCTGTCCGATACATCTTTTCTCCCTCCTACAGCCTCAGTATTCCTCCTGCAGTAGTGTTTCATCAGCTTGAGAATTGAAATGGATCCCTCACTTGTTCTTTCTTTCAAGGTCCCCATAACCTTGTCTTTCCAGAAGAGCTTGTGAATAAAAATGAGAAACTCACCTTTCCTTCTACTTTGCACTTTAAAGATTGGTACAAAACACACACTTTGTGTGTATTTAATGCTCTTTTGGGAGGCATTTCTGTGGTGCTAAGCCATTGTTGGTACAATATCTGCAGGCAATTTGGGTAGAAATATAAGGCTTCTGTCTCTATACGTCTTCATGTTGTCTCTGACCTTCTGGGATGCTCTGGGTTTTCCCATGTTTCATCAGCTTCTGACACACACACACACACACACGCACGCACGCACGCACACACACACACACACACACACACACACACACACACACACACGCACAGAATGTGGTTAAGGCCCACAACAGATCAAACACACAGATGTACAAAGGGAGAAAGGCAAGCCAAGCCGTCTAGACTTCACCACGGTAACAGATATGACCACTGTTCAGAGGAAATGTACCCCTACTAACCCCTGACCCTCAACCCTAATCCTCAACAAGATCAGTGTGTGTGTGTGGATTGAGCCTTTAATGATATTTCTTTACTCAAAATGTATCTAGATTGTGCCTCTCCTAAATGTGCAAGGTACAAACAGGTATGACAGATGTACCTGCACGGTAGTTGCACTAAACATGTCATTGTAATTACCATTTAACTACATAGCATTAGTGAAATAACATAGAGTGGGGTCATCCTCTTTTGCTAGGTCGTCATACTTCTGCTGATCACCTTGCAGGCCAATGAGAAGTAAGACGGACCCTTCTGTGCTTGAGTTTCTCCTACAAACTTCACAGACATGGTACACAGGCCCAAACTAGTGTATGTGTTGTGTGTGTATAGCAGTAGCTTACGTTATGCTCAAAACCCCTAATGCCGTTTGTATTCCCCTTTGTGGTCATCTGAATGTATCTGATTTTTACACAAAATAGATATTACAGTCGATATTTCTGTGGTTGGGACGCAAGAGTCTGTTTTACCATGGAGACCTTGAGATGCTTGCTTGTTGTTTCATTGGAAAACGTGCGTTTTCTGCCTTGACATTTGAACTCTAACATGATCTCACACCTCAGTGTGAACCCTTTCAGCCCCCAATGCTGATACTGTCACGTTACAATAGTCGTGAGGATCCGTGCCCTCATGACCCACCGCTCACGGAGGCTGGTAGAGTTTATCCCGCTTGTGTCCCGGGGGAACAGGTGTAGGATTTGGGCATCGATCCCTGCCTTTTGTTTGGTGTTCAAACTGGGAATGAGGAGGGTGGAAAACTGGGTATTTTCATCACATGCAAGGTCAACTTGTGATCTGAGAAAGACCCCAAAAAAAGAAAAGAGTCAGTGTTTCTGTCCTGTAAGGCCGAATATCCATCAAGTCATTTCATCACCTTCAGCCTGTGGAAATGCAGATTACATTTTAGTCATTTAGCAGACGCTCTTATCCAGAGCGACTTACAGTAGTGAATGCATACATTTCATATTTTTTCCCCCCGGACTGGTCCCCCGTGGGAATTGAACCCACAACCCTGGCATTGCAAACACCATGGTCTACCAACTGAGCCACACGGGACCACCTAGTGGTCAGTTGCCACCTAGTGTGACTGGCAGTAGGTTTGTTTACCTCGATAGAGTCATTTCACAAATTGAGACTAAATGATCAACAATTGTCACCTAAATAGTCAGGTAAATCCACAATATCACCTCTACCAGACACAGAAGGAGAGAAAGAGAGTAGGCCTAAGCCAGTAGGACTCACTCACGTACACACATTTTTCTCCCCAGAACTCCTGTCACTCCAGTTTACGATGTTGCCCTATTTGATGGAGCGGAGATTAAAGGTCTTTCCATAGAGATTCCGATGGTAACGATGCCATCGGAACGCACATCAGAGCGCTAACTTCCGAACACTGCCGCGGGATGTGAGGAAACATTTAGAAGGCAACACACGGAGCACATGCAACCCATACGAAAAAGAAAATACATTTGACCCTATGCATGTAACCCTATACATTTGACCCTATGAAAATACATTTGACCCTATTTTGGCTCAAATGCATGTAATGCCCGACAATTTTCCAGAGATTCCCGGCTATTATATCAAGTCTACAGGGTGGCCAAAGTGGTTCCTAATTCGGCTTCTTAAATGACTCTTTACGTATTAATCAATGAAGATTTTTTTGGGGTCCACCATGCCAAAACTTTGGCAGTGATATACAGTTGAAGTTGAACGTTTACATACACCTTAGCCAAATACATTTAAACTCCGTTTTTCACAATTCCTGACATTTAATCCTAGTAAAAAATCCTCTGTCTTTGGGCAGTTAGGATCACCACTTTATTTTAAGAATGTGAAATGTCAGAATAATAGTAGAGAGAATTATTTATTTCAGCTTTTATTTCTAACATCACATTCCCAGTGGGTCAGAAGTTTACATACACTCAATTAGTATTTGGTACCATTGCCTTTAAATTGTTTAACTTGGGTCAAACATTTCGGGTAGCCTTCCACAAGCTTCCCACAATAAGTTGGGTGAATTTTGGCCCATTCCTCTTGACAGAGCTGGTGTAACTGAGTCAGGTTTGTAGGCCTCTTTGCTCACACACGCTTATTCAGTTCTGCCTAAAAATGTCTATGGGATTTGAGGTCAGGGCTTTGTAATGGCCACTCCAATACCTTGACTTTGTTGTCCTTAAGCCATTTTGCCACAACTTTGGAAGTATGCTTGGTGTCATTGTCCATTTGGAAGACCCATTTGCGACCAAGCGTTAACTTCCTGACTGATGTCTTGAGATGTTGCTTCAATATATCCACATCATTTTCCTGCCTCATGATGCCATCTATTTTGTGAAGTGCACCAGTCCCTCCTGCAGCAAAGCACCCCCACAACATGATGCTGCCACCCCCGTGCTTCACGGTTGGGATGGTGTTCTTCGGCTTGCAAGCCTCCCCATTTTCCTCCAAACATAACGACGGTCATTATGGCCAAACAGTTCTATTCTTGTTTCATCAGACCAGAGGACATTTCTCCAAAAAGTACGATCTTTGTCCCCAAACCATAGTCTGGCTTTTTTATGGCAATTTTGTAGCAGTGGCTTCTTCCTTGCTGAGCGGCCTTTCAGGTTACATCGATATAGGACTCATTTTACTGTGGATATAGATACTTTTGTATCTGTTTCCTCCAGCATCTTCACAAGGTCCTTTGCTGTTGTTCTGGGTTTGATTTGCACTTTTTGCACCAAAGTACGTTCATCTCTAGGAGACAGAACGCGTCTCCTTCCTGAGCGCTATGATGGCTGGCGGGTCCCATGGTGTTTATACTTGCATACTATTTTTTGTAATGAACGTGGTACCTTCAGGTGTTTGGAAATTGCTCCCAAGGATGAACCAGACTTGTGGAGGTCTACACATTTTTTCAGTGGTCTTGGCTGATTTCTTTTGATTTTCCCATGATGTCAAGCAAAGAGGTACTGAGTTTGAAGATAGGCCTTGAAATACATCCACAGGTACACCTCCAATTGACTCAAATGATGTCAATTAGCCTATCAGAAGCTTCTAAAGCCATGACATAATTTTCAGGAATTTTCCAAGCTGTTTAAAGGCACAGTCAACTTAGTGTATGTAAACTTCTGACCCACTGGAATTGTGATACAGTGAATTATAAGTGAAATAATCTGTCTGTAAACAATTGTTGGAAAAATTACTTGTTTGTTTATTTGTCATATGTACATGAAAGACATAGTCACTACATGTATCATGTTTGTAGTCATTTTTGTAGTAATTTAAATGCATTTAAATGCATGTTAGTGCTTTTGGTAGGCTTTTGGTATGTATCAAGTACAATAAAAATGCATTTTGACAAAATATATTGTAGCGGCGGCAGCATATTAGAAGACTTGGATACGTGGCTTGTTGGGGGCGTGGCTTTTTGTTCTCCCATGAGATGGATTGTCATGCCAGTTCATTTCTGTGATTAAAGTGTATTTAAGCTTGTACACTGCAAGTTCTGCAGTGTTAATGAGATTAACACAAGTGCAAGTGATACTAAGGTTTTCATTTATGTAATTTAGCAGATGGCATTATCCAGAACAACTTACAGGAGCAACTAGGGTTAAGTGCTTTGCTCAAGGGCACAGAGTCAGCCTTGAGCTAGTCAACTCAGGGATGCAAACCAGCGACCTTTCGGTTACTGGCCCAACGCACTTAAACATTAGGCTACAGGTTTAGTTGTTAAGACAGTCATCATTTTGCTATAATATGATTTGTCTATATTTTTATCTTTGCTGTATATTGGAATTTACGTATGTTGGAATTTATTTTAAATAACATTTCCAAATACATTTCAAAATATATTTACCAAAGATAATGATAAATACATGTGAAAATATATTCTAAAATAAATTATTTAGTGTTTATGATATACATTTTACATACATTTACAGTGCCTTCGAAAATGTTTTTAAAATACAGCCTTATTCTAAAGAATATTACATCTTTTTTTCCCATAGCAATCTATACACAATACCCCATAATGACAAAGTGAAAACAGGTTTTTAGACATTTTTTTAAATGTATTACTGTCATGGTTGTCGTAGGATGAAGGAGCGGACCAAAGCGCAGCGTGTGTATTGTTCCACATTTTCTTTATTAAACGGTGAAACTATGCAATACATACAAAATAAACTGAACTAACAAAACAACAAACCGTGACGAAGAGTTACAACATGCATTTACTCAAAATCAATCTCCCACAAACCCAGGTGGGAAAAACAACCACTTAAGTATGATCTCCAATTAGAGACAATGATGACCAGCTGCCTCTAATTGGAGATCATCCCAAACAAAGCCCAACATAGAAATACAAAACTAGAACATAACAACATAGAAAATCTAAACTAGAAAAACCCTGTCACGCCCTGACCTACTCTACCATAGAAAATAACAGCTTTCTATGGTCAGGACGTGACAATTACAAATAAAAAACTGAAATACCTTACTTACATAATATTCAGACCCTTTGCTATGAGACTCGAAATTGAGCACAGGTGCATCCTGTTTCCATTGAGCTTTCTTGAGATGTTTCTATCTACAACTTGATTGGAGTCCACTTGTGGTAATGCAATTGATTGGACATGATTTGGAAAGGCACACACGTGTCTATATAAGGTCCCACAGTTGACAGTGCATGTCAGAGCAAAAACCAAGTCATGAAGTCGAATGAACTGTCCGTAGAGCTCCGAGCCAGGATTGTGTCGAGGAACAGATCTGGGGAATGGTACCAAAACATTTCTGCAGCATTGAAGGTCCCCAATAACATAGTGGCCTTCATCGTTCTTAAAGGGAATAAGTTTGGAACCACCAAGACACTTCCTGCCCCGCCAAACGGAGCAATCGGGGGAGAAGGGCCTTGGTCAGGAAGGTGACCAAGAACCCGATGGTCACTCTGACAGAGCTCTAGAGTTGCTCTGTGGAGATGGGAGAACCTTCCAGAAGGACAACCATCTCTGCAGCCCTCCACCAATCAGGACTTTATGGTAGAGTGGCCAGACGGAAGCCTCTCCTCAGTAAAAGGCACATGACAGCCAGCTTGGAGTTTGTCAAAAGGCAACTAAAGACTCTCAGACCATGAGAAACAACATTCTTTGGTCTGGTGAAACTAAGATTGAACTCTTTTGCCTGAATGCCAAGCGCCACGTCTGGAGGAAACCTGGCACCATTCCTACGGTGAAGCATGGTGGTGGCAGCATCATGCGGTGGGGGATGTTTTTCAGCAGCAGGGACTGGGAGACTAGTCAGGTTCAAGGCAAAGATGAATGGAGCAAAGTACAGAGCGATCCTTGATGAAAACCTGTTCTAGAGCGCTTAGGACCTCAGACTGGGGCGAAGGTTCACCTTCCAACAGGACAACGACCCTAAGCACACAGCCAAGACAACGCAGGAGTGGCTTTGGAACAAGTCTCTGAATGTCTTTGAGTGGCCTAGCCAGAGCCCGGACTTGAATCCAATTGAATATCTCTGGAAAGACCTGAAAATAGCTGTGCAGCAATGCTCCCCATCTAACCTAACAGAGCTTGAGAGGATATGCAGAGAAGAATGGGAGAAACTCCTCTAATATAGGTGTGTCAAGCTTGTAGCGTCTTACCCAAGAAGACTCGAGGCTGTAATCGCTGCCAAAGGTGCTTCAACAAAGTACTGAGTAAAGGGTCTGAATGCGTATGTAAATGTGATATTTCAGATTTTTTGTATTTTTATAAATTAGCAAACATTTCTAAAAAACTGTTTTTGCTTTGTCATTATGGGATATTGTGTGTAGACTGTTGAGGGGGAAAACTATTTCATCCATTTTAGAACAAGGCTGTAACGTAACAAAATGTGGAAAAGTGAAAGGGTCTGAATACTCTCTGAAGGCACTGTATATCAACATTTTAAATACATTCCTTAATATATGTTGGAATCTTTTTTTAAATATTTAAGAATGACAATTTTATACATTTTACATGTGTCCTAAAAATGTATCTAAAAATATATTTTAAATGAATTGTTTTCCGTTTGGGAAGTCACACGGAAAACATATGTAGCGCACACACAAGCAACACAAATTAAATATACTAAACAAAAATATAAACACAACATGCAACAATTTCAAAGGTTTTACTGTGTTACAGTTCATAGAAGGAAATAAGTCAATTGAAATAAATTCATTAGGCCCTAATCTATGAAAATCAAAAGTAACAGTCAGTATCTGGTGTGGCCACCAGCTGCATTAAGTACTGCAGTTCATCTCCTCCTCATGGACTGCACCAGATTTGCCAGTTCTTGCTGTGAGATGTTACCCCACTCTTCCACCAAGGCACCTGCAAGTTCCCAGACATCACTGGCCATGGCAGAACACTGACATTCCTGTCTTGCAGGAAATCACGCACAGAACGAGCAGTATGGCTGGTGGCATTGTCATGCTGGAGGGTCATGTCAAGATGAGCCTGCAGGAAGGGTACCACATGAGGGAGGAGGATGTCTTCCCTGTAACGCACATCGTTGAGATTGCCTGCAATGATAACAAGCTCAGTCCGATGATGCTGTGACACACCACCCCAGACCATGACGGACCCTCCACCTCCAAATCGATCCGTCTCCAGAGTACAGGCCTCGGTGTAACACTCATTCCTTCGACGATAAACGCGAAACAGACCATCAACCCTGGTGAGACAAAACCACAACTTGTCAGTGAAGAGCACTTTTTGCCAGTCCTGTCTGGTCCAGCGACAGTGGGTTTGTGCCCAAAGGTGACGTTGTTGCCCGTGATGTCTGGTGAGGACCTGCCTTACAGCAAGCCTACAAGCCCTCAGTCCAGCCTCTCTCAGCCTATTACGGACAGTCTGAGCACTGATGGAGGGATTGTGCATTCCTGGTGTAACGCGGGCAGTTGTTGTTACCATCCTGTACCTGTCCCACAGGTGCGATTTTCGGATGTACCGATCCTGTGCAGGTGTTGTT